>NC_011908.2:1204748-1511189 GCF_000006355.2 Plasmodium knowlesi strain H | reverse complement strand
TAGGTTTCAGGGTTTAGGAGTAAGGTTCCGGGGTTAGCTTTAGCTACTTTAGGGGGGGGAGAGGAAAGACTCCTCGCCGACAGAGACCGGATACTACATACTAACCGGATGGCAGACAGGAAGGCAAACCGGATACTACACAAACCAACACGAAAAAGAAAAAAAATGTATACTTATACATATACATGTATGTATATGTATATACATATACATATGTATATGTATGCATATGCATTTATGCATATGCATATATATATATATATATATATATATATATATATATATATTTTTTCCATTTATAGAGCGAATTCTGGACGACAAATGGCGACGTAGGAAAGCTGTGGAAAGAACTGTCCACAGCAATGAAAGGGAAAGAGAATGTCAGTGGAAATGGGGATTGTAGTAAAGTGGATGATAATGGCACCTCCGGTGGCAGAACGCCTACCGACCCAGAAAAGAGGGCATGCCAACATCTTACAGCAGGTTTCAACCAACTAAAAGATTCAACTTCCACCAACGATAAGTACACCATTTTGAAGAACAACCCACTGTTAAGACAAACAGTGGGTTGTTTCCTTCTTAAGGAATATGCAAAACTAATGCAAACTAACTCTAAATGTGTTATCACTTCTGGTTTAAAGAAAGCTTTCGATCTATGGAAACCCAAAAATAATGGGCAATGCGAGGACGATAGTCCTTGCATTGACTGTACTTGGGATGAATCATTGGACACTTGCTCAATTACCACAAGTGGCAGCGCAACCCAGACGAAAGTAACGGACAAATTAAATACAGTGCAACCCAAAATTGAAGGCACCGCAAAAGAGATCCTACCGAAAATAAATAAAATGTATAAGTTATGCGATTACATTATGTGTGCCGCACCCAAATGGTTCTACAACCAAAAGAACAACAAGAACCAAGCAGCGAATAGAGGAACGGCGAAGACTTGGGTAAGTACTAGCACAACGAACACAAGCACCATAACATTGATGGGGTAGAAAGAAAAAAAAAGAAAAAAAAAATTATTCTGATTCCGGGTTTAGGAATAAAGGTTGCATGGGTGTTAGAATAAGGTTGTATGGGTATTAGAATAAGGTGGTAAGGGTGTTAGAATAAGGTTGTATGGGTGCTTGAATAAGGTTTTAAGGGTATAGGAGTAAGGTCTTAGGGTATAGGAGTAAGGTTTTAGGGTACAGGAATAAGATTTCAGGGTTTAGGAGTAAGGTTCCGGGGTTAGCTTTAGCTACTTTAGGGGGGGAAAGGAAAAACTGCTCGCTGACAGGGATCGGATACTGCACACCAACCGGATGGCACAAGAACCGGATACTACACAACCTACTAACTACATATATATAACTTTTTCCTTTTCTTTTTCTTTTTACAGTGTAACTTCTGGGATGAGGGCGTCCAGCCCGAACTGAAGAAAATGTTCAACGATATCGAGAAGAATCGAAAGGACTCGTCAAGCACATACACTATTGACACCATATGCCGAATCTTTGGTGATGGTAATGATGATAGTGTTGAAAGAAAAGCATGTAATCACATCGTGGCGGGATTAAAATACATTAAAAACATTCCACCAAAGGATAGTGGTAGTACTACTGCCTCTTGGTCTCATGAGCAAGACAAGCAACTGCTCGATCGAGCAGTTGCTTGTGTTGCTCTTAATCTTTATGCTGATCAAATAATTACAAAATCTCAAGAGAAATGTCCCATTGATGAGGAAAGAATAAAAAAAATATTTGATGTTTGGAATGGAACTAATTTTTCATGTGAGGGTAATAATAATAATAATTGCTTTAAGTGTGAAAGACTTCCAAATTTTAATGGTTGCGAATTAAGTGTTTCCAAAACTTTGCTTAAAACATCATCACCATCACAATCACAAAGTGGAGCTTGCGATAAGGAGGAAGCTGACGCAGTTAAAGTCCAAACTCAAGTGGACGAACTCCTCAAAGACAAAAACACCACCATCAAGATGGAAGAAAAATTATCCGACATCACTGAAATGACCACTTTCTGTTCTGAACTCCAATGTGCTGCAAGGAAATGGAACTTTACAAAAAACAGTAAAGGAACACCACCATCATGGGTAAGCATAGACAACTGCGTATATACGTATATATATGTATACATATATACATACATATAAGTATATACATGTATATATATATATATGTATACATATGTATTTATGTATACATATATATGTATATATGTATGTATATATATGTATAAATGTACACATATAGTCGTATATATGTCCATATGTAAATATAAATGTATATGTATATATGCACATATATATGTATATGTATATATATATGTATATGTATATATATATATATGTATATGTATACATATATGTATATGTATATATATATATATGTATATGTATATATATATGTATAATGAAAATGGATGAAAAAAAGAAAGTGAAATAAGAAAACAAAATAGAGAAACGAAATTCAGATTCCGCGTTCAAAATGAAGGTTGTTGGGGTGTTGGAATAATGTTGTTGGGGTGTTGGAATGATGCTGTTTGGGGTGTCAGAATAATGTTGTAAGGGTGTCTGAGTAATGCTGTTGGGGTGTTGGAATGATGTTGTTTGGGGTGTTGGAATGAAGATTGTTGGGGTGTTGCAATGATGTTGTTTGGGGTGTTGAAATGAAGGTTGTTGTGGTGTTGGAATGATGTTGTTTGGGGCGTTGGAGTGAAGGTTGTTTGAGGTGTTCGGAATGATGTTGTTGGGGTGCTGGAATGATGTTGTTTGGGGTGTTGGAATGATGTTGTTTGGGGTGTTGGAATGATGTTGTTTGGGGTGTTGGAATGATGTTATTTGGGGTGTTGGAATGATGTTGTTTGGGGTGTTGGAATGAAGGTTGTAGGGGTGTTGGAATGATGTTGTTGAGGTGTTGGAATGATGTTGTTTGGGGTGCTGGAATGATGTTGTTGGGGTGTTAGAACAAGGTTCTAGGGGTATCAGAATAAGGTTGTTGTGGTGTTGGAATGATGTTGTTTGTGGTGTTGGAATGATGTTGTTTGGGGTGTTGGAATAATGTTGTTGGGGGTGTTGAAATGATGTTGTGGGGGTGCCTCAATATGGTTGTAATGGTGTTAGAATAAGGTTTTAGGGTATAGGAATAAGGTTTTAGGGTTTAGGAGTAAGGTTTCAGGGTTTAGGAGTAAGGTTTCAGGGTTTAGGAGTAAGGTTCCGGGGTTAGCTTTAGCTACTTTAGGGGGGGAGAGGAAAAACTCCTCGCAGACAGGGACGGGATACTACATGACCTACCACCAACCAACATACTAACATAACCAACATACTAACACAAAACCAACATACTAACACAAAACCAACATACTAACACAAAACCAACATACTAACATAACCAACATACTAACACAACCAACATACTAACATAACCAACATACTGACACAACTAACATACTGACACAACTAACATACTAACACAACAACAACACAACCAACCTACTACATACACACAGAGAGAAAAAAAAAAAAAAAAAAAGGACATATGTATACACATATATGTACATATGTATATGTATATATGTATATACATGCATGTATGTATATGTATATATGTATATATATATGTATACACATATGTGTATACATATGTGTATACATATACATATATTTTTTTTTTTTTTATTTCTTTTCTTCTTTTATGATCAGAGTGAGATAAACACTGTCGTTAACGATGAATTGAAGAAACTTCTACAACAGATTACGAATGTTCAGAATTGGAATTCTGCTAAGCAACACTGCAATGACGACATTGGTTCTTCCTGGTCAACCGACACAAAAGGAGAAAGAACTGCAAAGCAAAAAGCTTGTAAGCTTTTTACTTTAGGTTTAAAACACATTTCTCAAATTAATGACGACAAGAACAAGGATGCTGTACCACTTAAAAGGACTATGATGTGCGCAGCACTTAATCTTTATGCTGATCAATTAATTACAAAATCAACAGATCAATGTCCTCTAGATGATAAGAAATTGAAGGACGCAATAAAATACGCTTTTGATAATAATAGTAATGCCACTAGGAGTGGAGCAAATTCATGCAAAACTGATCCTAATTCTTGTTTTGTTTGCAATAGGCAAGAAAAAAGCACTTTTGCCAGTTGTCAAATTGGACAAGACAAAATAGGGGAGAATATGACCAAACTCCTGGTCAACGAAGACCAATCCAACCTCAACAACAACCAGGAAAAAACACTAGAGAAAATAAATGAAATAGAAACTTTCTGTACTCAAGTTCAATGTGCCATTAAACAATACGGAAAGAACAATAATAATAAAGGCCAGAATGGAACAGTGACTTGGGTAAGGGAACCAACATCAATAACATCGACAACATATATATTTATATATATGTATATATGTATACACATATGTATATATATATTCATATATACGTACGTATATGTATATGTGTATGTATATATGTATATATGTATATATGTATATATATGTATGTATATATATATATATATATATATATGTATATATGTATATATGTATATATATATGTATACACATATGTGTATACATATGTGTATACATATACATATATATTTTTTTTTTATTTCTTTTCTTTTTTTATGATCAGGATGATATAAACAATGAAGCCAAAGGCGTATTAGAGCAACTTCTAAAACAGATTACGGAACCTTCGCAGGAGAAGGACGTTGTCGACTTCTGCAAAGACAACGCCGCATGGAATAAGGGCCATAAAGAAAGGAAAACAAATAAAGCAGCATGTTTGCTTTTTGCTTCAGGACTTCAGCACATTTATGGCCGCGGTAGGAAGTCTGTTAAGGGCCCTTTTAAGGGCCCATCGTTTGAACAAACGATGGGTTGTTTATTTCTTAAAGAATATGCAAAACAATTGCAAACAATGGCAAATGAGAAGAAAAAAGGACATAGTTGGGTACATCCTCTTTGTGAAATAGATAAGGGCATAAATCACGCTTTCAAACAAAGTAAAGACATTATGAAGAGTGTATTAAATGAATGCGAGAATGGTACTAATGGTATTTCTTGTTTTGAATGCACACTGAACGAAGATTATAAAAATTGCTCCATTGGCTCTGACACAGTAGAAAATAAAGTTAATGAAATGTTCACAGAATCGACGAACAAAGACCATATGCAACAAACATTAGAGAATACAGTCTGTCCCATCCTTCTTACGGATCTCCTTACCCCTTTTCTTCCTTTGGCTCCTGTCTCTATTGGTCTTTCTGCTATGGCTTATTACCTTTGGAAGGTAAGATAAAAAAATTAATAAAAAAATATATATATATATATATATTTTAATGGACAAAATTAATTGTTAAAAGGAAAAAAAATTTTTTTTAATGGTTAAAAGGAAAAAAAAAAAATTTTTTAATGGTTAAAAGGAAAAAAAAAAATGTTTTTTAATGGTTAAAAGGAAAAAAAAAAATTTTTTCCATGGTTAAAGGAAAAAAATAAAATAAAATAAAATAAATGTGTAAAAAGAAAATTTCACAATCTTCTTAACAAAAATATCCTCTCATTTTTTTTTTTTTCTTTTTATTTTTGCAGTATTTCGGTCCTCTTGGTAAAGGAGGACCACGTTTCAGAAGATCTCCCACTGAAATTCCGGGTCCATCCGTACAGGAACAAGTCCTCGATCATGTGGAAGAAGCTGGTCCACATGAATATCGATTGGTGAAGGAACGAAAACCTCGTTCTGCTCCAACGAGAACGAAACGTTCTGGTCGCGTGAATCGTCGAACGATTATTGAAATTCATTTTGAAGTGTTGGACGAATGTCAAAAAGGGGACACACAATTGAACCAGAAGGATTTTCTGGAACTTTTGGTTCAAGAGTTCATGGGATCGGAATTTATGGAAGAAGAACAGGTTCCTAAGGAAGAGGTTCTTATGGAAGGGGTTCCAATGGAAAGTATTCCTTTGGAGCAGGTTCCAATGGAACGTGTTCCAAATTTAGGTTCCGGGTTTATGGTTTAGGTTTAGGGGTTTAGTGTTCACGGTTAAGGGTTTATGGTCTCAGGTCCACGGTTCAGGGTTTAGGTTCTAGGGTTGACGGTTTAGTTTTTATGGTTTTAGCGTTTAGGGTTTAGTGTTCACGGTTCAGGGTTTATTGTTTAAGATGAAGGATATTGGTTTCATACCCCTTTTTGTCCTTTTTTAATTATGTGATAAGCAGACATAATAAGGACTTTGAATATTCATCTTATTTCTTATTTTTTTAAACTTCTTTTATTATTTTTTTCTTTGTCCTCTTTATTTTTTCTTAAAAAAAAAAAAAAAAAAAAAAAAAGGATTCTTTCTTCCACATTTATTTCTTATTTTGTTTGCAAAAATTTTTTCTTTTTTTTTTTTTTTTTTTGTGAAAGGACACCCTTTTGTTTATTGAAAACAAAAAAAAAAAAAACATTCCTCTTTTTTTTTTTAAGAACATTATTATTCTTTTTTTTTTCCACTTGCGAAAAATATTTTTTCTTTTTTCTTTTTCCCCTTGCGAAAAATATTTCTTATTTTTTCTTTTTCCGTTTGCGAAAAATATTTTTTCTTTTTTTTTTTTTTTTTGCGGAAAGTAGCGGGGTAAGCGCGCGCTCATATTGTGATGTGTCCGGTCCGCGAGCACACAAAAAAAAAAAAAAAAAAAAAAAAAAGGACGGTGGACGATGAAATATATTACAGTTGCAAAAGGTCGCAAAATATAAAGGAATAACAGACACTTATCCGACACAGGGAAAAATTGTGTGTACATACGTGTTGGCACAAACAACTTTTTCGAAGTACACATACACTTTACACCAGAAATTTATACAGAATAACGAGAATATACGGAAATGGCAGGGTTCAGTGCTTTCCGGGTTAAGGGTAAAAGTTGGTTCTAGGTTAAGGGTTAAGGGTTAAGGTGGGTTCCGGGTTAACGGTAAAGTAGGTTTCCGTTTAAGGATAATGTGGGTTCCGGGTTAAGGATAAGGTGGGTTCCGGGTTAAGTTTAATGTTGGTTCCGGGTTAAGTGTAATGTTGGTTCCGAGTTAAGGATAAGATAGGTTCCGGGTTAAGCGTAAGATTATTTCCGGGTTAAAAGTAAAGTGGGTTCCGGGTTAAAAGTAAAGTTGGTTCCGGGTTAAAAGTAAAGTTGGTTCCGGGTTAAAAGTATGGTTGGTTCCGGGTTAAGGATAAGGTAGGTTCTGGGTTACGGATAAGGTAGGTTCTGCGTTAAGGATAAAAGTGGGTTGCGGGTTAAGGATAAAAGTGGGTTCCAGGTTAAGCATAAAGTAGGTTACGGGTTAAAAGTAAAGTTGGTCCCGGGTTAAAAGTAAAGTTGGTTCCGGGTTAAGGGTAGAAGTGGGTTCCGGGTTAAGGATAAAAGTGGGTTCCGGGTTAAGGATAAAAGTGGGTTCTGGGTTAAGGATAAAAGTAGGTTCCGGATTAAGGGTAAAAGTTGGTTACGGGTTAAGGATAAGGTATGTTTCGGGTTAAGCATAAAAGTGGGTTCCGGGTTAAGGATAAAAGTGGGTTCCGGGTTAAGAATAATGTAGCTTCCGGGTTAAGGATAAAAGTGGGTTCCGGGTTAAGAATAATGTGGCTTCCGGGTTAAGAATAATGTGGCTGCCGGGTTAAGAATAATGTGGCTTCCGGGTTAAGGATAAAAGTGGGTTTTGGGTTAAAAGTAAAGTTGGTTCCGGGTTCAGGATAAAAGTGGGTTCCGGGTTAAGGGTAAAAGTGGGTTCCGGGTTAAGGGGTAAAATGGGTTCCGGGTTAAGGGGTAAAATGGGTTCCGGGTTAAGGGTAAAAGTGGGTTCCGGGTTAAGGGTAAAAGTGGGTTCCGCGTTAAGGGTAAAAGTGGGTTCCGGTTTAAGGATTAAAGTGGATTTCGGATTAAGGATAAAAGTGTTTTGCGGGTTAAGGACAAAAGTGGGTTCCGGGTTAAGTATAAAATTAGGTTACGGGTTAAGGGTAAAGTGGGTTCCGGGTTAAGCATAAGGTAGGTTCCGGGTTAAAAATAAGGTAGGTTCCGGGTTAAGCATAAGATGGGTTCCGGGTTAAGGATAAAAGTGGGTTCCGGGTTAAGGATAAAAGTGGGTTCCGGATTAAGGATAAAAATTGGTTCCGGGTTAAGGATAAAAGTGGGTTCCGGTTTAAGGGGTAAAATGGGTTCCGGGTTAAGGGGTAAAATGGGTTACGGGTTAAGGGTAATGTGGGTTTCGGACTAAGGGTAAAGTAGGTTCCGGTTTAAGGATAAGGTAGGTTCCGGTTTAAGGATAAGGTAGGTTCCGGTTTAAGGATAAGGTAGGTTCCGGGTTAAGGGTAAAAGTTGGTTCCGGGTTAAGGATAAAAGTGGGTTCCGGGTTAAGGGTAAAGTTGGTTCCGGGTTAAGATTAAAGTAGGTTCCGGGTTAAGGGTAAAAGTGGGTTCCGGGTTAAGGGTAAAAGTGGGTTCAGGGTTAAGGGTAAAAGTGGGTTCCGGGTTAAGGATAAAAGTGGGTTCCCGGTTAAAAGTAAGGTTGGTTTCGGGTTAAAAGTAAAGTTTGTTCCGGGTTAAAGATAAAAGTGGGTTCCGGGTTAAGGGTAAAAGTGGGTTCCGGGTTAAGGGTAAAAGTGGGTTCCGGGTTAAGGGTAAAAGTGGGTTCCGGGTTAAGGGTAAAGGTAGGTTCCGGGTTAAGGGTAAAGGTACGTTCCGGGTTAAGGGTAAAGGTACGTTCCGGGTTAAGGATAAAAGTGGGTTCCGGGTTAAGGGTAAAAGTGGGTTCCGGGTTAAGGTCAAAGTATGATCAGGGTTCAGGTTTAATTTGTGTAGAGTATAGTTCTAGGGTTTAGTTTTAATGTTTGCAGAGTATAGGTTTAGGGTTTAGGGTTCAGGGGTTTAGAATTTTTGTTTCCTGGATTTAGGGTTTGGGGTTTACTTTTTGGGTTTAATATTTAGGGTTTAGGATTTAGGGTTAGGGTGAATGTTGGATCAGGATTTAGGGTTAAGTTGAATGTAGTATCAAGGTTCAGTGTTAGAGTGAATGTAGGATAACGGTTTAGGTTTATTTTGTGTAGAGTATAGTTTTAGGGTTTAGGGTTTAGGTTTAATCTTTGTAGAGTATAGGTTTAGGTTTAATCTTTGTAGAGTATTGTTTTAGGTTTTAGGGTGTAGGTTTTATGTTTGTAGAGTATATGTTTAGGGTTCATGGGTTCAGGTTTTAGGGTTTATGATTTAGGTTTAAAGTTTGTAGAGTACAGGTTTAGGGTTTAGGTTTAATGTTCGCATAGTATAGATTTAGGGTTCCTGTTTGAGGATTTTGAGCTTATATTAATGTTCTATGGGAGAAGAATGTATAGGTGTATGTATGGGTGGATGAAAATGGATCAAAAAAAGAAAAGGCTAGTGATTGTATAGAGGAGGAGAATATGATTTGTTTGGGAAATAAAATAAACATAAAGGAGGACGAACAAACAGGAGGAAAACATAAGGGAAGGAATTAAAAAGGGAAAGAAGAAAAGAAGAAGAAACGAAATGAAATGCAAGTGGAAAAAATGTATTATGCAGGAGAGTTTGCGCACATTTTTTTTTTTTTTCTCTCCTTGCTTTTTTTTTCTTTTTTTATTTTCTTCTATTTCTTATTTCCTCTTTTTTTCTTTTTCTTTTTTATCTATTTTCCTTTTTTTTGTTCTTTTTTTAATATTTTTTTTTATTTATATATTTTTTTATTATTTCCTTGTAAATAAGGAAATGTTTTTTCCTTATGGTGGAATGCTTTAATTAAAAAAGGGAAATGAATTGTATAATAGTTGGAAATGTGGGAGATGTTCTTTTTTTTTTTTTTTGAGAATGAACTGTTTTATTTTTAGAATGTGGTGGATGTTCTTTTTTTTTTTTTTCAGAATGAACTGTTTTATTTTTTCTTTTTTTCTTTTTTTTTTTTTTAAACTTATTATTTCTAATAAACCTATAATTTATAATAAGCCCAATCTTTTTAATATAAATATATATAGAGAGAAGGACACACCAAAAAGAAAAAAATTTTTCACATGTTAAGTTGAAGCAAAACCGAATACAGCACAAAGGCAAGACCAAATACAGTGGAGAAAAAAAGAAAATGGCACCTTTTTCTTTTATAATAACATCCACATTAATCTTCGCACAGCTATAACTATGGCAACAAACCAATTATCACCAGCAGGTATGAATAACAGGAAAAATTTTTTTTGTAATATTTCTTACAACTATAGGGGAAATTTTGGTGTGGGCGAAAACTCATATATGTATATATATATATTATATATTATTTTTTCCCCCCACACCAAATTTTTATTCATATTTATTATTCATGTTTAAGGAAAAAAGGGGAGGGAATGAAAGTGTATGGGAAGGAGGGGGGAAGGTTTCAAGTGTATAGGTTTTAGGGTTTAGGGTTCCGTGTTCCGTGTTCCGGATTTAGGGTTAACGGTTTAGGGTTCAGGGTTCAGGGTTCAGGGTTCAGGGTTCAGGGTTCAGGGTTCAGGGTTCAGGGTTCAGGGTTCAGGGGTTTAGGGTTCTTAGGGTTTCGGGTTTAGGGTTTAGGGTTAAGGGTTTAGGGTTCAAGATTTAGGGTTTAGGGTTTAGGGTTTAGGGGTTCTTTGTCTTCAGGGTTCAGGATTTCATAGTTTAGGATTTAGGGTTTCAGGGTTTAGGTTTCAGGGTTTAGAGTTCAGGGATCAGGGTTTAGGGTTACAGTTTACTAGTTACGGCTTCAGGGTTTAGGGTTCAGTGTTCAGGATTTAGTGTTTAGTGTTTAGGGTTAAGGGTTTAGGGATCAAGGTTTAGGGTTCATGAGTTTAGGGTTCATGGTTTTAGGGTTCATGGTTTAGGGTTCATGGTTTTAGGGTTTAGGGTTTAGGGTTTAGGTTTTAGGGTTCAGGGTTTAGGGTTTAGGGTTTAGGGTTCAGGGTTTAGGTTTAGGGTTTAGGGGTTCAGGGTTCAGGGTTTCAGGGTTTAGGGTTCAGGTTTTAGGGTTTAGGGTTTAGGGTTTAGGGTTCAGGGTTTAGGGTTCAGGGTTTAGGGTTTAGGGTTCAGGGTTTAGGGTTTAGGGTTTAGGGTTCAGGGTTTAGGGTTTAGGGTTTAGGGTTCAAGGATTCAGGGTTCACAGTTTAGGGTTTAGGGTTCAGTGTATAGGAGTAAGATATCGGGTTTCGGGTTCCGGGGTTTAGGGTTCAGTGTATAGTAGTAAGATTCCGGGTTCCGGTTTTAGGGTTCAGTGTATAGGAGTAAGATTCCGGGTTCCGGGTTTAGGGTTCAGTGTATAGGAGTAAGAGATCGGTTTCCGTTTTCCGGGTTCCGGGTTCAGTGTATAGGAGTAAGATTCCGGATTCCGGGTTTAGGGTTGCGGGTTCAGGAGTAAAGGTCTTAGGGGTGTTAGAATTCAGATTCGGGTTGTTGGAATAAGGTTGTAGGGTATAAGAGTAAAGGTTTTAGGGTAGAGGAGTAAAGGTTTTAAGGGTATAGGAATAAGGTTTCAGGGGTACAGGAATAAGGTTTCAGGTTTTTGGAATAAGGTTCCGGGGTTAGCTTTAGCTACTTTAGGGGGGGGAGAGGAAAGACTCCTCGCCGACAGAGACCGGATACTACACACTAACCGGATGGCAGGGATGGTGCAACCGGAAACTACAACCCGACAACCAAAAAAGGAAAAAAAAAAAAAAAAAAGAAAAAAAATTTTAAAATCATAAATTTGAGCATCTCCCTATTTCATTCACTTTTCAGGTTCAGGTTCAAGTTCAAATTCCGCTTCTTCAGGTTCAGGTAGTGGTTGGTGGGGGAAATGGGGTTTGGGTAGTTTTAGTATTCCATCACCAGTCGCAGCCGTTACTGCGGCTGCTTCTTCTATAAAGAATAGTGTACTTTATGCTGGTGAAAAAGTGTGGGATTTTGGGTCAAATATTATTGATAAAGTTCACACAGGAGTTGCGACTGCGGTTTCCCCATTTACATGGACGGCCACACTTCCTTCGGTCGCCATTAGGACTGCTTCCAGTGTAGTAACCCCCGTTATAAAGGTAGTTGATGATATTGTAGGAAGTGATGCACAACCTGTTCCTCCTCCTCAACCAGTCGAACCGGCTGCATCGCCCGAACCAGCTCCCCCTACCCCCACCACGAACCCTACAAAACCTTGGGATCGGCTTATCCCTTTTGTTGCGTTGGCTCCTGCTACAGTTGCTATTTCTATTTTTTCCTACTTAATCTGGAAGGTAAGGAATAAAAAGAGAAAAAATGAAAAGGAAAGGAATAAAAGAGAAAGAATGAAAAGGAAAGTAATAAAAGAGAAAAGGAATAAAAGAGAAGGAATAAAAGAGAAGGAAAAAAATAGAAGGAAGAAGAGAAGAGAAAAAAAAAAAAAAAAAAAAAAGGAAAAATGATTTTCCGCAAAGAAAAAAAAAAAAAAATGAAATAAAAAAGAAGGAAAAAAAAAAATTAAAGAGTAAAGAAAAATAATAAAAAAAAAATAAAAAAAAAAGGTTGCATGAATGAATGTGTATGGGGTGTATATGTGTAAGATTTAGTATTTTCAGGTTGCGGGATTTATAATATTTTTACGGTGCATATGTGTAGGATTTCGTATTTATGTTACGGGATTTAATATTTTACGGTGTATATGTGTAAGATTTCGCATTTAGTTTTGCGGGATTTATAATATTTTACGGTGTATATGTGTAAGATTTCGCATTTAGGTTGCGGGATATAATATTTTAACGGTGTATATGTGTAAGATTTCGCATTTTTAGGTTGCGGGATTTAATATTTTACGGTGTAGATGTGTAAGATTTCGTATTTAGGTTGCGGGATTTATAATATTTTACGGTGTATATGTGTAAGATTTCGCATTTAGGTTGCGGGATATAATATTTTAACGGTGTATATGTGTAAGATTTCGCATTTTTAGGTTGCGGGATTTAATATTTTACGGTGTAGATGTGTAAGATTTCGTATTTAGGTTGCGGGATTTATAATATTTTACGGTGTAGATGTGTAAGATTTCGTATTTAGGTTGCGGGATATAATATTTTTACGGTGTATGTGTGATTTAATATTTTACGGTGTATATGTGTAATATTTCGCATTTTTGGGTTGCGGGATATAATATTTTGCGGTGTATATGTGTAAGATTTCGTATTTTTAGGTTGCGGGATTTATAATATTTTACGGTGTATATGTGTATGATTTCGCATTTTTAGGTTGCGGGATTTAATACTTTACGGGGTGTATATGTGTAAGATTTCGTATTCAGATTGCGGGATTTTATATTTTACGGTGTATATGTGTAAAATTTCGTATTTTTAGGTTGCGGAATATAATATTTTACGGTGCATATGTGTAGGATTTCGTATTTAGTTTTGCGGGATTTAATGTTTTACGGTGTATATGTGTAAGATTTCGTACTTTTAGGTTGCGGGATTTATAATATTTTTTCGGTGTATATGTGTAAGATTTCGCATTTAGTTTTGCGGGATTTAATATTTTTACGGTGTATATGTGTAAGATTTCGTATTTAGGTTGTGGGATTTAATATTTTACGGTGTATATGTGTAAGATTTCGTATTTAGGTTGCGGGGTTTATAATATTTTACGGTTTATATGTGTAAGATTTCATATTTAGGTTGCGGGATTTAATATTTTTACGGTGTACATGTGTAGGATTCCGCATTTTTAGGTTGCGGGATTTATAATATTTTACGGTGTATATGTGTAAGATTTCGCATTTTTAGGTTGCGGGATATAATATTTTTACGGTGTATATGTGTAAGATTTCGTATTTAGGTTGTGGGATTTAATATTTTACGGTGTATATGTGTAAGATTTCGTATTTTTAGGTTGCGGGATATAATATTTTTACGGTGTATATGTGTAAGATTTCGTATTTTTAGGTTGCGGGATTTAATATTTTAAGGTGTATGTAACATTTCGCATTTTTAGGTTGCGGGATTTAATATTTTACGGTGTATGTGTGTAGGATTTCGTATTTTTAGGTTGCGGGATATAATATTTTTACGGTGTATATGTGTAAGATTTCGCATTTAGGTTTGCGGGATTTAATATTTTACAGTGTATATGTGTAAGATTTCGCATTTCTAGGTTGCGGGATTTAATATTTTATGGTGTGCGCGTGATTTGGTATTTAGGTTGCGGGATATAATATTTTTTCGGTGCATGTGTAGGATTTCGAATTTCGGTTGCGGGATTTAATATTTTTACGGTGTATCCGTAAGATTTCGTATTTTTTAGGGTTTAAGGTCATAAGAACAACAATATATGGACTGGTGTTTACATGATTTAGGGGAAGGTTAATTTTTTTTTTTTAACGCAAAAAAATAAAAAAATAAAAAAGAGAAAAAAAGGAAAAAAAAAAAAAAAAGAAGAAGAAATATAGTACTCCATAATTTTCTTAGCAGAAATATTCTCCCCTTTTTTTTTTTTCTTTCTCTGCAGTATTTTGCTCAACTGCGTAAGATAAGACTCTACAGAAGAGCTCCTTTAAGAATTCCCGGTCCATCCGTACAGGAACAACTCCTTGATCATGTGGAAGAAGCTGGTCCACATGAATATCGATTGGTTAAAGAACGAAAACCTCCATCTGTTCCAGCGAGAACAAAACGTTCTGGTCGCGATCCTGCTGGTGGTGGTCGCGTGAATCGCCGCACCATTATTAAAATTCATTTTGAACTGGTGGACGAATGTCAAAAAGGGAACACAAAATTGACTCAGAATGATTTTCTGGAACTTTTAGTTCGAGAGTTTATGGGAAGCGAATTTATGGAAGAAGAACAGGTTTCTAAGGAAGAGGTTCTTATGGAAGGGGTTCCTATGGAAAGTGTTCCAATGGAACGTGTTCCAATTTTAGGTTCCGTGTTTATGGTTTAAGGTTCCGGGTTCATGGTTTAAGGTTCCGGGTTCATGGTTTAGGGTTCACAGTTCAGGGTTCACAGTTCAGGGTTCACAGTTTAGGGTTCACAGTTTAGGGTTTAGGATTAAGGTTCCGGGTTCATGGTTTAAGGTTCCGGGTTTATGGTTTCAGGGTTTAGGGTTCACACTTTAGGGTGTACCCAAAAAAATTTGAACGTCCGATATGCGAAACCTTAACAAGGTCGGGAAGGAAAAAATTCAACCTTTATCTCATACGAAATAAAAAAAATCCCCCATTGCAAAAAATTAAATCATGAATTTTTTTTTTTTTTTTTTGTGTGTGTATGTAATTTTTTAGCATGAATCATCACACTTGTGTAATTTTTTTAGTAACATCTTATAATGATTATTGTATAGACATGGTTTATATGATTATGTGGAACCATTATATTTTTTTTTTACACGAAAAATATTATGAACACAATGTACATTTTTTTTTTCCCCCCCATTATTTGCTTCTTTTTTCTTTTTTTTTTTTTTTTTTTTTTTTTTTATAAAGTTCTAATTATATGAATTTTTTAGCGTTCTTCCACACTTTTTTCCGCGGAAACCGTAATATAGTGTTCCGCGTGGGGGGCGCCAGCGCTCGCGGGCTTATGTCCCATACATTTTTTTTACGAGAACAAGATATAACACCTATTGGGGGCAACTTTCAAAAAAGGAATAAAAAAAAAAAAAATTCAATAAACATTTTTTTTATCTTCACTAAAAAAAAAAAGTTACAAACAAAATGAGAGTAAAACGTGGAAGAAAGAATCTTCTTTTTCTTCTTCTTTTTCTTCTTCTTTTTTTTCTTTTTTTTTTTTTTTCAAGAAAATATAAAAAGGAAAAAAAGGAAAAAAAAAAAAAAAGAAAAAAAGGACAAAAAGGGGTATGAAACCAATATCCTTCATCTTAAACAATAAACCCTAAACCCTGATCACTGAACCATGAGCCCCATAGCCTGAAGCCAGAATAACATGTAGTTATATATATAACTAATTCGGTTTTCCTTTTTTAGAAAAAGCTATATATAGGAACATGTTTCAAATAGCCAATTGTTACTTTATTACTAATCAAATAAAAAAAACAAATAATATAATATCTCTATTTTTTTAGTATTATAATAAGACATCAGAATATACATTCATTATAGAAAGAAAAGCAATAATGAATAAATTATAATACGTACATAAAAATTGAAGGGGGGTGGAAAAAAAAAAAAAAAGGAAAATCAAATAGAAGGTTGCAGATATGTGCCTGCACATATATAATGTGGAAATTATCAATTTTCATATGATGTTCTTTTTTTTTTTCTTTTTGAGATAACTTCCATATGCTTGAGAAAATTTTATCAATTAAAATGAAATAACTTTCTCTTTTATTTATTTTTCAAACTTTTGGCCATTTGTTTTTTTGTTTTTAATTTTTTAATCCAATTTACGATGTTTTCTAAGACCATTTCATTTCCAGGCTCCGTGGTTAACCCGTGCTCCATATTATCTAGTGAAATCAATTCTTTATTATCATTATCTAATCTATTAAAAAATGATACTACGCCTCTATACAAACAAAAAATATCTTCCTTGGAATGAATAAACAATATAGGAATATCTTTAGGCATGTATCGCATATCTTTCTCTAAGTTACTCGTTGCTTTTACAAGTTCACACCAATATTTTAAGGTTAAGCCAATTTTGGAGCCAATTTTATCATATTTCTTAAGTTCATTTAGATAGGGGTATTTTTGAAATCCTATTTTTGTGGCAAGTCTTAATGTTGGAAAGAGGCTACCAATTAATCTTGTAAATGGTAAATAAAAAATTTTATATTTATATGAACGTGGTGAAGCTATTTTCTGAAAACAAATCATACTTGATAATGAGATACAACCTTGAATGTTTAATCTTCCTCTCCCATTGTTTTGTGTCTTCTCTAACACTTGCAATGTTCTTAAAGCAATATTTCCTCCCATTGATTGACCAAGTATGTATATTGGACGGGAAGAACATTTATTATTCGTATGTTCTTTACTAGACCAGGATTTACCATTACTTTGAGGATTATTAGGACCCTTGGAAGCTTTGCCCCTTTTGCGTTTATTATTACACCGCACATTTCTTTTACATTTATCATTATTACTTCCATTGTCATAATTACACAGAGTAGTACACTCCTTAGCCTTATCACAAATTGCCCTCGAATTATTGTCACTATCCTCTAAGCATAAATCATCATTAATTATATTAAGGTATTGTATTACGTCATGCACTAAATCATCAAATTTGTTAATATTCAGACTTAGGTTTCTCCACCCGTCGGACAGTCCATGACCTTCTAAATCTAATGCATACACTGAATATCCATTTTTATTAAAATGTTCTATCCAGCTATCTTTATAAACGTAATAATTATTTCCGTCTTTTAATATGACTTTATCATTACCTACTATGTGAACGTTATGTCTTAAAAAGGTCAATCTTGCATGTGAATTTAGACCATGAATTAGTAGTATAATACCTATAGCGTTTTTCACTAACCACCCGTATGATCTTAATAATAGTCCATCCTTATTGAAGAAAGCACCAAGTTTGGGATTGCCGTCTACTCTAGTAGTTGTTGGGATGTTGTTATCTTCTTCATGGGAAATACACTCATCCATTCTATTTATTAAAATACCAAAAAAGAAAAACTATTTCACAACATCGAAAATGAAGAGGAGCCCACATCTATGTACTTAATTACTCTTTTTTTTTTTTTTTTTTTTTTTTTCTTTTTCTGTTTTTCCTTATGAATAACTTCCAATTATTCAAAGGAAACAACTCCTTTAATACTTGCCCCTTTCTACTATACATGTATAAAAAAATATGAACAAAAAATCCTTAAGAAAAAAAGTAAAATCATACTTAAACAAAAATAGTATTATAACTTAACGTAAAAAATGTAAATCCATTTTAAATCATTCAAAAAAAAAAAAAAAAAAATTAATTTAAAACAAGGTTGATTAATAAGAACAAATTTTAATAAACAGAATATAATACATGTAACAAGTTAAATTTGATAAATGGACCCATATATTAGAACAAATAAAAATACCTAAAATAAATGAAAAATCAGGAACATTTGTATTATTATAATGTTGCGCCTTTAAAAAAATAAAATAAAATATAAGAAACAGTAGGCGTTATAATAGTAAAATTGTGCATTATAACAATGTCCGCGTTATGAATTTGGAGAATTGTAAATAGAGCTATTTGATTTTCCCTTTTTTTTTTTTTTTTTTTCCACCCCCCTTCAATTTTTATGTACATATTATAATTTATTCATTATTGCTTTTCTTTCTATAATGAATGTATATTCTGATGGCTTATTATAATACTAAAAAAATAGAGATATTATATTATTTGTTTTTTTTATTTGATTAGTAATAAAGTAACAATTGGTTATTTGAAACATGTTCCTATATATAGCTTTTTTAAAAAAAAAAAAACGGAATTAGTTATATATATAACTACATGTTATTCTGACAGGGTGTCTTTCCTTACACTAATAATTTACATAGGGAAGGTTCAACGTGAAAGACAAATAATCATAATAAGGAGTTCGCATGTTTATGTTTTTTTTTTTTTCTTTTCTTTTCTTTTTTTTAGAAAGAGAAAGAAGGTTTAAAGTGAAGAAGAAAGAAGATTTAAAGAGAAAAGAAAAGAAACGTTTTAGGGGAAAAGAAGGAAGGTTTAAAGAGAAAAGTAAAGGAAGGATTAAACTAAATAGTACAAGAAAGTTTATTGAGAAAAGAACGAAAAGGATGAAAGATTTAAAGGAAGAAATAATGAGAAAAAAAAAAAAAAAAAGAAGAAAAAAAAAAGGGGGTAGACGTTGATCAGGTGGTTCTGAGGTGTTAGAAGTCAGATTCCGGGTTTAGAGGGAAGGTTTTAGGGGTGTTGGAATAAGGTTTTAGAGGTATGGAAGTCATATTCCTTGTTTAGGAGTAAGGTTTCGTTCTATAGGGATTAAGGTTGTAGGGTATTAGAATAATGTTTTCAGGGTGTTACAATAAGGTTCCCTTGTTTAGATTTAGCTGCTTTAAGGGTTGTAATGGATAGGAAAAGCTCTTCGCAGACAAGAGGGCAAAACTGGAAACAACGGAAATCGAATACTGGGGGAAAGCGGAAACTGCGAACCAACGCCGGAGAAAAAGGAAAAGAAAAAAAAAAGGTGAATTTAGGTGTAGACGTTGTGCGTTATTAAGGTTTTAGGGTGTACTGTATTCCGCATTTAGGATGCGGACTTATCATTTAGCTAGTATGTAAGATTTTCATTTTAGATATGTATGTAGGATTTTGCATTTTTACGGTGTATATGTAGGATTTCGCATTCTTAGGGTGTATATGTAAGATTTCGCATGCTTAGGATGCAAGGTTTCAAGGTGTAATGACAACAATATATGCCCCGCAATTTAGATGTTTTAGGGTGAAGGTTCTTTTTTTTTTTTTTTTTTAAAAAAAATAAAAAGGAAAAAAAAAAAGGTTCTTTCTTTTCACATTTATTTCTTATTTTGTTTGCAAAAATTTTTTCCTTTTTTTTTTTGGTGATAGGACACCCTTTGTTCATAGAAAAAAAAAAAACAATCTTCTTTTTTCTTAAGAACACACATTTTTTTTTTTTTTTTTTTTTTTAATTTTTTTTTCTTCATTTATTTCTTTTTTTCCTTAAATTATGTTTCCATCTTTGCGAAAAGTTGGCTCCAATAGGTGTTATATGTTGTTCTTGTAAAAAAGTGTATGGGATATCCGGTCGCGAGCGGCCCCCCCTACCCGCGCGGACACTATATTACGGTTTCCGCGGAAAAAAGTGTGGAAGAACGCTAAAACATTCATATAATTAGAACTTTATAAAAAAAAAAAAAAGTTGCAAACAAAATAAGAAATAAATGTGGAAGAAAGAATCTTCCTTTCTTTTTTTTTCAAGAACAAATAAAAAGGAAAAAAAAAAATAATAAAAGAAGTTAAAAAGAGTATGAAACCAATATTTCTTCTTCCCAAAATAATTTCCACTCCAAGCATATATATTTTTCCCTTATCACGACACTATATGTCAAAATATATATGTGTGTGTTCGTTTGTCTGTTCTTTTTAATAAAATGGTGATCCATACAACTCTTTATACAATTTGTGTATCATACACAAATTTGAACCCCTCCATTTTTGCAAAAGTATATAATTACTACCATGAACGTTATATTCAAATGATATTACTCTTTATTCATTTCTATATTCTTGTTTTAAGTTCACGACAAAAAAAAAAAAATGCCATTTTTCATATGGATACATAAAACACAATATAGAGAAGATCAAAAAATATAGAGCACACAAAACAGTTTCTACAAAAATAAAAATCAATTATCAGTCAGTACGTATTATTTAATACAAGGATTTGTAAAATACATAATTTTCATGGTGGATAACAAATTACAAATATACACATACTAATTAGTACGTAAAGAGCATATATGAGTGAAAAGGTAACTTGCTTTCTTTTGGTACATTTATAGTCTTTTAGAAAATAATTTTCATTTTACACACTTTTCCTTCACTATCTATCATCTGACTCTTCTGAGTTATAGGAGGAGGGAGGATAACTGCCCCCCCATTCTGCTCCTTCTTTTTCAAAAGGTACAAAAAAAGAAAAAAAAACTAGTTCCATGATTTTCAATTCGTATATATAAAAACGCACAAATCCACTGTCACTTAGCAGTTTCATTGCACCTTTTGCCCTATCATGTGACACCAAAATGAATAACTTTGTTTGTTTTTATTATTACATGTTATGATAGAAGGCTTTTTAGAAACAGAAGAGAAGTTTTTTTTTTTTTTTTTTTTCTTTTTCCTTTTCTTTCTTTCCTTCCTTCTCTTTCATTCCTTCCTTTACTTTTTCTTTTCCATTTCCTTCTTCTACTTTTTCTTTATCTACTTTTGTTTCTGCGTTTTTTGTTACGTTCTTTGTTGTTTTTGTAGGAGGGGTCAGATCTACGCGCCCGTATTCTCTTTCTAGGTGTGTTTTATTTGATTTATGAGCATTCTGTGAATCATCTACGTATGGAATATTGCTAAAATTGCTTTCTAACATTTTCTTATATCCTTCTTGTGCCCCTCCCTTCTTCTCTTTTTTTAATAAACCATATGGATCCCCATCGCCTCCTAGTTTTGGCATACCAGCTGAAAGTTGTCCATCCATGTCTTCTTGTGCTTCTTGTACAGCACATCTTTTTAATGCCTCCTCTAAATCTGCTGTAATTTTTTTTTCACAATGTTCACGTAAACAAAATTCCCCTTTATCATAGCTATCCGTTTCATTCTCTTTGTTTGCACCCCTAAGCCCTACAGATGTGGATTTACCATCCTTATGTTCCTTTTTTCCTTTTTTTCCTGAATGTTGTGGAACTTGCTGTGCAACTTCCTCGTGCACTACAGGTCCATCCTGTTCTATATCTTCCTCGTGCACTACAGGTCCATCTTGTTCTATATCTTCCTCGTGCACTACAGGTCCATCTTGTTCTATATCTTCCTCGTGCACTACAGGTCCATCTTGTTCTATATCTTCCTCGTATACTACAGGTCCATCTTGTTCGATCTCATCCTCGTATACTACAGGTCCATCTTGTTCGATCTCATCCTCGGATTCTACAGCTTCTGCTAATAACCTCAGAGTTCTGGAATCGAATGCTTTTCCGAGGCTATTGTTCATAACACTGTACGAATTACCATCATATTGGCACTAAAAAAAAAGGGGAAATGGGATGGTGAGGGAAAATGATTTTTTGTTCATAAAATTTGGATGTAAAAAAAGAGAAGCAAAATATTTTTCTATTTACATTAATTGAAATGGATAGTGAAAAAAAAAAAAAAAAAAAAGTACTGAAGAGGTGTGGTGGAGGCATAAAGTATAACATAGTGTAAAATAAAATAGTACAAAAAAGAAAAAACAAACAAAAAAACTACTCCCCTCTTGGACAAAAGTATGAGCACAAAGAAATATATGTTGAGAAATGATGGGCCGTCCGGGGGGGGTGTTCCCGTCTGTCCCTGCCCTTTTTTTTCTTTTTTCCTCTGTTATACAGATAATATGCGTTCCCCTCTTTAAGTTTTTTCTTTTTCTTTTTTTTTTTTTTTCTTTCTTACAGAGTTGGAGCAATTTACAATCCAGATTAGAAGGGTGTACAAGGAAACCTTGCTGCAAAAGGGAAAAGCACCGGCTTTTCTCGCTTTCTTATTTTGCTTGGTTGGAACAGCCATTGTTGATATACACTAGAAGTAAAAAAAAAAAACTATTAATATCTTAGTTGAAAGAACGAATTATTAATCGTATTTTAATAAGAATTATAATAATCTCTTTTACGTATTGTTCAAATTTTATTAAAACTTTATATGTATTTATCTAAAGGTACGCAAGTAAAAAAAAAACTGGAAAATTAGAAGGAAAAAAAGGAAAATATGGAAAATATGGAAAATATGGAAAATATGCCAAATATGGAAAATATGTAAAATATATTATTATTTCAAAAATGTGAAAAATATAAAAGGCTAAAAAAATTCCCTACATATTAAAAGTTTACAGATTATAAAATATATGTTCTGTAGAAGTTAATACAAAATTATGATTAAAACTAAATATTATAAAAATGTTATAAAAAAAAAAAAAAAAAAAAATTATAATTTTTATTTAAAAAATTTTTTTTTTTAAAAAAAATTAAAAAGTGATGTATACTAAATGATAAGAGAGAAAAAAGAAAAAAAAAAAAAATTCTTAAATTTCCGCCTTCTAAAAAGCATAAATCAAGCAGTTGTATACCAATATTTTGCTCAGAAATTAATATATCTATAAGGATGAAAAGTTGTTTCGCAGGGAAGGGATAATTGCTCTCATGTATTATATAATAAAATCATAATTTAATACCTTAATAGAAAAAAAATATAAAAAAAAAGTAGACGTTATAATAATAAAATTGTATATATGTAACAAGATCCGTGGTGGGAATTTGGAGAATTGTAAATAGAGCTATTTGATTTTCCCTTTTTTTTTTTTTTTTCCCCCCCCTTCAATTTTTATGTACATATTATAATTTATTCATTATTGCTTTTCTTTCTATAATGAATGTATATTCTGATGTCTTATTATAATACTAAAAAAATAGAGATATTATATTATTTATTTTTTTATTTGGTTAGTAATAAAGTAACAATTCGTTATTTGAAACTTGTTCCTATATATAGCTTCTTTTAAAAAAAGGAAGCCGAATTAGTTATATATGCATTACTTGTTATTCTTACATGCCGTTGCTTCCTTACGCTAATAATTTACATAGGGAAGGCTCAACGTCAAGAGCAAATGTATTATCATAAAGAGTTCGCATGTTTATGTTTTTTTCCTTTTCTTTTCTTTTTTCTCGTATTTCCCTAATTATGTCATTCCGTGCTCCTTGTGGTATAAATATCTTTCCTTCCTTTTTTCATACATAATTTTTTTTTTTTTTCTCTCCTTTGTTTTGTCTCTACTTTTATTATAATTATTCATGTCAAGTTAAATTAGTTTGATTTTTTTCCCATGTTGCGCACAACCAAAATTAAACACAAATTTATTTACAAATTTGCGACATCTAGCATGCGATACCCGCCTCCATTTAGTGTTCTCACAACAAATCCATCACCCCGCTGTAAAAGCGTGGTCCTTTTTCTTAACCTTACCGCACAAATGGCCAAACAAAAAAAAAAAGAAAAGGAAAAAAAAGAAAAAATATATATTTGAGGTTCCGCGTTTCAGGGTATAAAAACTGTATGGCCTGCTACTTTAATCATCCCTTTAGGGGGGAGAATACAACCTGTAGGTTGCATTAAGAAAAAAAAGAAAAAAATAAAGAAGTGACAGAATCACTGGGCGTTTGCGGCATTCGGCATTCAGTATGTATGTATGTATGATTTCGCATTTTTAGGATGAGTATGTGTAGGATTTCGCATGTAGGTTGCAAAATTTAATATTTTAGAGCTGTAAGTAGGATTTCACATTTTTTGGGGTTTACGGGATTACATAATGGAAGTTATAATTTTAGGGCGTAAGGACAACAATATATGGCCCTGTATTTATGATTTTGAGGAAGGTTAATTTTCTTTTTTTTCCAGAACAAATAAAAAGGAAAGAAGGAAAAAAAAAATAATAATGTTCTTAAAAAAAAGAAGAATGTTTTTTTTTATATAAACGAAAGGTGTTCTTTCACAAAAAAAAAAAAAAAAAGGGAAGGAGTAGGAACTGTGTTCGCACAAATTACAATATTTTTTACCATGTCTCACATCTGTTTGTGAGCTTATACAGAAAAAAAAAAAATAATAATAAATAATAAATAAAAAATAATCCAAGTTATATAACAAATAGTGGCACAAGAACAAAAAAGGAAATGATAAAAAATATTTGTAGTAATCAATAATATTAAGAGAAAATAAGGAATCAATTAAATCGAATTAAATCATACTATTAAAAAGAAAAAAAAAAAAAAAAAAAAAAAAAAAAACAGGTTGCACCCACCGCGTGGTCCCCGTCAGTACATTCTTTACCCTCTTTTGATACGCCAATGATATCGGTACTTCAACACCAAATCCGCACATGGACACACCACTGAGTGAAACACGGAAGAAATTTAGAAAGTTGTACACATAGTTCTATTGATCATATGTTTCATGAGTTCCTTATTTGCTCTCCTTTCTTTTCTTCCTTTCATTTTGTAAACCTTTTTTCTTCTTTTTTTTTTTTTTTTTTTTTCCTTCTGTTTACCCCTTGTTTTCATTTTAGGAAAGTACTCTACTATGTATAACAATTTATTCCCCTCAAAATATCGATCCGTAAAATTAATGATGTGAGAAATAAGTTGCCCTTCCACGAATTCGCATTTCGTTCATTATTTTTGCCGCAAATATAATTATCTTCACGCCAGCTGATACAGATCCTTCACATTTGCGCTTACTTTTGCGACATGCACGCAGCCCAGGTAGATGCTATCTTGGCGCACTCCCCTGTGGACACCCACCTTGGTCTATCACCGCTAATTGTCTCTGTCAAAATGCAGACCACTTTGAAAAAGAAACTGTCAAAGGAAATATTTTTACGTGCTTATAAGGAATGTTGTAAATGACTTCAAATAGGGTTAAAAAATATATTTGAAACCTAATTCAATATATAACTTAAAATGAAAGAGAAACATTTGACGAAACGGCTAAACCTCTCTTCTCATGCTCGCACAACAGGTGCAATTGGCGCACCAGGATGAAAGGTGCCACTAAGAAGGTGGACCTAATCTGCGCAAACACGACGTCATGAGGAACTTGCCACTTTGATAGGCTTTGCCCAGGGATTAGCTAACATAACCCCTATCCTGTTTTCCCGGAAGTTTGAATCACATCCAAAACGTTTCCATGTTTTTATAGTTCCTAAATGAGTGTTCCAGCTTTTTCGTGCACTTCCTCCACATATGGTGAGTGAAATCGGCCCACGATCTCTGTTTAAGTTTTAGGTATCTCTGAAATTCCCACCTCGCACATATGGGCTCATCAGTAGCAAACATCTTGATATTCTTTATTTCAAATTTTTCTCTTTTTAATAACATCTTTGTCATTTTATCGAGAACGTACTTATATTTTTCAATTTCATACTCCCAGGGAACATTGTAATATTCAGCTAATACTCTACATACTCTTCGCATGTCCTCCACCATGTAAGTACACTTTTTCCTTTCATGGTCGTAAACATAATGCCACACATAAAGCATTGTCGCGCTATCTACAGGTCCTTTTAATTTACCAATCCTTTCGTTCAATTCTTCATCAGTCATTTCTTGCGAATTATCATTCTTAAAAAGCATTACATTCTCGACACATCTTTTTTTCTCTCTTTCAGTTAACATATGTTTGTACTTCTCCGGGAAATTTATTTCTATGTTCTCATACATTCTCCGAATTTGTGATGACAGATCCTTATCTTTGACACTGCATTTTTTCTCCTGAATGACTTTTTCTCCTTCCTCCGTTAAATAGAGTCTCCTGAATCCTTTCACATGAGATGGAATTCGCCCAGACAGATTTCTCCACCTCCTACCATTCCATAGACTTGTGAATTTACCATAACTGTGCCCTGGCCACCCTGGGCAATGTACATTCTGTCGAAAAAAAGAAGGGAGAATGAGGTTTCTGGTGGAGGGTTCTTTTTAGGGGAATTTAGAAAACAGTTCCTTAAGATAATCAAATAAGAAGAACCAAGGAATTCGACAGAGAAAAAATAAAAAATGTACACCACTATTTCTTTTTCCTCTCACCTGTATCAATATGTAGAACAAAGAAAGGACGAACACCCAAAGAACTGTATTGAAAAAGGTGGAAACCGAGAAGGTTCCCCTTTTTTCTCCATTGTCTGTGATTTTTCCCTGCCCCGATAATGAATTCCTTATTATGGAGTCCTTTCTAAGTTTATTGCTCTTTCCAATTAGGAATTTCAGGGGATAAAACTGTATAGGCTTCAGTAGGCGGCAGTCCTGCATTTTGTATTTTTTCCTTTTTTGGGGGAAAATTTATCCCTCATGCTATTCCTGCTTGACATCATTCAATGAGTTCTAAGAATCATTTTTTTCTTTCCCTTGAAAGAAATTATTTATTTTTCCATTAGGTCAAACATTAATTAGAGACATCTGCACGATTCTCATTTGAGCCAACTAGATAGAATGAAACGCAACCAGATGTGATAGGGAAAACAGTCGTTCGGCTTCAAAAATACAAAGTGCAGAATTTTTTGACAGAATTTTGGGCAAAAGTGTGGGGAGACCTAACCAAAAAAAAAAAAAAAAAAAAAAAAAGAAAGAAAAAATCTATCTGAACAATCCCACAAATATATATCCAACCTGTGGAGAAAAAAGAAATTAATCTAAATGAAATTTCCCAAAATTTATTGAAAACGCAAATGAGGCGTTATTCGAAGGGACGGAACGATTTTTTTTTTTTTTTTTCTTTTTATATTTAAAATTTTTTTTTTTTTCCTACTATTTCTGATTCATTTCTGCCGATTTAAAAAACGAACAAATTGAAACTGCGCAAAGAAGCACCTGACTAATATATGCATAATTATTTTTTAACTCCATTCGAATAAAAAAAAAAAAAAAAAAAGGGGACAACAAATCATTTATTTTATTTAAAGATTCGAATTAAGAGGGGGGAAAATAACTCATCGCAATTTTATAAAGCATATTAAATTGCAACTTTCATTATTCCGCTGTGCTACACGCGCATTCGGCACTGGACCGAATGAAATATTTATTCACTAATTTGTTCACTAATTTGTTCACTAATTTAATCATTAATTTGTTTACCTTCTGACTGAGCAGTTTTCCATGGTGAATTACTCATAAAATCAGAAATCGTAATGAACAACGAACCAGTAGCAATCGTTGCGGCAATAGACGAAGTGAATGGGGTAACAGAAACGGAAGTGCGTAAATTCTATTCAATAAAGAATCACTGGAATTTCATTTGAAATAAAAGCGCCTCATTCCGCATTCCTTATTTTGGATGGATTCCCCCCATTCAGAGTGAACATTCCTTGAGCCCCCATTTGGCGTTTACCTTGCTATATCCTTAAAAAGGTAACCTCGGAACAGGACCAACGAAAAGCGTCAGCTCCGCTTGCATATTCTTTTCTTTTACTATTTTGCTATCTTGCTATTTCACTATTTCTTTTTTCGCTCATGTAAATGGGTTCTTCCTGGAAATCAGTGAGAAGGAAAAAAGTTACCTCCAATGAGTCCATAGCGCCCATTTACATTTTGCAAATGTCACCTTCCACCGGAACTGTATGCGACGCTCATATTTTTCCTTCCTGAGAAGAGGCACGACGGACAAGTCTCCTCCTCTTTCCCGCTCATCCCAAATGACAGCAGAATAAAATAACGCATTTATAGAAAGAGGTACTCTCCTTTTCTTAAGTGCTCATCCCTGCACTGCCAATTCTTTTTGAAAACCATCCTTCCTTAAGATGCGACTACTGAAGGCATTGAATGCGCAATATTTTTTTTTCTATAGTCCCTCCCCTGATTGTTGTAATTCTTTTCTTTTCTTTTTTTTATAACAACCTATAAGGATAACTACTAATGTTATCTTAAGCGGCCGCATACATAATAAGAAGGGTGAATGTGTCCATGTAGTGATTTCCCTGAGGGGTTCCCTTCCTTTCTGTTCACACATGTGGGTTCACAATTAAACGCTTACCATCCCGTCTGCCTAAACGCCCTGTTACCTATATGCCCTATTTGCACGGAGTGTGTTCCGTTTTCAACATAATGCGTAGACGATTTATAAAAATGCGCTTAAACATAAACGTGTGAACGATTTTGAGTAAAACTAAAACAAATTTCATTCCACCATACAAGTTAATAAAATAAAAAAAAAAAAGAACAGAATGATTCGAACTTTTCTTTCTTCCGTTATTTTAGACTGTGCTCGAAAAGGCAGTGCTTCATCCCATTACATAGCATTCTCCGCTTCCTTCACATTTATCCCGATACAAGTTAACAGCGAAAGTATAAAATGAAAGAGCTGATTGTCATCCAAGGAAACCTGCGAGCGAAACACACCATCCAAAGGGTATATACTTCAATATGCTATTCCCAAGGATCAATACTAATTATGCGCGTTCTCATTATTCTAACATACAATGTAGAGAGATAAATAGGAACATCATCTTCGCTGCGTTGTTAAAAAGGTAAATTCTATTTAGCACAAAAAAAACGCTATGGAGGTGTCATTGAATTGTCTAGTCTAATTTGGAGATAGACATTTTTCCTTCTTCTTTTTCAATTATTATTATTATTCTATTCTTTCTTCTTTAATTGAATAAACATCCTGTGGACGAAAAAAATTAATGGGGGGTAGCCATTTTTATTAACTCATAAAAAAGGAAAAACGTATGGATGGACAGATCCATACGTCTATCTGATATGCAGAAATATACACATACGTACCTTTTTACCGGTCCCCTCCGCACTTTGATTGATTTGTCTTTAAAATGATCAGGATAAATGGAGCAATTTTGCCGAAAGGTTCCAAATGGGTATAATAAAAATTTAAGAGAAATAATCACAACTCTCTTGTTGATACTGCAAAACATACACAAGTGTGATTTTTAAATGAATGAAGATGGACAGGTAAATATTTTTTTCCCTTCTGTCGCTGTCAATCCAGCGTCTGTATATTTCTCACCTGTGTCTGTTTGATCGATCCGTGTTATCAGCTCCGATTAGTATTTTATTTTTGTGTGTGTGTGTTCCTTTCACGCCGCCCTCAGCAGTTAAATTACTCAGCATACATAAATAATTCTGACAAATGCAACCAGGTAAGAAGTACAATTATACACTTTTGCAGATATTTTGACGGGCCCGTGGGATGCGCTCAGGAAAATCGCTGGTAAACACGCCGCGTACAGTACCGGACAGTTGACACTGTTGCATTTTGTTCTATAAATGAGCGGCACGACATGAAAAGGATGAATAGAGCGAAAAGGAAAAATGAAGTACAATGCAATAATACGGCCATAAAAGAATAATTCATTGGTGTAATGTCCTCACAGCGATGATTACGCATAACGCGCACTTGGGGGATGCCCCCTCCTAAATTTTTTTTAAGGGGAAAAACTGTGCCACTCCCAGAGCAAACACAGTTAAAATTGCACCAATTATTTTAACGGAGCGTCAAATACGGGCGGAAAAATATCCCAAAATTTTGCCTCTGCCGGTAGCGCACCAAGCTGTTAATTTGAAGAAAAACACACACGCACATGAATGCATTCATGCATGTGTTGGTTCTGCTTTCGCCGGTTGGAATTTGTATTTTTCGAGAAAAAAAAAAAAAAAAAAATGCCCAACAAAATGTACATTCAGCAAGTGCAAAAAAAAAGATAAGGCAAAAATAGATGGAGCGGCTAACATGGCAAGGAATATATTTAACCCGCAAGAGAATATTCACAGTTGTACTCATTCGGGGCGCCTGCACAAGTTCATAGTTATGTGAAAGTTCCATTCTCTGAATGTTCTAGAGTAATAAAATTCTGTCCGCTGCTTAGTACACACACACATAATTGCACTCTGTCCACGAGAACAAACCTCCTGATCTGCCCAGGTATTTAAATCGATGCTCATGGACCCGCTGGGAAGTGAACAAATGGGAAAAATGGGGAAAATTCAGAAGCATCTCGGATATCTATATACATTTTTGCTGCATTATCGAAATACTTTCTACCTCTATTATCATTAAAAGGGTAACGAAGTGGGACAGATTTCCTGTTACCTCTTTTGTACGTTACGATGTTATACACATTCATATTTTTTTTTTTCTTTTTTTTAACCCCCCTTTTTAGGCCTTCTAGCTAAAAATTTTTTCATTTTTTTCATTTTTTTTTTTCTTTCTTTTTACTAGCCCAAATGAAGATTACAAAGGTGCTAGTAACATTGGCTATTTTAGTAGCCCTGAATTTACTCACACCATGCACATGTAAGAATGTACATCTAGAAAAAATGAAAGCAGAATTAGACGTAGTCGATAAAAATGTGAGGAAAAAGCATTTCAAAAAGAAGTTTATCATCTCTTCAGTAGTTATAGGAGTAGCCATTTTGGTAAATGTACTAGCTGCAATAGGATACTATAATTATAAGAAAAAGGAACAATGTCAGCATGAACACAATAATCACGCTCAGCAATCTGAAATGAACGTACCTGTAAATAATCGTGCCAAGCTAACTAAAGAAATTATTGACGAAGTAAATCGAATGTCGGAAAAAAATATGGCCGAAGAATTCAAGTCTGGAAGACCATATTATCCAAAGCTCAAGGATGTTATGCTCAACATTGAAAATGAAGTCAAAAGGAGAAACGAAAAGTTAGATAGGTATAACATTTCAGACATGTCTTACGATATTTTCAGAAACCTTTATCATATATCTGAACTGTGGAAGAAAAACCCAAACTTAATCCCATCCAATAAGTAAACCAGTGGGTGGTTACCCAGTAATTAGACAAGTTCAGTGGAAGCTATGCATATATCCCTGTAGCATAGTTGGCCAGCTGTTTTTTTTTCTTTCTTTTTTTTTCTGCTCCCCTTTATTTGCCCTCTTTTTTTTTCTTTCTTATTTTGCCGTTATTTTTAATATATCACTCAAGGACGCATATTAATTCACACCTAAGCACGTGCATGTCTATTTTACCCACGTAAACGTGTAATGAAGTGAATTCATACATCTCCGCCATTCGCAGCGTCCTCCCTCCATCTGCGCAGGACAAAAGGAGCAATTCAGCAATCTGCCGATGAAGCCTCCCAACGATGTAACCCCATTCACGCCTGGTGAACGCACCCTTTATCGCGCTACTAAAATTGCAAACAAAAAGGAACTTCATCGAGCATGGAAAAATTTCAACGCCGAAATTCCTTTTTGTAATCCTCCCTTTATACATACTACAAATTGGAATGTTCTTCTCCGAATATTGAGTTAACAGAGCGTTCCTATTTCCCCTCCGAAACTAGAATACCATAAAGTAATGGAGCACAATCTAAAGGAACGTTCAAAAAAAAAAAAAAAAAAAAAAAAAAAAAAAAAAAGTGTAGAGGAACTCTCACAGTACACGAGTTGAAATAATATATCTGTTGTCTTGTTCTTTACAGTTAAAGGTTCATTTGGTAGAAACTAATCATATGGTTCATTATGGTGAATTTTTGTCGTGTCCTACGTTGCGAAAACTCGCCCTTCCTGCTCTGCTCTTTTTTTTTTTTTTTTTTTTTTTTGTGTGTCTTTTTTCCATTTCTATTTTTTTTTTTTTTTTCCTTTTTTTTTTTGTTATACCTTTTTTCCCACTCTGTTTTGTGCCTACTCCGGGGGAATGGCTCTTACGGCTCTGCTACCTTGTTCACATCATCGATCCTGTGTTGTTGCATTTTTCTCCACAAATTTGACTTCTCCTGCGTGTGTATCCCCCCCCTTGGCATAATAATTGAACAAAGGACAACCCCACAATGAAGGAAAAAAACACGCTTCAAAGGTTTCCCGCCAACGGGACGCATTATATTTACTCTCTCTCCTTTTCATTTGTTCATTTCTTCCCGTTTATGGCAACCAACTCCACGGAAATGCCACTTTCACCTTTTCAACCTGGTGTAACAATTTATATAAAAGGGGAACCACCCATCGAAATGGTATGCAAAAAAAAAAAAAAAAGGAAAAGAAAAAAAAAAAAAAAAAAAAAAAAAAAAAAACTAAGCTTCCTTTTCGGGACTCCTTTTCCTTTGCTGAGGGCCCTCTGACTTGGCAACCTGCTTCATGTGTACTTCACATTTACAAATGTGTGTTTCATGTTGAAGTAACATTTGAAGATTAGTTCTCATGTCCTCCCTCCTTGCGTTGAATGGGAAGGATCACTCTGGTCTCATGATATAATCTCCGTAAGTATACACCCTGAGCGTTACGCATTATCACACGCACTTGTTCATTCCCCCAAGGGGTTATAAAGGATATGCACCTTGGGGAACCTTCCATGATGCCTTCCCAAGCCATTTTCACCCCCACGCACAAGATTAAATATTCACACACATACGTATCGTATATAATCCTTTTGTACACATATGCCACTTCCCACGTGCAACAATCGGATGACTGAACATATTACACCTTTGTTTTTTTATATTTTCCCATATCACCTTGTACACCCTCGTTAAGTTATTCACACCAAGAAATATATTTTTTTCTTCCCTCCTGCCTCGGGCTCCACCAGATTATCAACTTTCGTTCGTATGACCCACTGAAGGTATCGCACAGCCAAGTTTATATTTTCCCTTTTGGCAAAAAAAAAAAAAAAAAAAAAAAAAAAAAAAAAAAAACAGCTAGCTAGTCAGCCATGAGTTTGAGTCAGCTTATATCCTTAGGCAGCAGCTCCGCGTCGCTGTTAAAAGACATAATTAGGTCTAAATTAGGATCACTATTTCAGCCTAAACCTAACCATGAGTACCTGCTCCCGAGTATTCTCTCTTACTCTGGCTTTCTCATCCTAGTTTGTACAGCGTATAAGTTGTACGAAAAGGTAGCCCAATTTGCCCACATCAAATAGCATTTTTGCGGACATGGGGAATCGTTCTCATTTTTTTTTTTTTTTTTTTCTCATGTTCCATGTTCGTTCGTTATGCGGAGTTGTACCAGCGCATATATGCAAGCGTGTGTGTGTGTAGATACCTTTGCGTAACTACATGTGCATATATTCATCTGAGCACATGGATCTCCCGCCCACTTCCTCTTTCCACCCTTGCAAGTACTACGAAGGAAACGAAGACAAACTCGAGTTAGCCGGAACCACGGTGTTTGACATGCACCCTGCCGACTGGGCAAAGGAACAGAAGGATCTATCTGGCCAAAACGATATGAGCAATGAGCAGAATGCAGGTGGCAACGAAGATTATGCCGAGGAGGAAGTCGATGAAGAGGAGAACGAGGAAGAACTAGACGAAGAATTAGGCGAGGAATTAGATGAAGATTATGGAGATGCGTATGGGGAGGAATATGGAGAAATGATTGACCAGCGTTATGGAGAGAACTATGGCGGAGAATACGGCGAGGAATACGACGAAGAAGACGGTGACGAGTACAACGACGAAAAGATCTATGGGCCAGATGACGAAGGGGTAACTCAAGGGGACGATGAATGGCTATATCCAGACGATCAACAGGGTGGATTGGATTACCAATTAAATGGTGAGAAAATTCCAGTCAAATAGTTAGTGTAGATACAATGAAAGGTGTTTACATTTTTTTTTTTTTTTTTTCTCCCGCGATCTTTTCTATGCATTTAAAAAATGCATAAAAATGCAAGAGCAATTATATTTTTTTTATTTTCCCGAATGCCCTTTGGGTAACAGTAACACGTTCGCTAACTTTTTTTTAGCATCATTTATGTGCACCAATTTTGTGTACCTCTTTTTTTGGATGTATCCATATGCATACTCCCCGTGGCTCATATAACCTTTAACAACAGCTCGATGAACGCTTTTCCCCCTTTGGGATTTTTTTACTATATTTTTTTTTTTTCTTTTTTCGGATAAGTATTCCTCTCCTCTATTTGTACTTTAAGCGAAATGGTAGACATTGCTTTTTCTCATTTGTTCGTTTCTAACACAGTGGGTTTGGGTATGTCTTTTGGTTTCTGTTCCGCCCTGCTCGTCCTTTCACAGCTTACGCTTGCCATTGCACAGGTATGTTTGTACAGGGCGGATGAAAGCATGTTGGTAAACTCCCCACAGTAAAAGCACTTCATTCAACTCATGTGAAGCAATCAGGGGCTGGGGAAAATGAAATTTATGGAGAAAAAGTGACCCTATCAATAGAAACACAAATAGCAATAGAACAGATAAGCAGGTGGATCACCACACAGTTTGTCAAGCCTGCGTATATAGACCTTTAGCATGATTTACAGATGAATATGTTTGAACTGCCCATGATGGGAAGGATGACTAAATGTGCAGTGTGACATGCGTATGGAGGTACATCACCCGATTGTCATCACGAAGCGTTTAATCGTGGGCAGTTTCGAACGAATGGGAGTCGCTTCGCCTGCCTATTGGCTGTGCCCCTCCTGGAACTAAGCTACATTTATCTTTTCCCACAGAGGAGAAAACGCCTTGCAATTAAAGACGAACAGTAATGATAAGGATGCCCTTCCTTTTAGGGGATTGTCCGGTGAGTGTTCGCCGAGCATAGCGGATCGGCATGCCGTTTTCCATATTTCCCCGCTCTCCCACTAATCATGTTATACCCCTGAGGAACAACCTCATACTCTCTACCCAGTGGATCATTGCGCTCACGCGATGTCTCTCCTACATCAGCATATGCTTTATTTTACCCCTCTGTGAGTTATGTTTACATACCTACTATAGTACAAGTTTCCTAACGAACAGGTCATTACGACAAAGGAGAACCATTTGTCCCACTTCCATTTCTTATATCATCCACTTATTAAATATACTTTCCTTTTTACCCCCTATTCCTGATATAAATATAATCCTTTAATTTGCGCGTCATATGTATTTTGATTTTATGGGGGATGGAATAAACAAGCAACGGGTAAAATCACAAAGGTGGTATATTATAGGCAATAGGCTTCTCATAAAAAAAAAAAAAAAAAAAAAAAAAAAAAAATTAAAATAATTCTGCATTCCTGTTATGTTGAAACGCATTTGAGAATTTTCGGCTCTACACTTGTGGGAGAGTATTTATTGTTGAACGGACCTAGCGCGAATTTATTTTCCTTGCCATTTTTCTATAAATTGGCTATAGTAGCATGCATGTTCCGCGACTGCTCATTTGAGTAAATATCTATGGGATACCGGACCGATCTGCCAGAGTGACAATTTTTCCGACGAGTAAAGCACTTTAGGCGACTTTCCGTATTGATAAAATATTTGCGTAGAGAAATATACATGCACTTCTAACAGTGGAAACAAACGCAGTACCGACAAACCTACTCAGTGTTTCATTTTCGGTATGTATGGGTCACACGAACAAACAATTTAACTTTCATAAATAAGTTTTATAGGAAATCAATTATGCATTTAAGGATAGACGCCCCGCAAGTGCGTTTAGCTTATCTATGTTGCACAAGTCCCCTTATTGCCACCTACCAAAGTCGGTTCACTAGAGTCTGAGCATTTTCTCCCGCGTAAGGTGATCAAGTATCCACCATTTGCTCAAAAAAAAAAAAAAAAAATTAAATAAAACTAAAATAATTAAATAATAATATAAAATAATAAAATAATAAAATAGAATGATACAGTAATAGTAGTAATAGCTATAGTAGTAATAGCAATAATAATAATAATAGTAATCAAAGTGATGGTGTAATAATAATAGGAAAATAATATTAAGATCAATAATAAAAACAATAATAAAAACAATAATAAGATCAATAATAAGATCAATAATAAGATCAATAATAAGATCAATAATAAGAACAATTATAAGATCAATAATAAGAACAATAATAAGATCAATAATAACAATAATAAGATCAATTATAAGAACAATAATAAGATCAATTATAAGAACAATAATAACAATAAGAAGAACAATAAGAAAAACAATAAGAAAAACAATAAGAAAAACAATAAGAAAAACAATAAGAAAAACAATAAGAAAAACAACAATAATAATAGTAATAGTAAGAGTAATAATAAGAGTAATAATAGTAAACAAATAAAAAAAAAAAAAAAAAAGAAGGAAAATTAAATAAAAGAAATTAAATGTATGTCCCGAAATATATTTTTTTGTGTTTTTAACTTTTGGCTTTTATTATTTTTCTTGCATATTCTTCCCTTTATAAAAGTTGACAATATTTTTTTGTACTCATTTTTTCGTTACTTGTTCGCCTATTTTTGCTTTCTTTTTTCTGCGCAGAAAATCCTGCTCACCCTTTGTCACATCCCAATTCTAACATCTATCATTTGTCAATTGTTCTCTTTTAAAAGCGGAACACTTGGTCACAGCGTAGTTTTCTAGAACGCAGGCCGCCATACCATCGCTATATATATCTCCGCTATACCTGCGCTCACGCGCCAAAGAACATTATGTAAACAGGGGTTACTTCCACTCGGAACCGCCACTTGCGTAACATGTTTAGACCTAACAATGGAGCAGGAGGAAACACGAATTTCCCTGGACCCCGACTAGCGGGGCTACCTCCCATCCCCCCACCAACCCCCCCCCATACGTTTGATTCATTTGCTAAAAATAAAGTGTTCACCCCCTTCCTTATACTATACTTCACCTTGATATATATATTGAGTGTCGTTCGCAACGGATGCATGCTGGTAAGAGATGCGAGTCTCCCCCTTATGTGCTCCAAATGCATACACCCACGTTTCTTTTGTACATATTTCCCCATACAATTATATAATTTTAATTTTTTTTTTTTTTTTTTTTCCCCCCCTCATGTAATGTAATTCGCGTGAAAGATCTACAACAAAGGATACGACCAGTTCAGAAAGCTATATGATTCACCAATGAATACGGACGGAAGAATGACCAACAATGGATGGTACTCGTATGGGAACACTTACGGTAGTCCCCACTTAAACAGCCCCAAAATGATCAGCGGAAACGATTTCAGAGGAAATGGAAAAGAAAATTCACAGCATGGGATTAACAGAACGAAAAAAAAAGGGCCTGTTCTGTATGGTCTACTGGACGAGGAGCAAGGACATAGCATCCGCATAAAATCTGGCGAACTGTACAAAGGAATAAAACCATTTAGAAATCAACCGAATGCTCGAATGGATAGAGAATACGATGATGATGAATTTACAGATGATGAGTCAGAATTAGAATTAGAAGATGACTACTACGACGGCGACTACGATTTCTTCGACTATGGCAATGGGGATTACGACCTGGATATATCCAATATACCAAACGGAAAAATGAGTTGGCAAGAAAAATATTTTAAAAAACAAGACGTAAATGAAAATGGAAGAACAAATGAACAGAGTGAACTAAAGGAGTTGATGAAAAATGAAATGAAAACAAAAATACTTAACGAACTGATTAATCAATTTAATTCGAAACAAATGGACACAACAACACAGCAGGGTAAAGAAAATGCACAAGTAGCACTCAACCTACAGATACTACAAGCAATTCTAAAGGATGAGATCACCACTCAAACCGAAGCCAACACCAATTTCATAAATCGAGAAGCTCCGAAAAGTCTATCTCAATTGAATCTAGAACTCACTGACGCGGAGAATAAATATACAGAAAAAAAGAAAGAACAAGAGCAAAAAGTTACTCAAATGGAAAAAATAGAAGAAGAAATTAATCAAATAAAAAAACAAATTGAAAATGTGAAACATAAAAGGAACATCTATGTAGACCCGAATGAAGAGTACAGACAACTACTCTTTTTGTACCCACAAAATAAAATGCTCCAGGAACAGGAAAAAACAGGGCTCCTTATGGAGCTAGAAAAGAAATATAAAGTCAAAGAGGAAGAAAAGGAGAATCTCCTGAAGAACATGCAGGAGATGAAGAAGGAACTGCAATGCGCGAGCAACGAAGTGCAGGTTCTGCGTGCACGTATTAAAGTAAAAGAGAGGAGAGAAAAATATAATAAGAAAGTAAACCAGCCCTCTAGTCAACTACCTTGGGTGGTAGCTGAAGAACAAGTCAAATCGCAAGCCAAATCACAAGCCCAAGCAAAAGCCAAAGTGGAAGCGTACGTACCAAATACACCGGACATGCCAAACTTACCGCAACTATCATCAACACCATCGCTAAAGTCGCTGTCGACCCACTTGAAAGGAGCAGTCCTTCCGTCGTGGGTAGAGGATTTGCCAGAACCCGTCAAAATGGGAATTTTATCGGATTTGCAGCAAAAACTTGAAATGATGGAACCCAAAATACACACAGAAGCTGATCAGATAGAGCAACAGGTGAACTGTGTCTATTGACGAAGAATTTTTGAAAATGGCGTCTACGCTGAGCCCCGCACACCTAAGGGGTAACCTAATTAGATACTTTCATGTGTACACCGCTCGAATCTTTGTCCTTATGATAAAATAAAAAAAGAAAAATTATTAAAAAGCGCAATGTCGAATTTGTACTTGTTTGTTTACTCTTATTTTTTATTTCATTCTTCTTTTTTCTTTTTTTTGTGTATCTTTTACCTGTAATTGTTCATATGAACACTTGTTTTCACGCTCGTGGACGCAGAAACCCTCTCCTATTTTTTTTTTTTTTCTTTCTTTCTCAATGTTAATTATATAGTTCCTTTTTCAAAATAATATGTAACTTTAATTTAAATCCCATTTTATGAATTATTAATTTCTAAATTAATCTTTTTTTTTTTTTTTTTTTTTTTTTTTGGTTTAATGCCCTGTGATCGCATAACAGCACGCATCTCCCCCTCATTCCTTGGAAATCCAGAAAAGGAGAAAATTATTTTTCACTCGGCTATAAATTACCTCCCTTGGCGTTCTAGGCACTTCGCTGCTACTTACTTCCCCTCTTTACTGATGACTATTAAGTACTTCCATCCGTCCTTTAATTCGCCTTTCCCCTTAGCTACCTTTTCTCAATAGAACGCTCCGCAAAAGTGCGCTTTCATCCTTTTTGTATGGGGGAAATGTTACGATCGCAAATGGATTGCAGAGGAGTTAACACTGAAGATTTGCGCGCCGCTACACATGCCCCGCTATGCACTCCAAATATGCCACTGTAAGGTTGTGCGTGCAAACATTAGGCTAAGGGGGGAAAGGGTGTGCAAAACAATGTTGGGAAGGCGATAAATACATGTATGCACCGTGCGCCGACGAACTGTGCGCAGGTGAATTCTAGGCCCCTTCTCTTAGTTGTGTGTTAATAGGCCGCGTGTGCGGGGAAGAAAAACAAGGGTTGATATTATTGGTTCACGTTATTCTGTTTTTCTTTCTCTCTCATTCTTTTCCTAATTTCCTTTTTTTTTTTTTTTTTTTTTTTTTTTTTTTGTGCGTCCTTCCCCCCAATAACAATTTATTCTGTATCACCTTCCCGCCCTTTGGAGGAACTTTACGCACAAGGGGGGAGAAGCAAACGCTGCCACCACAACCATTCGCTGAGGTGGCGAGTTTCACATTTGGAAAAAAACGTATACACACCCTCCTTATGCACTACCCCATATCCATTTTATTTAGCGGAAAAACACATATTTTATAACAAGTGCACTATGCATTTTTCTTTTTATCCATCTGCGTCCATGGTGCCACTCTCCAACTGTGCGCTCTGTCCAATTTTTCCCCCGTATGAGTTGTATTCATTGGTATGCGCATACGGAAATAATATAACATAAACGTACACGTGCAAAAAAATTTTTTTTTTTTTTCCTTTTGAGTTAAAAATTGTAAAGAAGTGTACAATTCGCAGGTTCACAACCAAGATTAACAATATAACTTTAGCATAAAGCGAAAAAGACTACGTGCACATTTTTTTTTTTCTTTTGTTCATATAAATTTTTTTTTTTTTTCCCCTTTTTACGTATTTTCGCAAAGTGTCCTATTGCACCAACAATTTTTTTTTTTTTTTTTTCAGAAAAGTTGTAAACAATTGTTCGAAAGAAATAGGCAGAACATTTGTGACTGACTGGCAAATGTGAGTATCGGATAAAGTGCGCACATTTGCCAAGTAAAAAATAAGCGGAAAGAAAATGAACAGATGAAAAAATTGCACACACTGTGTTGAAAGTTTGCTGGAAAACGGACACGGAGAAAACGTAAAAAAAAAAAAAAGAAAATAAAAAGGAAACAAAGGAAAGAGCGAAATAACAAAGTAACGAATAAAAAAAACAAAACTGATCCAACGGACGAGCCAACGGACGAGCCAACGGATGAGCCAACGAACGAACCAACGAACGAACCAACGGACCAACGAGCAACCCTGACCAAAAAAAAAAAAAAAAAGGAAAACGCAAAGAAGACAACTGAAACTACGGAATAGCCAAGGACGCCCGACCACCTCCTCTCTCTCCCCCAGATTTCTCTCCATAACACTCGTCACGTTCCGGTGCGAGGAAACCTACATGCGCACTCTAAAGAGGCTGAAAAATGTGAGTGAAAATGAATACGCACGCTTGATCCTTTTATGCACACACGTGAAATCATGTTATTGTCCCGCGCGTTCCTTTGCCCTCTTCATCTTCCACTTGATTGTATTTGTTTTTCACGCCTAGACTAAGACCCATAGCGTTGCAACAACTTCGAAACGACTTCGAAGCAGATTTGCAACTACAATGCAACTACTATGCAACTGCTAATTCTTCACTTCCTAACTTCCCCCCCCCCCCCCCCCCCGCTCAGCGTCGAGTGAATGCATACACCACAGAAAGGAATAAACTAATCTTGCAGTAAAATGAAAATTTGGTTTTTCCAACAAACCATATTCTATATTGCCATCACACTCGTGAGAAAGATAGCTTGCTCCTACAAAAATGAAAACATAGAAGAGTTGAAAAAAATTATAAACAATGCGGAACTCTACAATAACCTGGAGAAGCTGGAGAGTATGATTATACAGACCCTAGAACAAGATAAGTTGAAGTTACCCATCGTGAGACACGATGTTCGCAGGTATTTTGATCTGTCCAAATTTAAATTAGTCGAATTTCAGACTCCAAATAACCATGAGCGTGAATATATTATCCCGACAGTCGATACAGACGCGGAAGATATTATAAAATATGAACATGCGTTAAAAACACAAGTTGCCATAGAATACAAACATGAAATCTCAGACATGATTAAGAAGAAAATACTAGTCGTACGCACGCTAAAAATTATTAAGATTATGAAGATTCCTATGGACGAATATAAGAAGAGCTCTAAACTTAACGAGGCTTTACTTCAGTTGAATAATTTATTCACCAACAAGAATGATCCAAAGAATGATGATGAAGTTGGCACCCGTATGATGAAGAAACAAATTTTTGGAAAATCAGGCTTCTCGGGAAAGAGTATTAGAAAGAGGATAGCTCTCTACATGCCCATAGACTTCCAGATGGACGTTATTAACTACAACGATTTCCTCTTCACTTACCATCCCAATATGGATCTAATGAAAAAACTTGACCGACAGGCCAATTATTTCGACATTGGCATATTCAATTATATAGGATCGCATTTCATAGGTACGTATCCCAGCAGTCTCTGAAACGGGGGTTGACAAGCCAACCCCATTATTTTTTTTTTTTTTTGTATTCCGCTACCATCCTCACACATTTAATGCCTTCTACCCCCAACCAAAACTGCAGCCCTCGGCCACTTCATCATTCTCAAACTGGCCCACAAGCACTACAATAAATTTTTCGAAATTGGGAATCTCAAGTTCCACAACTGGCATAGCATCCTAGGATTCAACCATTCGGACAGATACAAAGTGTTGGATCTTCTATGTGACGAAAGTAATTCTTACGAAGGAGATAAAAAGAGAAGAGAACTCTACTTAAAAAATAACATATCCTCCACTACAGAAGAATGCACCGTTTTGGAGTTCCTTATACATCACATCAATAAATACCAAATGGAGTTATTTACGAATGCCTCCAAGCTCAACTTAAATTTGCAAATGTTAATGGAGAATACGCATTTAAAAGAAAAGTATTTTAGCTTCATGTGCAAAAAGGATACCGGTGAGCCTTGTTCTATCTATGATGGTCCTAAATTTAAAGAAGGCGATGAGGAGCAAATGCCATTTGTAGACAATGATAACTATACCTTCAAACCGACCCAACTTATTTCCCCGGTAAAGGACAATCCTTATGATATTTATACAAACTATTTCAACTTTATAAAGTATTATAACGAGTTTAATAGGGACCATGTTTTGTACATCCACCTGCTCAACATTATCGGCTTGTTCAGTAAGATTTTCAGCTACTACCTTAACCATTTAGTGTGCACCCCATTTTTCCAAACACTCCATAGCACCTATACACCTCTTGTTCATATTTTCTTCCTGTACCCACCTCTCATCTTTGTCTTCTCTCCACAACTTCAGATGGAGATATGGGTGCCTATGTTAGCTCTCTCTACCTACCGGGGTACTACAACGGTAAGAACGCAACCCCACCTGTGGATTAGATGGAAGCACCTATGCATATGCTCCAATATAACTCGGAATTCCGCCCCCACACATACGCATACTACAATATATGTATATATACACACACACGCATACTACAATATATGTATATATACACACACACGCATACTACAATATATGTATATATACACACACACGCATATACCCCCGCAGCGATACAATTGGCTTACGAAGAGAACCAATCGATGAAGGAACTCTCCGATAACCTCGTAAAATGTAAACAATGAAGACGGCATATCGAAAGTCTTTCCCCCATCTCTACATCCTGACGATGTTATCCTTTCACGAAGAAAACGCCATTCACTGTTAACTCTCTGCTCATAACTTCCTTTGCACTAAACTCCATACAGGTGTCGAAATGTGCTACAGTAGGACTATGCAGAAGAAATCCATTGTATTCAAAATCAGCTCTCTATTTAAAAAGAAAAAGTTCGACTCTTCCAAGTGTAACATATGTGAAGGAACCCTGTTCTACATTAACAGTGAGTCTGCGCAAGAAGTTGTGCTCTGTTACGACGGTGTCTGCTGATGCAAAGGAGAATCGCCCCAAAGCTTCTGTTTCATAGTGGAAAATTGCCCTTCCGTAACCTTGCACTATTTTTTTACCTCTCCACGTGTGCATCTTCTTTACACTCCCCCCCCCCTAATCCACATACAGACCAAGTGCAGGACAGTATGTCCATGTTACAAAAATACAACGGATACATGTCCAAGGTGCTCAAGGTCAACGTCGTAAGCCACCTCATTAGGTTTATGAATATATATGAAGAGTACAACAGCTTCCTAATGCACGATTTGAACTGGTTTACATTTCTCCTTCTATTTAGAATGACTACATATAAAGGTAACTGAGGTGGCATAAAGGAGACATTGTCTCTGAGCGGGAAAAATCATTAATAGAAAATGTGTGTGTACTTTGGTACAACTTGTACTCACCCCCTTTCCGAGGGATAAATATCACACTCCAAGATACCTTTTCTACATAACTCTGATTTTATTCTTTGCATTTCCTCCCCAACCATCTCTCAGAAATCGGGCAATACAGTATATCCAACGCCATGTACCTGGACATTCAAGACGAAGACACGCGCAATAGGACTATGGTTACGTACCACTGGTATCCCTCCTACTTGAAGAAGTACATAACAAATCGCACGAGGAAGAACGAAGCAGTGAACCTGCTGAAAGGTAACAAGCAGCGAGGGGAAGAGGAACGATTTGCCTGCAGATGGCTAGGCTGAGGGGTAGAAAAAGAGAGAGCACCCACCTGGGCCATTTCACCGCTCCGTTCCACATACTACTCCAGACGGATTCATTACCTGTCATCCTTGACTTTCTCACTCTTTACCTCCAATAACTGCCCTTTCTTCACACCGCAGAGCTCGAAAAAATGATAGACAAAGATATCTTAGAGAAGATGAAGAAGTGCATTAAGTTTGTAATCCACGTGAACTCCATCCTACAGATGGACTTCTTTTATTACCTGAACGAAACACCTCTAGGACAGCAACACCCATATGGTTTGACGATGGAGATCGAAGGGAAGTTCACCGATTGGTTCTCGAACTACATGTACAGCTTTCCCTTAATAAATTACGAAGACCCCAAGGGAAGGTACAACATGCCAGAGCAACAGAAAAAAGGACAGTTCGTTGCTCCCAAGTATAGTAAGTGGAATTTACACTTGAAGAAAATTATCGAGCAGTCTTTTATCAACCAGTTTAATCAAAAACACGTAAAAAATTTATTCAAACATTTTGGCACATACAACATAAGTAACAAAATAATGCTACTCAGAGATTCATATGAACTCTATATAAAGAATTTTGAAAATATTTCTTTCCTTGGAGATATTATGCTTCTAAGGAAATTTTTTGGTGCTACTCCTAAATCGATTATTATAAGGCAGAAGATGCACTACTTCCTTCACAACATCTTTGGAAACCCTCTGAACTTTTACAAATTCGGTTTAATCTATGGGTACACCTTTGACAAGGTTTACCTCAAAGAAGTTGTGGATGCATTGCATGTGATTTATCAGATGAACCAGGCTATTTTCACAGAAATATCCTTCCTACAGACTGTTCGTTTACTCTTCAGGAAAATTCAATACAGCTTCTTCTCCCACAGAAGAAACGACGACATAGTAAGTGCATAGTTCACATTGTGTGCACTTATACGCATGCGAAATCACATGTGCTCCGCTGCACTAATCTGTCAAGAGAAGTAACCATCACAACATCCATATTCATTTTTTCTCCCTTCCCCACAGAGCATGAACAACATCTTCTTCTTCAATGTACGCTATGATTACTCCAAGCTGAAAAAGGAAATGAGAGAGGAAGAAATCCACCAATCCATGGCTTCCAGATTTTATGAAAAAACTATGTACACTCTATTTCAAATGATGTTCGTTACACGCATAAGCAAACACATAAATAAGTTAGACAGAAAGTTTGGAAATGCTAGCATGCTAGGTCTGGCGGTGGATGAGGAACCGGCACTCCAATTTAAGTATGTCTACTATGGCAGTATGTTCGATAGCATGTTAAATGTCTTCTTTCCTATGTTTATAAAGAAACCTGTTGTTCAGCTCAAGTACGGAAAGACCTTTGTACTTGCCAACATGTATAAGTTGGCATCTGAACTCTTTGCCATCTACAATTTGAACAACTTGAGTACACTCTGTGATTATCAATCCATGACCAGTGCTAATACATATGTCTTTAATAAGACGATGAAGTTCCTCGACAAGAAGTTTTTGCCCCTTGTCGTGGTGGCCTTCTTTATGAAAATCAACTTGGAGATAAAAGAAGCGAATGCAGGAGAAGGATTCTGGAAGACGTACTACAGTTCCCGATTTGAGGGACCAGCACAGATGTCGCAACATTTCGCCTACTTATCCTTATATACTGGTGGAAACATATTCATGCGGAACCATTTATTCTTCCCGAATCCGCTGGGCCAAGAGCTGTCAAAGCAAACAGAAGGCCTCGTAAATGCTCCTCCAAGGGAAAAGCCAGAGACGCATCGAATCAGTGGATTAGTTTTAATTGGAATGGTCCACTCTCTTTCAATCACATTCTTCATTTTTACTCTTCTAAGGTGGTATGCCTTTTACGACAACGTTATTTTTCTAATACGAAGCACTTTCCGTGTTTTCGATAGATTCTACACCATCCTGGAAAATTATGTTAACGTATTCATAAAAAGAATGTACAACCGAGTTACAGCGGATATTCTGCTCAAGTCACTCAGACGGGCCTACGACAGAGCCAAGAATGAGGGCTACTATGAGGAGGGTATTAAGGCCCGACTTAGCGACAAACAATTTTCACAAAGGGAAGAAAGTCAGGAGTGTTCAGAAGCACCTCCCGTCTTAACAGAAGTCGACATCGAGTCTGTTCAGGAAAATAGCAGTCTATACTACGTAGACAATGAGTCCATGTTTGAAGACCTCGATGATGATGAGCAGTTCTTAAACGAGAGAGATATTATTTTTTATGAGGATAACGTTGACAAGAGGGGTATTTACAATTATGTCCCTGTAAGTGGTCCGCAGTAGGGCAGACGTGCGTGGTTATTTGAGCGGTTATCTGAGTGGACGCCAGGGGGGAGGGGCGGCATATCTCCATCGTTCCGCATATAGCATGCGTCGTGGTATGTCCATCCATCCGAAGACATCCCTCTCTTCTTCGTGCCACCCTCACCCTATCACCTTGGGGCTATTTTACATCCCATCATACATTGGCGGAGTTTTACCGTCTACGAATTTTCCCAATCATAATAAAAGATAGGCGTCCTTTATTTTATTTTTATTTTCCCCGTGTCTGCTTTTTTATTTTAACCCTACACTGATTATCCTCTTTTTTCTCCCTATAGTATATAGACTTTAATTTTTTTTTTTTTTTTTTTTTTTAAGTTTTATGAAGTTGTTATGAAAAAAGAGTTCCATTGTTGTTGGTTTCGGGATGGCACGAGAGCAGCACCTACTCGCTTGTGCGCTTGCACATGATTATCACTTTATGCTGCGTACCAATATTGGACTTCCCTCGGTTATTCATCAAAACGATTTGCAATTATTCTGCCATTTTTTTGGGTCCCCTCCAGAATTTCCCCTATCCTGTGATTCACTACAACTGCATTTTCTTTCGGTACTCCAATGCGCCCAATGTGTCCACTGTGCGCGAACAGCTTTTAACCTTTTGATTACCACGTAAAAACTTTAATGGACCAAAAACACACTATCCCCTCCAAAAAAAGGGGGCACACATTTCTGCGAAATGTTAAGTTAATATTTTTCTTTAAAACTTACAAATGACCCTGTTCCTAATATATCGAGCTTTTTTTTTTTTTTTTTTTTTTTTTTTTTCCCATTTTGGCTGTTTTGACCGCGTCTTTGTTCGGCTGCATGGCTGTATTTTTCCTTTTTTTTTTTTTTTTTTTTTTTTGTGCATGTAAGAAAAAATCTTTTCCTTGATACAGCCAGTTTTTTAATCTATTAATGCGCCCTTTTTTACTATATATCTGTTCACACACGGAAAGGAAAAAATTGAATGGAACTCCTCTATTGTTCCACCTCTTCCAATACGCCTTCTTTCTGTGTTAAATGTGAGCATAACTGTCAAGGGTGGAAACTCCCCGTTCGAGATGAAAGAATAGTTGGAAAAAAAAAATATATATATTCCTACACGGTGTGTGCACATTTAGTTACATCCCCTAACGTGTGCACTAGTAAGCCTACGCCATGTGGAATTACCTACAAATTATAGGCTGTAAGACAGAGCTAGACAAATGTTCTGGAAAAAAAAAAAAAAAAAACTAATATGTAATAGTATCATACGTTAGTACAGTGTTGGTGTTACAAAAAAAATAAAAGCAAATGCAGAGCAGAAAAGTTGCATGCTACATGGCATGGAAATTTTGGGGGGGAGGGAGGGAAATAGACACCTAAAGTTTACACGTAAAAGAGACAAATTAGTCAAGATGCACAGTGTAGTGAACATAAATGGATAGTTGACAGAACATGCAGAAATAGGGAGAGGAGTTGGAGACGAACTATTCTATGTAAAACTTTATCACGTGTGTAAAATATCTACAACACATTTAGATGTCGCCACCAAAATAGGACAGTTAGTCAAAACGAGGTGCTACAAAATTGAGTTCTTTAAAGTACACCCCCTGGGGATGGGGATAATTTTTTTTTTTTTTCCAGAACATTTTCCTCTAACGAAAGGTTGATCTCCCATCTTTCAATTTTCAGTTGGATCATCGTTTAGCGTTTCTTCTACAATATCATTTTCACCGATGACATTATCTACCGCTTCGACTTATTCCTAATTTATTTCGATGGACAGGCGGGGTCTGCAACACGTTTTTCTCAAACAAGTTGTCTACTTTTTCCTGGTCCGCGTCCAATTCTAAACCTTTTTCCCTCTGGTCGTAGTAGTCTTTCGTACCAATGTCCATGCTCGGGGGATGCTCCCTAACATCGTCTACAGATCCGATGGAGGATTAATCATCATTGAACTTCTCTTCCCCTGGGAATGTGTCATCCGGGGATTCCTCGTCCTGTGGGGAAAAAGCATCTGAGCCAACTCCATTTTCCGCCTTTTCATTTTCGCCATTCTCTGATACCTTTTTATATTTCTTCAAATAGCTTCCCATTATGTTATTGTAATTCTTTTGGTCCTCCCTGCCAGATTGTGTGTATACGTACTTTTCATATTCACTGAATTCATCATCGTCATCATTGGAAGGGTGTCCCATTGGTTGACTCTGTTCGCTCACTTCACTGTTTTGTTTCTCTTCAACGTTAATTTCTTCAAGAGATGGATGATCATCATTAATAGTATCGTTTTGCGTGGGAGTGTTTTTCACGGGTTCTGTGAGAAAAGTTTTTTCTGAAGAAGGTTCGTGTTTTTCTGTGTTTCCAAAGCCATTATCTCCTTCATCAATTTCAACGTCCCCGTTGGTGATTCCGTCTGCATCTACAGTATGTCCTTGGGAAGTTGAACCCGTAGTAGTGGTGGTGGCTTCTCCTCCATTTGCGTCTTCATTTTCATAACTTCCAAAGTCGAATCCGTTATCTATACCTACGTTTTCAAATGGGTCCGCCACTTCTCCCTCGTCCGTAATTTCGTAATTGTTCCCTTGATATGTGTGTGCAAATTCAGAATCGTCATACCCGTTGTCGATATTCTGTTCCCCAATGTTTGCAGAGCCACTGGAAACATTGGCACCACCGGAATTATTGGCATCACCGGAATCATTGGCATCACCGGAATAATTGGCACCACCGGAATCATTGGCATCACCGGAATAATTGGCACCACCGGAATCATTGGCATCACCGGAATAATTGGCACCACCGGAATCATTGGCATCACCGGAATAATTGGCACCACCGGAATAATTGGCACCACCGGAATTATTGTCATCACCGGAATAATTGGCACCACCGGAATAATTGGCACCACCGGAATAATTGGCACCACCGGAATAATTGGCACCACCGGAATCATCCGCAGAGTTATGTGAACAACTATCTCTGATACCTTCCAAGGTATTTTCATTAGTTCCACTCAGGAAGGAATCCATGACGTAATTAGTAGCTCGATACATGTTCGCGTAATTCGGGTGCCTAAAGATGTCGGCATACGGTGCATGCGCGTAACCATAATTATTGCTCTCGCTGTTTCCACTCCTACGGGACCTGTTACCGTTGTTGATGAAGTAAGGTCCAACATTCGACATTTGATACTTGTCTACAAACTGGGCTCCTTCATATACTTCTCCATAGTTTGGTGGCTGATATGTTCTCCTCCGCGCCCCGCTGCTCGCTCCCGCTTGGTTGCTTAGCTCATCGAATGGGTTCGTTAGGTACCTATCTGCAGGAATATCATAAGAAATATTCATTAAGTTTTGTATTTCTGCCTCGTGTACTTCATACTCTCCTTCGTCAGGGGAATCCTCAGCTTCTTCGTCGAAAATATCTCCTTCACTTTCATCTGGGAGGAAGGGTTCATGCTCATAGTCCACGTCACCCAACAGAGGGTATATCTCCGGGTTTGTCTCAGCGTTCGTCTCAGCGTTTGTCACAGTGTTCGTCTCAGCGTTCGTCACAGTGTTCGTCTCAGTGTTCGTCTCCGGGTGTACTTCTGTGTGTGTGTGTAAGGGGAGTGTGTCGCTCTGATCATTATTCTCTTCGTTGTGCAATGGGGAGTAGGAAATTTCTTCCTCCTTCTCACTCTCTCCACTGGGGGTCGTCTCTTGTGTGGGGAAATTGTGGAACACTGCTACATCGAATTCATTCTTCGTGATTGTTGGTTGCACCATGTGTCTGTTCATGCGGACCGCCTGAGCCGTGGGAAGGATGATGGAGATGGTGATTAAGCGATGGAGCAATAAAGAGTAATAAGGGTGGGAGAGGTTACAGGGCGGAATAGAAGACTGGCGGGACAACTCCAAACTCGTTTACTACTCGGGGTATATATCTTGGACAGCCCAATTCGCCTCCCCCCTATACAATATTCGCTCCACTTACACTCAGAAAAGCCGTCGTAGCCAACACCACTGCTTGGATGAAGTTGAACATGGTGCTGTCCACTAAGTAGGATGTCATATTTCCCTGGTCGTGACTAGGTACGCCAATGTGGGGATTGAAGTTCTGTCCAAACTGCGCAGCGGAGTTGGCTCCGTAGTTGAAGTCATAATTGGGAACAGCGTTCGGGGTAGTGTTAGTAAATGGGTTAGGGGTAGTGTTAGTAAATGGGTTAGGCGTAGTGTTAGCAAATGGGTTAGGCGTAGTGTTAGCAAATGGGTTAGGGGTAGTGTTAGCAAATGGGTTAGGCGTAGTGTTAGTAAATGGGTTAGGCGTAGTGTTAGTAAATGGGTTAGGCGTAGTGTTAGCAAATGGGTTAGGGGTAGCGTTAGCAAATGGGTTAGGGGCAGCGTTAGGGGCAGCGTTAGGAGCAACATTGGGAAGTCCATTTGTAGCACCATTTGAAGCACCATTTGCAGAACCATTTGCAGCAGAGTTCAAACCCATGTTGTAATCCACGTTGGAACTGAAACCATCCCCTTCAGTGACTCCTACACCCCATTGATTTATTCCAAAATCTTGACTGTTTAAATCCACAGGGAGGACATTGGGGGTGTCACTCCCATTGATGGAGTCTTCTGTACCTGCGTCGGAAAAAAACAGCAAGGGGGTATTTATACGTTTGGGGCCTCCGCACCAGTGACGCCGGCATTGGCAGTGTTAAGGGCAAGTTTTTAGCAGATACCCAAGTGGAACCACCAGGCGTTTTTCTCTCAACACTTACTGTCAATAAACGGGTTCGTGTTTCTCCTGGGCGGCTGGTGATCCATGGTTGTAACAGAATCACACGCAAAAAATGTAAATAAAGGTAATTTGCGTAATTTACGTAATTTACGTAATTTGCGTAATTTTCGTAACTTTCGTAATTTTCGTAATTTGCGTAATTTTAGTATGGAGGAGATGTAATGATAAAACAGTAGAGCAACTCTATTTGCTAATATGCAGTCAAGCAACTAGTGATGAATCAACACACGTTCCCTGAAGAACTATACAGAGACCAACGAGGACGCAATGTGCATAGAATCCTTGCAACATTCGTTCAATCGTGGTTGGTCACCTCTCAGATTCCTTCTCCTTTTCAAAACATTTTCTGTTTTTCCTTCTATAATCTCCAACAAAAACAGAAATTGTAATTTTAATTTCTATTAGAAAATTATGCCTTTCTTTCTACGTGAAGATTTTTTTTTTTTTTTTTTTTTTTTTTTTTTTTTTACGATAGGATGTCACGCTTTCTTTGTAGAAACGTTAATTCCTTTTTGTTCTAAAAAATGACAACTGTTCTAGAAGGATTTTTAGAATGTTCATTTTTCTCATCCGTTTTTGAAGAGATAGGGGGAATAACAAGAAATGTACCCAATGATCATATCAGCTAATCGGTTTCTCTCACAAAAAAAGGTGTACACTAGAAAGGTGCAGAATTTTTTATCCTTGACAAGAAAAAAGAGTATTAGGGCGCCCCCGAAAAAAAAAAATTCAGCGTGAGTGTAAAGCTATAGAGTAAGTGGAAGAAGCCAAAGCTGAAACAGGAAGCCCCGACACTATAGCTACGGTCGACCCTCAACGGTCATGGCTAACGTTAACCCACCCCGAGTGGAAGCTACCTTTTCCTTTTATATAAAATTACAAGAAACTTCTCATGCTTTTAAAATAATTAGTTTTAAAAAAGCACCACGTTAGATAAACTAGAACAAAATATAAAAAAAAAAAAAAAAAAAAAAGTAAAAAAGAACAAGTCGTGGACCGCCTCTCTCCATTTGCTAGTTCAAACTACCCTGTCGACGTGGTGCTAAATTTTTTTTTTTTTTTTTTTTCTTTCCACATGTATGAACACTGTCACATATGTAGTTTTTTTCTAATTTATTTTTTTTTTTCAATTCATTTTCAATTTTCTTTTTTTCTTTTTAATTTATTATTTTTTTCCAGTTTTTTGCCCTTTGTTCTAATTTTCACAGATACACCCCAAATGGGGACAAGAAAAAAAGAAGAAAAAAAAATTGAATCGCGGGGTCCAGATGCCAATTATCAAAAAGAAAAATTGAACCCCTGGGTTCAGATGTTAATTATTGCAAAAAAGGAAAAAAAAACAAAAAAAAAATTTTTGTACACATCACAGAAACAGAGGTACATAGTTCATATGTTTTGTCGAAAGAATATCTCCTCACACAAGGAGATGTAACATCTACTCGGAAGCTACTATGCCGTAGGAGTAGACCAAAAAAAAAAAAAAGAGAACATTCATTTATTGGATGGACGAACACATGCTCTATTCTAGAGGTGTTTTACGCCGGTTACACTTAGGGAAAGTTGCAAGGACGCCAAGTTTGTCCATTTGCCGCAACGCATAGCAGATAGATGGTGGGGCAGGTAGTCTTCGTTCATTTACCTTTCGCTTCTTTGGTGTGGAGGCGCTTTTGTCCGCGGCTATTTTGGTAGCCCCCTTTCTGTGCGCCCGATTTTCAGCTACCTTCATTTTGGTAGGCACAGATTTCCTTGGCCGCGTTTTTGTCGCAGCCCTCTTGCTTGACGGGTTTTCCTTCAACCCTGTCCTCGTCTTCTTGCTCAGGCTATTAAAAAATACGCTACTATCAATGCTTCCACGAATGATACCGTCAGTGCTATTTCCATTGCCAATGTGGTCATCGTCACGATTCTCCAGAAGATCTTGTCTCCGCGGGATGGGTAACGACGTGGGAACGACCTTCGTCCTCTTCTTCACAGGTTGTTTCGTCAAATTCTGCTTCTTCCTCGCCGTGCACTTTCTCATCGCCATGTTCTTTCTCTCCTTTTCCCACTTGTTCATATAAGAATCTAGAAATTGATTCCATGCATTCACAATCTTCTTCTGCTTCACTTTTCTAAAGTGCCTCTTCTTCCTCGTGTAACTATCCCGGATATAAATGTACGAGTAACACTTTTTTATTTTTTTCTTAAATTCATTTGTATCTTCAACATCTTCTATCCACATCATCCTATCAATGTACGTGAACCAAATTAACCACATTTTATTTTTCCACATGTCATCTACTCCTCTCGTTTTTTCTCCAAAAAACAATTCCAACCATGTATACATTTTGAACCGTTTCCAAAAGTTCATTTTTATTTGCCAATATCTAGACTTTGCACTTAGGCATTCTTTATACCATTTTCGTATGGCTTTCTTGTTGATCCTTAGGAACGCTGCAATATTCCTGTTTATTAACTCCATGGAAACAATAACTTCTTCATCGTCTTCCGAGGTGTCGTTATATCTTACCTCCTCCGTTAATTTTTGGACTCCTTCTTCCAGCTCCCTAGTGTCTATGATAAACTCTGTCCACCATGGATTCATAACCCCGCATAGCATTCTCCTGGGTTTTACATCATCAGGCCAGACCTTAGAAAGGGGCAATATATAAAAGAGTGGTGTTAGGGGAGAAGCTCCACTGCGCAACGGATTCCCCCATGATCAGCTTAAACCTCAGGGGCTAAACCACTTGACGCTCCAACATGGTTCTACTTCCCCTCAATCTTACACATGACTCACCTTGACAAAAAGATACAACAAGAGGAAAACCCTCACACAGACATTTCCCCACCATCTCCAACTTATTGCGATATTTTCCTCTCCATTTTGCATTATCCTCCTCACTAACATAGTTGCCTGTGTGCTTTTTCCCCTCTGCTCTAATGAGCACTCGTTTAACCTTCCCTTGGGGGATCCTTATACTCAACAAAACCACTCCTTTATGCATCGGCACCTGGAGAGTGAAAAGCAGATTCTTCCAACAAGTATACGAAAAAAAAAAAAAAAAAAAAAAAAAAAAAAAAAAAATGTGATACACCTGAACGAGTACTTCACCGGTGTCGTTTCTTCTCAACCCCTTTCTCCATCGTCTCTTAAATGTGGGTGAATGCTTGTGCCCTGCCCTCCTTCAGCTAATTAAAAATAAATATATTTTTTTCCATTTCCTTATTTCCAAAATTTGCTAAGAATGTGAAAAGTTACCAGAAATATCAACCCCGTTATAAATCTCTAAGGGGAATTGTATGATGAATAGAAAGTCGCCGCGGTACAAATAGTGCGGAAAACAAAGTTACAGAAATATGCCCTAGACTATAATACATACTAGCACAAGTACATTTATAAAATATATGTATATAATACACTGTATTCATCGCAATTTCCACGACTTTAAATTGATTTACCCTTTCGCTTTATACATATTTGTTCAGTTGCAAAATGGTCGATCGGGCCTTACACTTTTGAAACCCACATTTTATAAATAATATATTAGCCATGGTGAAAGGAATTTATTTTTTTTTTTAATCAAAATTTAAGGATTAATCAAAAATGGGCAAAAAAGTACGCTCCACTGATTTTTTTTTTTTTTTTTTTTTTTTTTTTTTTCTCTTGCCCCTTCCAATTTTCACCTTTATCTAAGATCTATAGAACGGAGTACCTAGCTTCAAGAAAAAGAAGAAAAAAAAAAATAAATAATCCATTCATTTATACAGCTAATTTTTCCAGTTTATGCGGCACAAAAGTTTTACTGCTTCTTTTTTCCCCCTCCCCGCCCCTCCTTCCGCTTGAGGAAATGTGTATGCATGTGTGCATGTTTGCGTGAGTAAGCGTTCGAGATAGTGTTCCGCAGCTACCACCATTACTGCAGTCCCTCCTACCGTTACTGACATTGCTTCCACCATGTAGAACGTTTGATCTATCATATTCAGCCCTCGCTTCTCCGTTTCCTCCTTACACCCGCAGCGGCAGTGTCATCGCATTCCCAGGGCTTGCCCTTTAGGTGCCACTTGGTCTTTTTTTTTTTTTTTTTTTGGAAAGTTCTTTAGGACAGATTGCATAGCGCGGAAGTCGCTAGTCTGGTAACCGCCAATCGGAGCGACCACCATTCGCAGCGACAACCACTTTATCCTTACGTCCAAGTTGGGTTTTTCAAAGTATACTTCAAAATCACACACACACAAAAAAAAAAAAACAAAAAAAAAAATGAAAACTGCAGAGCACATCATGCAATCTGCAATCCGCAAGGGATGAAAAAAAAAAAAAAAAAAAAAAAAAAAAAAATGGGTGTCGTGTGACACCGCTGTCCTTCAAGAATCCTGCAAGTAGTATTGCATGGGATAGTACACTGCGGAAAAACTCCTTCGCATCAATTCTGAAAGGGGGATCTCTGCATGCGCCTTCTTCTTAGTCTTTCCCTTCATCTTGTACAATAAATCATCAAGAAGTAAAATATTCATTGTTTTCTTTAGTGTGCTATTCTCCATATTATATTTTTTAATTAGTTCTTGCACCAGGTCAACATTAAAATGAATTTCTGTAGCTAACCTTTGCAGCTTATTCGCTTGGCACCTTAGAAGATAAGTTCTTATTATAAAACTCATGTAGCAAAATCTATCTAGTTTGAGGTGAGGATATATTTTCCCATTCTTAACCGGCAAATTATTTAAGAAGCAAAATATCAGTACTGGTTTCATGAATCGAAAGGCGTATTCCTTCTTCATGGACACTTCTCCATTTTTGTATTTCACCTTGTGGCGAACATGGTAACAGTACGATATCACATCTATATCATTGCATAGGAGAAGAACGTTGTCGACATATGGATTTTCAAATAACTGAGCGATGGATTTCACTATTGTTTTTTTTTTCTTCTTTTGCGACGCATCAGCGATAGCCGAGGGGTGTGATGTGGGCGGCAAACATGTCGGAGGAGAAGGACGGAAGGAACGGGACGAGAGCATCGTATCTGCAGCCGAACTGGTCATCTCCACCTCTTCCGTAAACTCGCTCGTCCTAATCACCATCTTTATGTTTCGCTCCTCAAACAACTCGAGTGTGCTCTGCAAATCGTCGAAGAGGTAGCTGTACGATCTTTCATGCCTGCATGCGTGCCCTCGATAAGCATTGGCCGTGTTCTTGGGTGCGCGTCGCGGGTGCGAGAGAATCAACTCGTTGGCCGCACCCGCAGAATTTGCCTCTCCCTGGGGAATGGACCTCCTCGCGTAGTGCACATAAATCACGGTGCACTTCTCGCGAAGGAGCTCACAAATCTTATCCAGTATCACCATCAAGTCCACTAGCTTCATGGGCCTCTTTTTAATCATTTCGAACGAATGACCCATGTAATCAAAATCCAGAAGGATACCACATGTAATGGGCTTATCACTTTTCAGTTCCAGAGGTATAACCAACTTCTGGAAATCACGCACCTTCTGATTCAGGTAAAAAATATATTTCAACGGGTAGTACTTCTCTAAAATATTATTAATTTCTAGATGCAGTAGCTCTTCATTCATGTAGTAAGTTGTTTTTCCAATTTCGTTCCTACTTGTTATCAATTTGAAGGAAATTATGCCCCCATCATGTATCACTACCCTATACAAGTCTGCCTTAAAATTGTTACGCATACCTTTGTTGTTCCTATTATTAAATCTTTTCTTGTTAAATTCTTCTAACCACCTAGCCATTGTATCCTTGTTGCAAGCCAGATCTCCCAAAAACGTATTCAGATACAGCAATAAGTTGTATGGCATTTTATTTTGTGTACACCGCATGGTATCCTCGAATGATCCCTTTCGATACACGTAATTGGAGAGTTCGATCTCCTCGGACCATTTTTGCACACGCCGGCTTTGCACATTCTTTGCAGTCATCTCTCTTCGCAAATCGCCGTGGAGTTCCCCCTCAAACGGTTGGTCATCTCTGAGCCCAGCGCGCCCCTCATTCTCGCCCTCCACGTTGAGAAATCCTTCGGAGTTGTCTTCTCCCCTCCCTTGGTTCTTCTCTTCCGTCTCGGTGCACATTTCCGCATCGACACTAACATTGTCACCCACATCGGTGCACACTTCATCATCTTCCGGTTGCTCCCACTTCACTGCGACCCTCTTAAAAGCATTGTCGTGCTCCTCGTCAAGCGAACCATCTGCATTGCCCAAAGTGGTCGAGCTAATTTTCCTTTTAAACCTAGAAGTTAGGTCCTCCTCGATTAAATCGAAAAAAAAAGTTATTTCGCTTTTTTCTAGGTGTAAGTACCATGGCTTGTTGGAGTTTTCCCTCTTCACTTGCATGACTTTTTTTTTTCTTCGATCCCTTGGATGCACTAGTTGCTTGGACTTCCTTCCTTCCCTGTTTTCCATGCCGGGCTTGTGGGTTCCTCACTTGGGGCACTCTCCGCTACTCCTCGGCTGCTCCCTCGCTTCTGCCTAGAGCCACACGCTTACATTCACACGTTTATACATATGCACCCACCGTGTGCGCATTTGCACGTTCGCCCAGAACCTACTCACGTTAATGCGACTACCCTTTCACTTCTCTTCAACAAGACAGGGTCCATCCCCGCTCTGCTCCACTAAATTTTCCAGAACGAAAACAGTTATGCACAAAAAAAATAACTTTCTTTAATTCTATGTTTTATGAACAAAGACTTTTTCCAAATTTTTTTTTTTTTTTTTTTTTTTTTTATATATATATATTTAGCTAGCTACCCTACTATAAAGCTTTGTTTTCCTTTTTTTTTTTTTTTTTAAAATGCATGTGGAAAAAAAAAAAAAAATAGTTTAAGCCCCGGTTGTGCTAACCCACAGGGACACACATATGTTAGGATGGAAATGGGAAAACCTCACCAGAACAGAGAATCAGTTAATAGTTGCTTTAAATGGTTATACAAAAAAAAAAAAAAAAAAAAAAAAAAACATCGCTTTCAACGGAATTCCTTAACAAATGTATTATATATATGCATATTTCCCAGATATAAGGCTGACGGAGTAACAGCATATAAAAACGTAAGCTTACACAGGTGCCCACACTGTCGTTAACATTGCACATAAACGAGTAATAAAAAAAAAAAAAAATCAGGAGATTACCACGTTTAGGGTTTGCAGGGGAAAACCGTACATGCGCATGTGTAAAACATATGAACATATATTTATATGCAAATGCACACTCTCTTCCACTCGTCCTCCTCGACTTTACTATGTCCACCGTGAAAACGTGAAATCTTCGTTCATTCCCTGGGGTTGCACATCATTTTCTAGCTAGTAGATATGTAAAAAAAAAAAAAAAAAATAATAATAATAATAAATAAATAAATAAATAAATAAATAAATAAATAAATAAATAAAATAAAAAAAATAATAAAATAAAAAAAATAAAAAAAAATCTTACGTCTCGCTTTACTAATTTCCCCTCATTCTAATGAACATACAAATTGTAATCAAGGATGTCCACAGGTAAATTCCCTAACTCACCATAATTCCCTCGTCCGTCCGCCCGCCCGCCCGCATGCGCAGACGCATACACGCGAGTGCAGTACCGGAAAAAAAAAATACATATATATATGTATGTATATATGATGCTTATATTTGATGCTTACACATGGTGCTTATTTTTATTTTTTTCTCCCCTTGCATACATGTGAAACAATTAACGAGTACGTAATGCTCTACTCAACACTCTTCAATGGGCGACTTACCCCTTGCCCTTGAACAGGACGTAACGCTCTCCTGCACGGACGCGTTTGCCCTGTGCGTTCAAGTAGCAAGAATCACGCGCGCAAACACACATTTCTCCTCTGTACGTGTATGCGTGAGGACGAAGGCTAGTTGTGTGCACTTGAAAATATGCGCATGAAGGTATGCATAATAATTTACACGTTTACATGCTCGTCCTGGTGCATACACACAACTCGCTACGTCTATCGTGCTCGCTTCATCATATACAAATACTATATACTTCCCACTTCATTTATTTTCACTCATAAAGGAGGCAGCACATATTTCAATTAGTTCTTTTTTTTTTTTTTTTTTCCCGTTTCGGCTACTTTTCCCTTCCCTAGGGATTGGTGATTAAACTGTTCCAATTGGTGCATGAGCAAGTCGGCTCATTTATTCGTTTGTGTGCGCGTCGCCTTAATTGTTCAAACCCTCATTTATCATTTTTCATCGCCAGAGACGAATAGATTTGCCCCTCAACAATTTTGTACAACTATGCCTACCGCATTTCGCTGAACCGTGTGATGACAATTCAATGACGAACATATACCCGGAGGTGGGAAGGTGAAATTACTATTTCACATTGACCAGAAAAATTTTGCTAATCAAGGTGCATTTTTTTTTTTTTTCTCTCTCTTTTTCTTCAATGAACCATAAGGTTTGTCAATCTAACTCATCACTGCAGTCATTTCGTGTACTAACGGAGTAAAATAAAAAAAGAATAAGAGGGGAATGACGCTTTCCTCCATGTCTGTGTTGCATACAGTGTACTGCGACTTCAAAATTTACAAGTCAAACTTGTCCGTTCTCATGTGAATGTATATGTGGACAAGTGGGCACTTGCGCCTGGCGATAAAGGGAGCTCAGGAAGTTTATGTCGCGGTGTGACCCGATTCGTCATGCTTCGCAAGATAGGTAACCTTAACTATTTGTCTCTCCCTTCGTTTACGCACCGTATACTTATCAACCCTTTAGGGAAAAAGTGTCCTTCAGCCTCGCTACTTTTTCCACGCTACTATCCCCTCCACTGCAGCGTAGCGTGAACGGTAATTATCAACAGAGTTTTCTCCCCCTTTATGTGCACTTCATTTTAAAAAAAAAAAAGAAAACAAAAAGACAACATTACTTCTTTCCCGTTTTCAACGCAACGACATCCGTGTGATGCCACTTAAAAATCACTCTCCAAAGGTTCAAAAAGAAAAGGAAATTAAAAACAATTTTCCGTGAGCCCTCCCCATCACCACTTCGGCCAATCATTTTACTTTTTCATTTGGCGTTCTATATCACGCAGTTCGGGGATATTATATATGCAATTTCGGTAGCTGTACATATTACCAACTTTATCGCTTTCTTCATCTTACCCCCATCACTGAGGTGACAAAATTTTGTATAACTTCCTTACGCTTTATTACGTTTCACCATTTTGTAATTTCTTTTTTTTCTTTTTTGCATAATCGTATCACTGCCTACTTTTTACGGTAGTGATCCAAGGGCTTTTTCTATATTTTTTTTTTTTTTGTTTGTTTTTTTTTTTTCTTTCCTGCCCCCATAGTTGCATACAGAGCTATATATTTTCATTTAAATGCGAAAAAAAGAGAGAGTCATTTGAAAGAGTTTGGGGTTCTTCTTCACTCTGCATTTCCATTTGCTACGTTGAAATTTTTTTAAAAGAATAATAAAATACATACAACGGAATTGGTCTCACTTTGCATAAATATCTGGTGCATTTTTTTTTTTTTTTTTGTTGTTGTTTTCTTGTTGTTGGACGTTAGTGTTATATGCAAATGTATGTTGCGTGTGTGTAACTTTGGTTGCGCTCTGGATCTGAACTAATGCCATGGAATTTGTGGAACGATGTTTTGCACTTGTTGACATCCTTGCGTTGGAAGTGTGGAAAAATTGAGCAAAGCGCACGCACATGCAAGCTACACATGCATGTGTACATCCGTGCAAAGGGACACGTACCGAACAGTTGCTAAGACTAACATGAATGGCACAAATGACATGAATCTTTTTTTCTTTTTTCCATGAAGTTTTCTTCATTGTTACGTTATGCCAGGCAAAAGTCCGTATCAAACATGCCTCGAAGGAAATGGTCCTCACAAATCGTTGTCCTAATATACAAATTTTAGCTAGCCAAAAAAAAAAAAAAAAAAAAAAAAAAAAAAAAAATATTAAGTGCTTATTTTATTCCTATAAAGTATAAAAGAGCTAGTTAAAAGGGCTCAACCCTACTTAACTGATGTGGGATATGTCGTATAATTAAACATTGGGTTTATGTCCTACAAATGTGAAGTTTCCACGATGTACCCTTTCGAAGTGAGGGTAGCATGCGCTGGTAGAGTGTGTGTGGGGTATCCATTGAAACAAAGGATAATGCATCCCTTATCTATTCCACTTAAGGAAAATATATAAAAATATGTATATATATATATATATATATTTATATTTATATGTTAAAAAAAAAAAAAAAAGGGCATAGCAAAAAAGGGAAAGACCCTAAATAAAGTTATTCACTAAATGGTCTTCACATGTTCCGTACGCGCGATTGAAAAACATATAATTAGCGTACGAGTTGGTTTTGTCGGCTCTCACTTCAAGATAACCAGCACAACACATCTACCCTCCTTTCCAATCTCATACAAACAAATATCCTCATGAACAAAAAAAAAAAAAAAGACCTTCTATTTGATGGGATCCACTTTTTCTCAGCGGTCTACTCAAAGTAAAGGGATGTATCGTACAGTAGCTTGTTCAGTTGGTCAATTCTTAAGTCATTCATACGATTTAATGAGTTTTCCGTCATTTTGTCTTCGAAAACGGAGTGGTCATCTGTGGAAAGGGGGGCGAAGGGAGGGAGGTACATATAATACGAACTGTCGCAAAAAAGCCATCCATGCTAGCCCTGTTTCACAGACTAATCCCCCATTTTTGCACACTTCCATGTAACCTTCTACAAGGTGCATCGAGGTCGGTGGTTCCGTCTTCACGAAGGAGTAAATAATGGTAAACAAAATGAAGCAGAAGGAGGTGAAGATAATGACAGACGGGATGATGGCTGCCCAGTACCTACGATAGGATCAGAGACGGAGTAAAAAAAAAAAAAAAAAAAATATATATATATATAACATAAAGTGCACAACAGCCTAGAAGTAGGCTCAAGGCGGCCAAAGGTATATACCCTCATAAAATGCCCCTTTTTGGCGCTTCCACTTTCTGGGGGAAAGAGAACCATACTTGGAGGGGAATGGGAAGGACAAGATGTTTAGGAAGTCGTCGAACACGAAAGCCCAGACTAAGTACGACGCTGCAAATGCAAGTTGGAGTGGTGATCTAGGGTGAAACAAAGTGGATCTGCGGGAAAAGCCCAAAGAGTGTATCTCGCACACGCACATGTATATATATAGGCATATTCATATGTATCATGTGGAAGGGTCTCCTGCGTGCGCATTTGCTCACTGCATAGTCTTTCAATATCACCAACCCCAGAGGATGTGCGATAGGTACAGAATGAAAAAGGCGTAGCCTTCCTTAATGGACTGCATTGTGTATTTGTAGGCCGGAGAGGTGAAACTATATTCAATGCATGTGTAGAAATCGCCCTATTATGCTGTACACAGGTTAATAATTATGAAAAAAAAAAAAAAAAAAAAAAAAAAAAAAAAAAAAGTATATGCCTACTGTTAGCATTATTGCTAAATGCTCTCCGAGTTGTTCGCCTTACCGTTCCAGAGAAATGGAAGGAAAGGAAAATAGTTTAACCTAGCACGGTGCAGAAAGGTTTACGATGGAAGCACGCCTTATGGGAGATATCACGAGGCAAGGAGTAAAATGGGGTAACATTATCATCACATAAGTGGACGTATGAACGGACATATGAACGGACGCATGAACGGACGCAGTGCCAACATAGAGTGGATGAGGTTTCGCCTCCCAAAATTGCAACGATTTTCCGCGCAAGGAAAGGTTTCCAGAGTAGAATAATTTTGAAGCAAATTATTTAGGGGCATCCTCAGTTGGTAGATTTTTTTTTTTTTTTTTTTTTTTCATAATTATTAACCTGTGTACAGCATAATAGGGCGTAGGTGATAGCCTAACTTCCCTGGATGGTTTACTATGAATGATGTTTTTGCGACCTCCTTTATGTTGGAAGTGGTAGAGCGGGCAGAGCAGTGGTTAGTCACTCCCGTCCGCGATTGCACCGCTTTGGAACACCTCCTCAATTAAATGAAAAGAGCAAGTGACGACCCTTCCGTGGAGAGGAAAAAAAAAAAAAAAAAAAAAAGAAGAAGTAGAGGGCTCAGCCACGATCTGGGTGGGCACCTAGCACTACAAGATGAACTTAACGGATGAGCTGAGGCAGAAGGGACGGACCCAGCTGCTTAGCATATTCAAACGGTTCAAGGGGGATAAGTGCCTTTTTTTTGAGAGGTCTTTGCATATTATTCTGAACGTGGTCCTGAAGGACGATGACATTAAGAAGGAACGTATAGAGCATGTATTCCTTCTGGACAAGGAAACAGAAGTTAACGTGAGCAAGGTGGACAAGGTTAATAACATTCTATTCTTTTTGCGTCCGAATTTTTATGAAGTGGAAAATGTCTTTAAGATAATTGAAAGGGTTGCAAAAAATGAGAGTGACAAATTCGCAAAGGGCAAGCTTGGGGGGGATGACTCTTCCGGGGGTGGTACAAGAAAATATGCCTTGGTCTTCATTCCATATATGACACCCATGTGTGAGGCGGAAATCTTGAAACATAATCTTTTGGATATCCATATTCGCGTGATTGTCTTTCCTCTTTACTTTTTCCCACTCTATAATGATGTCTTCAGCCTCGAAATAAAGGGATTGTACAAGGAGTATTACGTGGACAACGACTTCACCAATCTCCTAATGTGTTCATTTAGTTTTATGTTTCTACAACACCTATTTAATGGAGTCTTCAAGAATATTAAATCCTTAGGACAGTTATCACACTCTATAGTAGAACAACTAATACAGCTGAGGAAGGAAATTGTGGCGACGAATTTCGACCTACAGGCACCCAACAAGTTTGATGAAGATTTCCTAGACGTTATTACCAATTTGCAAAATGTGCAGGACATGAGACACTTCCGAGATTCAGGGCAACCACTGGCCATTCCACTCAAGTACGCTCTGCATAAAATTTTTCTCTCGGAGCGCTCCAGCCGTGGAAGGACCAGGAGGAGCAATCACCCAACCATCGTGGAGCATAAAGGGCTCTCCACAGGGAAAACTTCCCTTGAGAAGAGGAAAAATAGTCGAAATAAATTTCAGACGAGGAGTTGCGCGGAGGGGAAGGAGGAAGGTGACAACAGCGACGACATGCACGATGGTGATAAGGATGACGAATACAATGATAATGATGAGGATGGTAGTGATGATGGTAGTGGTGATGATGGTGATGGTAGTGATGGTGGTGATGATGATGGTAGTGGTGATGGTAGTGATGACGATGAAGATAATCGTGACGGTGAAGTGAGCAGCGACCATAATGGTGATAAGAGTGACCATCTCGGTGCGCCGGAGGGAGACTCCCCCGGGGGGATGGAGGATCCACCAAACGGGGTGGAAGGAAAAGCACACAAGGAAAAGGAACACGCACCTCGGGAATCGACTGGAATGCACAACGAAAAGTCGGTTAAGAGGGAAATGCTGTCCCAGGAAATGTTCGTACAAACAGGGGCAGTGTCCCCAAGCGAACAAGTAAATATCGACTCTGCTTCTGAGCGATCAAGGAATTCCACAAGTAGAATTAAAAGAAGAAACCCCTCCAACAATGCCACGGACGGCAATAAAAGTTCAAGCTCCTTTGAGGAGGGATTGCCACCCAGTAGGGGGCGTAAAGCAGGGCAGATAAAGGGAGCCATCCATAGGGAAAGGAGAAAGGGAGAATCACGTGGCCGTCCCTCCAAAGGGAAAACCAAAAAGGTCATTGAATCAGTGAGGATGAAAAAAACCGACTCAACGGATGAGGCGCATGTTACGGAGGAAGATTACGAGAGCAGCTCGGCGAGCACCGGTCCCAACTTTATGGCCACGGAAGACAATACCAACTTCTTATTGAAAAAGAAGGATAAGCAGAAGATGGAACGGAAAAATAAAAGGGAGAAAAGCTACCTACAGGAGAAACTAGGTATAGCTAACTTTAACTTCCTCCTTAACGTATCCAACAAAATTGATTCGTGCATAATCATTGACCGAAAAATTGATATGGTTACTCCCTTTTCTACACCGTTCACGTATGAAGGGCTACTAGACCACCTGTTTGGTATATCCAACTTACAAATAGAGGTACCTCGATACATTATTTTTAACGATATGAATAATCCAGGTGGGGATATGAAAGGGCAGTGGAAAGAAGAGCATAGCCAACAGAACAAGGATTCCCTAAAAAACATGATGGTGAGAATAAAATTGAAGAACTCGGTGGACGTTCTTTACAACGACATAAAGGATCTAAGCCCAAACCAAGTCGGGTTGTACCTTCACAACAAAGCTAGCGAAATACAGAAAACATATAAGGAAAAGGATACACTGAAAGACATAGAAGAGATAAACAAGTTCTTGAAAAAAATTAAAATGAAGCACTTTGAACACAACTCCTTGTCCACTCATGTCAACCTCGCTTCCTTCATCCTAACGACAATGAAGAAAGAACCCAACTTTAATAAGCTCAAATTGGAGGATGAAATAATTCAATTGAACAATACATCCAATAGAACCACACTACATAACATCGTCCAACAGATTCAACTTCTTATATACTCCAATGAAGATATCCATGAAGTGTATCGACTATTATGTTTGTTCTCTGTCGTAACAAATGGCTTTAGTGAGAACTACACGAATGAAGTGAAAAAGGATATCCTTGAACATTATGGAATTGATGAACTCAGTCGTATAAATAAGTTGCATTTTTGTAATATTTTAAAACATCAACCGAAGCAGAAATTCATTTGGAGCCATCTGAGAAACCACTTCAATCTACTCTCCAATGAGCACAACGACATATCGTACGTTTGTAATGGATATGCTCCTCTTTCTGTCAGATTAATTGAATACATGGGGATATTAAAAAACAACATGCAGGCTTTCCCGGAGATATTTAATCTCCTCAGCGGGCCTACCCTCGATATTGTACAGAATCCCGTTGGCTATGGCAAGTTTGCCTTGGACAAAGGGAAGAAGGACACTCCGTGGGGGGAGAATAACCCTGACGGAGAGAAGGATGTCGTACTCCTCTTCTATGTGGGTGGCATTTCTTATGCCGAGATAGCTGCCATCCGCAATCTGAATAAGCATAGCCAGACCTACCACTACCTGATATTCACCACGGAGATTATCAGCTCCAGGCGGCTCCTGCAGTCTCTCGCCGCACCCTAGCCGGTAAAACATCCCTGCGTTAATCTTCTTATTCTATTCTATTCTATTCTATTTATTATTATAATTTTATTTTATTTTATTTTTTATCTTTATTTTTTTATTTATTTATTTTTTTTTTTATTTTTTGAGTAGTCAACTGCTTCTCTGCAGTGCAAACTTCTTCCCCCCCCGCTGATGATGATATCTATTTTTTGTAATCGTCAATTTTGCAGATTCGTCTCCCTCTTAGCGGCGACTCTCCAACGGACGGGAAAAGCCAATGCAAAGAGCGCACACAAATATATATATGTGCAAACGGTTAGTATGTACAAAGGGGTATTATGTGCGTGGCACCCTCAACCCAGGTGATGGTCTCCACAGTCGAACCAGTGCCAACTCGACTTGGAACGACTACAAAACTAAAAGGGGCAGTAGTCTCTCCTTTGTTGGTAAATATATATATATATATATATTTTTTTTTTTTTTTTTTTTTCCCCATTTAACGCAAATCAGGACTTCTATTTCTCAATTTCCCATTCGACATATCCCCACCGGTGCTTTACGCATTGGTGTGGCTATTTTTTTTTTTTTTTTTTCTTTACGTTACTATTATTTTCAGCATCGTCGTCATTATTTTTATTTTTGCTACATGCGAAGAAGGATATTCCACTCCTGTTGGTCCCCTTTTTTGCAAAAGGATAAATCTTTGCAACTCCTTTTTTTTTTTTTTTTTTAATTATCACGAATGACTGGACTTTAGGCGTCCCCTGTGCTCGTGAATTTTTCCAGCACTCGACGCGAATTGCCCAGTTGCAAGTGGGCATATAAATAGCTCCAACCAAGCGCATTCCAATTCCTCCAAACCAGTAACCTGCCACAAAGTGACACTCTCTCATCCACCATGTCGGCGCTCTTTAATTTGGAGTCCATGATCACCGTTATCATTCTCTGCATTTGCACATGTACCTACCTCAAGCCGCGTTTCCCTAACATCTTCGACAACAAGAAAAACGGATTCCTAGGCACACTTGGCAAATTCGCAGTCATCGGGGATCGTCTGTCCTTATACGTGTCCCTTGCCTGCGTCATTCTGGCCTTCGTTAACCTATTTCTGCGCTAGTGTGCAGAAGGGAAATTCAAACGTGAAAAACTACTCAGTCAATACTGCAAACCACAAAGTGATCGTGTAAAGAGGCCTAATTACATTAAATTGGAAACCCATTAATTTGCCTATCGCTGTGCACCAACCCTCCCCTTCCCATCCCAGTATGGAGGCCTTTGACATTCCACCGAATCAGACATTGTATGTGAACAACCTGGAGGAGAAAATAAATGTAAACGATTTAAGGGATCTGTTGTTCGAATATTTCTGTCCCTATGGAAACGTCTTGGACATTGTTATAAAGAAGGCGAACCAGTCAAGAGGGCAAGCCTTCGTCGTCTTCAACAATATCGCATCCTCCACGTTAGCCTACAAAAACTTAAAGGGAAAGTTGTTCCTTAACAAACAAATAAACATCAACTATGCCAAGACCAAGTCCAGGATCGTAGAAAAACTGGATGGTACGTACAAACCAATTACTAATTACAAATCCGCAACAGGCCACGGAAGTAGGATAAACGTTTTCACGCTGTTTGTCCAAAACCTACCGAACGAAATTAATAAAAATGCTCTGGAAATCCTCTTTAATCAGTACCCTGGTTTTTGCGAGGTGAGACATATCCCCGGCAGAAACGTAGCTTTTGTGGATTTCAGCTCTTACCAGAATGGCGAGGTTGCCATGAACGGTTTGCAGAACTTCAAGGTTACTCCTCAACACCCGATTAAAATTTCATGGTCTGGCTGAGTTGCCCCCACGACTAGCTGGACAACGACTGCCGAACGACTATCGAACGACTATCGAACATTTCCGAGCAAGTGCGCACCGATGGTCTTCTCTGCATGCACATGCGAAAGCTCTTCTCTAAAAACACGCCACACACACATGTGGGTACACCTGTATGTAAAAAAAACTACCCCCCCAACAATTTTTTTTCTTTCTTTTTTTTTTTTTTTTTTTTTCTTGCCATATATTTTTTTTTTTTTTTAATACAACTGGCGCATCCAACGAAAATTATCTGCTAACCTTTTCCACAAAATGTACGCAAAATAGCATCTCACTTTTTAAGGGGTCCCAATTTTTTAAAGACTCAAAATGTTCCACGTGCTGTGACGTCCCCGGCCCAATTGAGGATCGCACGCAAGGAGAGGCGTCGGTCCAAAAAAAAAAAAAAAAAAAAAAAAAAAAAAAAAAAAAAAAAATGTCTTCATCATCCCAAATGTTGTCACACCAAATTTGTTACTCCAACACTTTTCCCCTTCGTGAACTTCCCGCTGACAATTCCTTTGATGGAATTCTGAGTCCCTTCTGACCGCTGGTTTGGGTGCTATACAACTGCAACCGCACAGGAGCATTCTTATGGTGAAGATTGCGCGGGAGGACCACCTGTATAGGATCCTGGGTTCACATATATTCTTGACGTTGTGACTGACCAGAACATCTTGTAATTTTTTTTCTTTCTTTTTCATTTATCTGTTGTTCACATGTTGTCTGGTTAGAAATGCAAATGGCGCAGACGAAACATTCTTCATGAACACACACAGACACCTTTGCGTACTGTTACTCCTCAGCATGCGGGACGATTTCCTACCCCCCGTCTGCTCCACGAGTACACGAAGCCAGACCAAGCGAAGAATGTCCAAGTACACTTACGAAGGTTTTAAGATGGAGAACCTAAATTCCTTAAATTCAAATGAAAGGATGAAGAACATGTACAATAACATACTAGATAGCAGGAACTCCTTTGATGTGTTTCATGTGATGAATCCTGACATGGTGGATAGGTCCTCCCCCATATATTCGAAACGGAGAGGCGGGATTTCTTCTACGTGCAGAGATGGGTTTGAAATAACCTACTCACCCTGTGAACAGGAAGAACATTCTTCTTCACTCCTCCGTGACACAAGTAGATACAGTAGCTTGTGTCTCCACTCGACCAACGAGTCAATGCATCGCACATGCCTCACCAGACAGCACACAAAATGTAGCATTCAAAAAAGGAGGAGAACCTTACAAAAATGCAGGATATTTAAAATGGATAAAGGGTACACAAATTACTACATGCGTGTCCACAGGAAGAAGCAAAACATTCTTCCCCTTAGAAGGAAAAAAAAGAAAGCCCTTCGAGGAGGTGCTCTCACAAAGGAGATGAATAAAAGCGCTATCACATTGTTTTCAATCCATCCATTCAAGGAAGTAAACGAATTTGGAGAGTTTTCAACTTCGATCCATCCGTATCCTATAGGGGGGAGTGCACAAATCATCCTTCACACTCAGGAGGCACAGCTGCAGCAGGTACTCCCATCAGAGGATACACTCGACAAACCCAACAAGGATAAGTACCTTGCGTACATCTCCCATTCGATAAAAAAACAAGAGCGAAAAGTTAGGTGTTTCGAGAAAAATGGAGATCGGATGCTCGATCTGGTGGAACTTGTCCTTTACAACAGAATGAAGGAAACCTTTTTTTTAAAGGAGAGGATATGCGACGGGGAGAGATATAAAGACCTGTGCCCCGATGTCTTTTTCTTCGACAACGATGGTAGGTATCTGCAGCATCATTCCAATCGTTCCGGTCAGCTCAGTCGTTAAGTGATGAAGATAGCCACCACACACACACACACACACACAATTCTGGCACTCATGCTACAATAATGCTAACGACCTCCTTGCCCTTTTTCCTTCACAGATGACCTGATCGAAACTATGGATCGCAAGTGCAGATTCCTTCCGAAGGTTCCCGCTAAGGAAAATCTCACCACCTACCTGGGCCCCTCCCCCTCCCTCATCTTCGGAGACCACTACTTCACGTACAAATATTTTTTCAAACTTGTCAAGGTACACATAAAGCTTTACAGATGGCCCAACCCCTACGACGTAGCGAACACTGTACAAAATAAAAATTTGAAAAACTTGAATTGCTCTGATCTCCTATACAGTTACAGAAAGGGGATGGATTATCCATGTGAGACTGACATACGAAGGGCCACCAAAGTGGACAAGGCGGAGGAGACCAAAAAGAAGAAGAATTCCTTGTTTTCTTTCTTCCAGTCTATCCCTACAACAGTAGACAAGGGAGAGATACAACAAACGGAATACATAAGTGTGAATAGAATTCCCCCCGATTTAATTCATCTTTTAAAATACAGAAATGTCGCGCTGAGATGAAGCCTTCCATTCTTTTAAGTCTTCCTCCTCCCCTGGGACATGATCCCTTGGAGAGGGGGGTGGCTTTCTACACAAACCCCACCGATAACTTTTTTTTTTTTTTTTTTTAAACCGATGGAAACTGTATACATCAGTTTGTTCCGTTCCACGGTGTAGAAGCATAAATGGGTTATCACACCACCTGAACAATTCTCCATTGTCAAATGAGGGGATGCCTTTCCCCCGTAAGCGACTTGCCTGTTCAGTCGCTTCGCGCAGTTGGGACGGCCTGGACATTTTTACGAAGAGGAGTGAAGCATCCAAACGGCGAATGCAACGCAAAGTGATGATGTGATGATGTGATGATGTGATGATTCGATGATGCGATGATGTGCCTACGTGCCGACGCGCTGATGTGGCGAATTGTCAAAATGGGTGATTGCACTTGGCCCAACACAACGGACGGTTTTAAGACGGCGGGGACACGACGCAGAAGTTCGAATTGTGCATAAAAACAAAAACAAGGAATAAAAAGGAAAGGAATAAAAAGGAAAGGAATAAAAAGGAAAAAAATAAAAAGGAAAGGAATAAAAAGGAAAGGAATAAAAAGGAAAGGAATAAAAAAGGAAGAAAAAATAAAAAAATAGGAAGAAAAAAAATGTGAGCCAAAAAAAAAGGGAAAAAATTATGCACACGAATTCCATCAACCCCTTTGCAAAAAAAGAAAAAAAAGAAAAAAAAAATAAAATAAAAAGGAGAACAGGAGAACAGGCAACGTGGAAGACCTGGTAAATGTGAAAACAGGGATGACCCTACCAATCAAAGAAGGGATCGTTCTCGTTCGTAATTTTATCTGCAATAGTCAAGTCCTCCTGTACCCTCTCGAAGTTTGAGGTGTCGAAAACGTTCTTGTACTTTGGCTTATAAGGTACTTCTACATTCTTGTGGAGCAAGCTAACCCAGTCGATATTCCCAAACCATGGATGCTCCTTCACATTTTGAGCCCCCTTCTTTAGATTTCCATATCTCTTCGTTAAGTCATGAGACAATAGTTTCTTCATGAGGTGCTTGCAGTTTGTATCCAGAAATTTCGGGAAGTATATGATGCCCTCAAGAATTTTTTGATAAATCAACAAGGGCTCGTTTGCGTAGAAAGGGGGGCAACCAACCAGCATTTCATAGATGAAGATTCCTAAGGTCCACCAATCGGCCTGTAGAAGGAGAGGGGGGGAATGAAATCGCCATACGAGAGGAGGTCACTGTGTATGGTTTATAATCAATGTATGTGATGCGTGTTAATGTGGTAGTGGAAAAGGCCCTGCTCAACGACCTTGTGAATACCCCCTTCCGAGGTAGTGGAAATACCCTGCCGTGTACTTACCGCCTTGCCATGGCCAACGTTCAGGAGAATTTCCGGCGCAATGTACTCCGGGGTCCCGCACAGGGTGTACGTTCGCGTGTCCACGACTTTTGCGAATCCGAAGTCGGTCATTTTTATGAACCCATCCTTGTCGAGCAGTAGGTTCTCTGGCTTCAGGTCTCTGTTCAGGGGAAAAGGCAACGTGATAAGAGACGATTTTGATAAGGGAAGATTTTGATAAGGGAGGATTTTGATAAGGGAAGATTTTGATAAGAGACGATTGTGATAAGGGACGAGCATCATAAGGGTGTTGGACAGACATACATAGATGGAGGGTGGGGGTAGTTTAGACTGCATCGTAACCACAACGCATGCATGTCCAGCACAAATAACAATTTCACTCTCTTGCGCACCAACCTGTAGACTATATTTAAACTTTGGAGGTATTCAAATATCAACACGATCTGTGCCGCGTAAAAACACCCCACGTCGTTAGGAAAGCGCTTGTTTCTTCGCAGAAAGGTAAAAAACTCTCCCCCAATTACGAACTCCAACACAAGGTATAGGTACGACTCGTCCTTGAAGGACCCATATAAGTTAACCTGCAGAGAATGGGCGTAGGGGCAATTGCCTAATGTTTGTTGTTCCAGATGGGAAGAATATTTTGGGTAGCGCAGATAAACTAACCCCTATTCGCACCGCCCCACCGTTATCATCGCTCTCTCTGTTCATGCCGAACCCCCCTCCTCCTTACACAGAACGGGTGCTTGATGTAGTTCAGAATCTTCCTCTCCGAAAAGACATGGTCTACTTGCTTCTGTTTGATTATTTTACTCTTCTCAAATCTCTTGATAGCCACCGGGGGGAAATCCTCATTCTTGTACCTCGCCAGAATCACTCTTCCGAAGGAGCCTGCGCAGGAAGATGTATGTGTGTGTATGTATGTATGTATGTATGGGGGGGTTCATCTGAAGGCATGGGATATTCTCATCAAATCATGCAAATCTGCACAATTGTTTACTTGGCTAGCTGGATCAGTTGGACTGTATCCTGCTACCCTTGACGAATCCCCACCTGTGCCAAGTGTTCGAATGAAGTTGAAATCCTCATATTTCATTTTATTCTCCCTCTTCGGCTCTTTAGTACTTGCACTGTCCTTCTTCTTGTGCAGATGAAGGTTTTTCAAAAACTGAATCATTGTTAATAAACGGGGTGAGGAAAGGGAAGGTGGAAGAAAAGTAGGGTGATCAAGCGCAAGGGGAACCAAGCGTGCGGGAAAGACACACGCCGCGTTGATGTGGTCAACGTGCGGGGCTGAAAATGGTGTAGCCGAGTCGGACAAACGTCAGCTAGCGGACAGCGTTAAAAAAAAAAATAAAATAATCAATGAAAAAAAAAAAAAAAAAAAAAAGAAAAAAAAAGAAGAAGAAAAAAAATACAATTAGCTGTAACACGGTCAGCTGTGACAAAGCAAAACGCAGCGCAAAGCAGATCAGAACAAATCAAACGGATGCAACTACGCAAAAAGAAAGAAAAAAAAAAATAAAAAAAAAAAAAAAAAAAAATTTAAGGGGCGTTTTCCAATTCTTTTACTTAATGTTGGCAAAAAAAAATGTACGACCGAGCGCTCGCCAGAATGCACCAATAAGTTTGCGAAGGCGTCTTTCCCCTTCGCAGTTGCGCAACGAAAAATTTCCCAAACGGACAAGTCCTAACAACCACACATTCAGCGCACGTATATTACATACAGACTGACTGTTCTGTATAACGCGAGGAATAGCCATCGCAATAACTCTTCGAAAAATTTTCCTCCACCGGTCCCACCCATTTTAGATAGAATCCAGGTGGAAGATGCGTGTGGATAAAACAAAAGAAAAGATGCAGCCTCGAGGGGGGGGGAGAACCAACCACATGTGCGGCCACCCCCTTTCTCCATGCACACTTTGTTCGCATGTAATTTTTGCGTGTCCTCCCTCAGTGTAGTCCATTCTTTCGCCCATTTCGTGTTTTGTATTACCTTGTATAGTTTGACTTCCCTTGGTGGTTGCTGAGTGGTCCTTCGGTGCGGCAGAGGAGGGGAAGTACTCACTTGTAAGGGGGGCGCAACTAATTATTAATTCACATGTACCCATTCCCATGTGTGTATATTTGTATGCAGCTGTTCACTCTGCCCGATGGACTACACAGAATGGGAGTGAACAAATTAGGGAAAGACACGCACAAAAAAAAAAAAAAAAAAAAAAAAAAACGAAAAGAAAAGAATAGCCACTCCGTCAAATGTGTACCGTATGCATTCCTGCTTGTTGAGTCTTCCACGACACCACGGAATGGGACTGCACTTAATGCGACGCTCATCGAGTTCGCTCCTCTTTTTACCTTCTCGATGTCGACACGCAGATCTACTTCTTTCTTCCTTGTCCAACTGCTCCGATGATAATGGAAGAAGCGAAGAGAGTTTCTATCGTATCACTGTTTATCTTTACACTTCATTCAAAAGTAGGATTTTTTCTTTTTTTTTATGGAAATGACGCAACAAGGGGGGGAGAGAGACACACTCGAGGAATGTCAAATGAACAAGTCTCTTTTTTTTTTTTTTTTTTTTTTTTTTTTATACATTTAAATGTTTTCCCCCTTTGGGCTAACGTAATACAGCATAGTTACTCATGCATGAGTATGAATTTCTTTTTTTTCTGTTATGCCACGGCTCTTTTCTTTTCTACTTCCTTTCTATTTTCTTTTCTATTTTCTTTTCTATTTTCTTTTCTATTTTCTTTTTTACTTTCTTTTCTACTTTCTTTTCTACTTTCTTTTCTACTTCCTTCCTACTTTCTTCCCACTTCCTTCCTACTTGGCACTTTTTTTTTTTTTTTTTTCTGCATTGCCTTTACATGAGTTGGTTCTCGCGATGCCTCGACGAAGGGCTACAGGACTCCCCCCCGCATCAGCTTCGCATGCACATGTGCTGAAGCGCAACCTTGAAAGGGCAAAACTGATTTAGGGGGGAAGGGAAAAAAAAAAAAAAATTTACTCCAAGGAAACTAAGGGAAGATGAGCAACAAAAAAGGGGCTTCCAAACCAACCCTGTCTTATCATGCGAACTATTTTTCTATCTCATGTACATATAACTCATTTGGACTTACACCCGTCTTTCCGCGTTCTCCTTCCCCTTTATGTGCCATTACACACATGTGTATACGTGCAAGCGCACTGTGTAGGTGTTCTTTTTTTTTTTTTTTTTTTTTTTTTTTTATACAGGGAGATCTGAACACATGGGACCGATTTCTAGCACTGGGCTCTACATCTGTGGTATGCTTACTCATCATAAGGTCGGGGATCTAAGTATTATCGCTAAAGATCCCAAAAAAAAAAAAAAAAAAAAAACACACACCTTATACATTTATAGGCGAAGAGTCATTGGTACTAAAACTGCGTGTGCAGACAAGTGCACCCCTAAGGTGAAAATGGTACTCGAAAAAAAAAAAAAAAAAAAAAAACACAAATTCATGGGAAGGGGGACATAAACATTGCGCATGTGTGTACGCGTAAAAGGGAGGTTAGTGGAACGGGTGGCCGAACTGCCACCACTACGACATAATATGAAACGGAAAAAAAAAAAAAAGGAAAACAAGATGAATGAAGTAAGAAAAAAAAAAAAAAAAAAAGGCCATGGAGGCGAAACGAAACGGGAAAAACACTAATAATAAAAAAAAAGTTGCGTCATGCCAACCGTGCGTATAGATACAACGGGGCATTTGTCACGATGGTCGGAACCATGGTGACATCCCCTACACCATATTACTCCTCATCAGACGAATCAAGTGACTTCATGTTGAGCACTGCATTAGGGTAGAGGTCAAATTCCCCAAGAGCGTTCCGCGCGCGCTGCAGGACAGCCTTGGTGTGCCCGCATATCAACTCAAATTTGAAGGGAATAATTATCTCCCCCTTTCCAATGGAGGGGTTCTGTACTAAGAATTCGGAGCACTCGGCCCACTCATACACATCCTGCAGGGTATGATTCAAGCTGAAGGTGTCTTGTATTTTCATCCCGTTCGGTAAACGAATACATATTTTTGTTACCTTCTCATTATCCTTAATTGGTAAGGGGAATTTATTGGCCATCTCCCTTCGCTTCTTTTTCATATTTTTCTTTTGAAGTACCTTTTTCATTTTTTCCTCCTCCTTCTTCTTCCTTTCTTGGACCTTCAGTTGATCCTTCTTCACAGCCTCCATGTATTCCCTGTCCTGCTCCTCCCGAATGAGTCTATCTGTGTACGTTTTATTTTGTACTCTATCTTGGTTTGCCTTCTTAGAGTTCATTTGCTCAATGCACTGCGCTACAGATTTTAAAATATGGCTAACGGACGGGGTTCCGTAAATAATGGACAACTCCTCATACACCTTTACATTACTCGTCTGGATAATGCTAATCTGAGGTAGCATAAAAACGTTCAACACGTTACTTAACTCCCGTATATCCCCCTTGGTAATGTCTTGTGCAAACAGAACACAACAATTATCGAAAAAGGATTTTATATCTTCATTCGTAAAAATGGATTCACAGAAATAGGAGCTATCGTTATTTTCAATGTGTAGATAAACGAGCAGTAACTTTTCCTCCTGCTTCGACACCTTGATGGCTTCACTTAAACTTCCTTTAAAAAAATTAGCATGTCTCTTCCCGAACTTCTCCTCGTAATACGTTGTGAAGGTTTCGTTCTCAGGAGAATTTACAACATATGTACTTACCAATTTCAGGCAAGCGGACAAAAGACTGTACACGCTTTTTACAATGGGGCATATCAACGACCCCAGTTGGTTTAATAGGTAAAACAAATTGGCTCTCTCTATTTTCTCTTCGTTCCGTTGGCACATTTCATTTCTTTCCATCGGTTGCCTTGTCGTTCCTCTGGTCCCGTAGCGGCTGTTCCTACGGTTTCTCATAGATCCATTTCCGGGGTGGTCCTGCACCAGGGTCGAAAGGAGGGGGAACGTTGGTCACAAAAAAGGGAACAAATCCCTACAATTGTAAGAATTGGTGTGGGCGTAAATCGACACAATTGTAAGAATTGGTGTAGGCGCACATGGGAGCACTGTGATTTCCTTTACACACACAGAGGGATGAGTCTCCATCCCTTCTCACCTCATCTATCCTCTCAAAGTCAACCTGCCCCAAGTACGTCGATATCGCCTCCTGCATAGGGGGAAAAATGAATTCACAAATGGAGTGCGCAGGGGGTTCATCACACAAACATGTTCAGATGCAGACAAGAAGAAATGGAAACTGGCAAACACGCCACACGGATTGACTGCTGATGCGAGACGTACCTCCAGATTTCCCTCACAGGTCTTCAAAATGGACTCTGCCTCTTCCTGATCCGATAAATTGGTCACCTCCATGAACATCTTCACCCGCTCCTCCATGGTGGGGATGGCAGAGTCGTGATAACGGAGGAGCGATGTGTGGTGCGTGGCGCGTGGTCTGTTGTAATGGTCGTTCACCTGATTTCACGTCCACCTGGATTCACGTCTACCTAGTTTCACGCCTGTTTCGTGTCAGGTCCGCTTCGCTCCACGCCCCCTTCGCTCAATGCCTTCCCCGACCGCTTAAACCTCTGCACAACGTCAGGGCAAAAACGCTCCACGGAGAGAAACAAAGCAATCAGAACAACCGACAGCACCACTGACCAGAAGATGGAAAGGTGCAACGGCGACAAACTCCCGAGCAAACTGTTATTCAGGTGCCACAAAACTGGCCTTGTCAGTCAAGTACAGGATTATCATTTATTCCGTTTTCGCGGGGAAAGTCGCACGCAGTTCGCCACGAGCTTCTTCCCGCAATATATTTGACAAAGCAATTCTTTATGCTGTTATTCAAATGGCTATTGCGGCATTTTTTTTTTTTTTTTTTTTTTTTTTTTCTGACCTGTTCATATTTTTTTTTTTTTATTTTCCTATTTTTGGCTATTTATTTATTATTTTTTTTTTTTACTATTTTTTTTTTTTTTTTTTTTTTTTTTTTTAAATGGTGAGTTATCCACTGCCCATTTAACCATTTGCCACTTTGGCCATTTATTTCGCGCTCGCTTCTCCTCGTCCATGTGGAATTTCCCGAGGAAGAAGGAACCGTCCAGGTATGTGCAGTGGACGAGATACGTGTACATCGTCGTAGGAAATTGCAGTCCAAGGAGGTAGTTATTCAATACGCTCATCACGTAACTTGCAAATGCACGGCAAGTGCCATGGAGCACTGATTGACTGCTCGAGGTGTAAACACGTATCTGTACCTCTGGGCAAAAGGTCCCCCAAACGCATATAGGAAATTTCCCCTGCACAGTGTTTTTTTTTTTTTTTTTTTTTTTTTTTTTTTTTTAGCCTACTCCTTGGTATGTCGCCGTCGGATTCATTCCTACACATACAAGCGGCCCTATATGTCACATCGACATGTCTCCTTAACTTTGTTTTCTCCGCTCTTCGGCCGTCTGGGTGCGATGGAAGCACAGCGTCTGAGCCAGTTGGGAGGGGGGGATCATGTGGTTGGGTGGTAGGAAAGGGCAGAAACGGAAGAAGAGGAAAATACACCAGTGACTAATGAAACATACGGGTAATTGACGGAACACACCAGTTACTGACGAGGCAGACGCATTAAACAAAAAAATGGGGAAATTAGAACAAAGTAACTGCGGCACGAAGCTGCTGTGCAAGGCCACCACCCCTCGCCCAGCCGTGCAAGGTCCTGCACACCTACCATGAGCCAGGTAGAAGTCAAACAAGGAAGGTAAAAAAACAAATCAAACAAAAAAATCAGACAAATAAATCAAACAAATAAATCAAACAAATAAATCAAACAAATAAATCAAACAAATAAATCAAACAAATAAATCAGACAAATGGATCAAACAAACAAATCAAACAGAGAAACCAGACAGATGGATCAAACAAAGCAATCAGACAAAAAGAAGAAGAGAAAAAAAAAAAAAAAAAAAACACATCAATTGCATATATTACCGTGGAGTGCTACGCTCCTATAATGCGTATAGGTGAAGTGAGAAAAAAAAATTAGAAAAGGGGTAAAACGGGGGAAGGTCAAATGGTGGATTGTCCTCATTGGGCAATTCTCTCCACAAGACAGTGCTTCACCCAAGGGGACAACAAGGGGTGGCAAACAAAAAAAACAAAAAAAAAAAAAAAAAAAAAAAAAAAAAAAAAAAATTAAAGAGTGGATACAAAAGAAGGAAAGCGGGAGAGTAGCAGCCTCCTTGATTGATCAATGTGCGAACAGTCGCACGTATCTTCATTGGGTCATCCTCCTACGCCGCATCACCTGCATATGTCATCACTAGTATAGGCGTTCCCTTAATCGCTAGGTTCCTAACTCCGTTATGAGCGTAACATTTATGCCCCACAGGCGAAAGAAGTTACTCAGGTTCTTTTCCAGCTTCTCTCGGTAATCTGTGACTAGCTGTCGATTTACGATGCTTATTATTATGTAGCGCAGGTTCTTGGAGTTGAAGCAAAAGTTTTTTAGCAGAGGAATGCACACGGGGGATGTTATCATTAGCTTGAAGCACGTCAAGTGAGGGAAGGTATTCTGGATGTAGTTAAAGAACAAGGGGTTAGGGTTACACGAGCCAATAATTAGTTCTCTGCAGGGAGGAGAAGACAGAGACACACAGTCGTTTATCAATTGTTCTTTGGGGTGCAGGGATGGACAAGTAGGTGTACACACTTAGGGGGTTAATGTGAAGAGCGGAGGGCAGTACCCAAAAGGGATCCTACTTACAGCACGTTCGGGAAGGGACACTGGATGGTGTTCTCGGGGAATTGTCGTCCAACTCGGTCCAGGGATGCAGACAATGCGGATGATCCTGATGATCCGGGCAATGCTGGCAGTGGGGGGAGGTCGCCCCCAAGGGGAGGGACCCCGCTCATGTACTTGAGAATGAGAAAAATGCTCTTCCTATTTTTGAGTCGCATTATTTTTTTCCCCCTCAGGAAGTTCGTGTTGTTGATCACATCGAGGATGACTCTCTTCCATGACCTATTCTACGGAAGGGGGTGGTGGTGGTGCAAAGATAAAAAAGGTGAGGAGTGAAAGAAGGTGAGGAATGAAAGAAGGTGAGGAGTGAAAGAAGGTGAGGAGTGAAAGAAGGTGAGGAATGAAAGAAGGTGAGGAGTGAAAGAAGGTGAGGAGTGAAAGAAGGTGTAAAAAGAAAGGTGGTGATATGTGATGGGCGGGGGTACAAAGAAAGAACTGTCCACGCGGAGGAAGTAAGTTCGCCCTGCGAATGAGCCAACCCCCGTACCAGGTACATTAACTTAAACACATCATCCATCCAGGGGAAGAACTCCAAAAGCTTTACAGCATAAACAGTCCCACAAATTGCTTTCATATTGGAGATGTCATTTTTTTCGCTAACGTTAAGTTTTTCAAAAGGAGTGCGTGTTGCATGTTACGCGTCGTACGGAGACATGATGTGTAGATGACATGATGAAGGTTTAGATAGTTGTATTGCCCCTCTTCCTATAGGTAACACTGTGTGTAACGACAGCTACATGTGTGTACAAGAAGCATCTTCCGCACTTCATTTTTTCCTTTTTCTTTTTGTACATGCAAATAGCGGAAGTACTTGCATTTTTTGAGTCACAACGATGGTTAAATGGGTGGTACCCTTTAAAAAAAAAAAAAAAAAAAAAAAAAAAAAAAGAGAACATAGATTTATTCTGCGCGGTAAGGCAAATAACCCGATTCACCCCCGCCCCCTTCCCCCAAAAAAAAAAAAAAAAAAAAGAAAAGAAAAGAACGTGATGGTGCTATGCGGCTGCTACAGGATTGATACTCGCTCCCCGCTGGGATCAGAACACTTACCTCAAATGTGTAACCCCAATCCTCTTTCGACATGCTCAACAACTCTACGCAGAGATGCGCAAATGGAAAAAAAAAAAAAAAAAAAAAAAAAAAAAAAGGGGAAAAAAAAACCTGACCATGCAAGGGAGAAAAAAAAAAAAAAAATAAATAAGAAAAACTAAACTTTACGTGGCCAAATAGGTGTGCATGTTTTACCCCCCTTCTTCATCCAACAAATTATTCCTCTCCATTGTAGGAGAACACCCACTTCGATTAAGTTCCATGCCCTTCCCGTTGCCTCCCCCAGGTACGGTAAAGCCGCCATCTCACGGAACGGTTAGCGCAACGACCAATCGAAGGAAACACCGTGATCAGGCGGGAGGGCCGAGGTATGTTATTCGGGCCAGCACTTCCCCGTAGCATTCAATCGGTATCAATTCTTACACACATATAAGTAGACGTGAGTTGTACGTAGGTACACCTTTCTACAAAAGCAAACATTCCAATAGGTTGCACACACATGCACAAGCAGAGAGGTCAATAGCAAAGCCATTGCTTTCACTAGTGGCTAAGTCAAAATGTGGAGGGGGGGGGGGGAACTTATCTCCATTCATTTCATTCACCCTCCTTCAGTTCAAACTCTTTTTTCCGTCATCATTATGTGAGAGAGGTGGGGTTCCCGAAAAGGGAAGTACACTCCTTAGCTTCTTCTCCCATGCGAGACATTTTTCTGTCCTCCCACATAAACCAAAAAAGTGGAGTTCACACACAAGAGGAACTTTATCATTTATTCTTTTTTTTTTTTTTTTTTTTTTTTCTTTTTTATATGTAAGGGTATGGAACACACCAAGCGGATAACACAGATCATCCTATAGGGTGAAAGAAAAACTTAAGTCGATACTCCTGTTGCAGCGATGCTACTACCCCAGTGACGAACGTGTGACTGAGGAAAAGGCTACTCTTCGTATACATTTGTGTGCGTTCCTATCCGTTTGGCACCCCCCAGGGGGAAATCACAAACCGTTATGTGCCCTTTGAAGATTCGCGCTTTCTCCACAGTAGGGTTGCATTCCTTGGCACGAGGTGCATCAGAACGCTTCGAATGGGGCAAACCCAACGACAATAAGCTAGGGCAGTCGACGAGGCGCACATCCCCCACAGTTCTGGCTTGCTTCCCCCCTTTCCTGTGGGAATTTTCCAAATAGGAAAAAAAAAAAAAAAAAAAAAAAAAAAGTTGGCAAACAAACAAATGAAAAGGTAATGTTATTTTTACACCCAGGGAAACCTCCCCTGAGGAAGGAAGTCCCCTCCAGTTAGTACTCACATGTTTACTTCCCCTTCGAGAAATTTTTTTTTTTTTTTTTTTTTTTTTTTTTTTTTTTTTGCGTATACCTCCCCACACAGGTTAATGGCGCACTGCATACACGGATGCGTTTATCACAGAAATCAATTTCCCTCCGTGCGGCCACTTCGCAACTTACGCGCATACCCCGCGTTAGGATAGCATTTTCCCTATAAGGGATAAAGCGGCGTTTATCCTTTTATCCAAATAATTTTTACCACCTCGCATATGCTGCTTTTTAGCACGCCCCCCAAGGCAGCGCTTCTTCCCCTCACCCTTTAGTGTGGGCACGTTTGCCTCATCATCAACACCTTCCTCCACACCGGCTTGCTACTCTGCTTGCTCTTATTCTGTTTCTTCTTCTGTTTTCTTTTTCCCCCCCCCTTGGGACGCTTAACAAAACCGATTGGCGTAAAGATGGCACTGGTAAGTTTCGCCAGAGGGAGAGGAGTAATAATAACGCTGTGGAGTGGAGCGTAGCCACGGGGACGAGTGTTCAAGGAGTCGGTAGAAAAATGATCGCTCTGTGCTCCCCTATCCTGGTGAATGCATCCCCATCCTAATGAATGCATCCCCATCCTAATGAATGCATCTCCATCCTGATGAATACATCTCCATCCGCATGATTGCTTTCCCCCCCACAGGACGACAACGAGGCGCAGAAGCAAATCCAGCAGATGGTGAACTTCATCCTTAACGAGGCCAAGGACAAGGCACACGAAATCGAGGCCAAGGCACTGGAAGACTTCAACATAGAGAAGCTACGTATTGTTCAAAAAATGAAAGAAAAAATAAGATTGGAATTCCAGAAGAAGTCCAAACAGATGGAAATAAAAAGGTCCATCAGTAGATCCTCCGCCATCAACAAAGCTCGTTTAAAAAAAATGTGTGCCAAGGATCAAGTCTTCAAGGAAATATATAAAATAAGCAGTGAACGACTGGGGGAATTGTACAAGGATAAGGACAAATACAGGAATTTGATCATCGACCTCATTGTCCAGTCACTCTTCTACATGCAGGAACCCCATGTCATAGTCCGCTGCAGGAATGTAGATAAGTCCATCGTAGAAAACTGCCTTAATGATGCTGTACAAAAATATAATGATAAGTTGAAGAAGAAGTTCAACGTTACCAAGAGTGTTAAAATTGAAGTCGATAAGAGTGGGAACTATTTGCCTCCTCCTCCCTCCAGTGATAATGAGGGCAACTCCTGCCTCGGTGGAATAATCCTCACCACCCCTAATAGGAAAATAAACTGTGATAATACTCTCGATGTCCGTTTGAAGCTTGCCATTGAGTACTGCACACCCGAAATTAAACGCATGTTTTTTGAGACACTCTGATAATCCGCGTAGAGGGGCATACCAAACGTGTACCCTTTTTTTTTCACAACAAAAATGGGGTACCATTTCCCCCTTCGTTTATTACTGCTTTTTTTTTTTTTTTTTTTTTTTTTTTTTTTTTTTTTACCTCCCCCTTTTTTTTTAAACTTAAGACAACCCCACTTTTGATCTAATATGCGCACTGCAGTTGTGTAAAAAAAAAAAAAAAAAACATGACCCGTTCAGATAAAAAAAAAAAAAAAAAAAAAATAGCTAGCTAGCCATCCCACAAAGGAGAAGGGACATGTTCTCCAGACATTCCCATCTATACGTTTTAATCAGCACACGTGGGATAGTCGAAACGATTCGATGTCCGGTGCGTAGATCCCCATGCGGAGGTGTAAATGCGATACGGAAAAGGCACCGACGCGTTGAAGCCACGCTAGGTCTGATCTGCACACATGCTCAATTCGAACTGCCGCCATTCTTCCATGTTGTGACAGCTTTCCCGCATATGGCGCTCCCTAAAACTGACCCTTGGAAATTTTGGAGTATCGCTTCTTCCGCAGCAGGCGTTCGTCCCGCTTCTGAATGTAGTCCATGCGCAGTTGGCGCTCCGACTTGCGGTTGTCCACGCGGCCCGACTCCTCCAAATTCCTCCTAAACTGCTCGGCCGCCAACTTCGCTTGAAGAACTCCAAACGCACACCGAAAACGACGAATGCGGTGCACCCCGTCCTCGACCCACTGCACCATCCATACGTTCAGCCGATGGTAATACGAAACACCCTTCACCTTCGACACAAACCAGGGGATTTCCTCATACACAACATTGTACTTTCGTTTCTTCCAATACTTCCAGTTGGGCAATAAGTTCCACGGGTAATCACTTCCCAAGTTCTCCCCTGCCCTTAGTGACTCTATCCATTTGGTTCGATAATAATTGCTTGGTAGGTACTGCTGGAGTTCATTCGTCTTGGCTTCAAAACAATCCGATGGGGAAAGAAATTCCGGTGGCGTCATGTGTGGGTGGATAACCTCCTTCGTCTTCGGCTTGTAGGGATGTTTCGAGAGGCGCGCTACTGACAAGGTACACACCTTCCTACTGACACAGAGTCGCCCCCCCAGTTTGAAGCCATCTCCCCGTGTTAGGAGCTGACAAGCAAGGTTACCCAGCTTGATCATATTTTTTCTGGGGGAGCATTCATTCCAGGGGGTTTAAAATAAAGGAGGAAATTACTTCTCCCTCAGCGTCATCTCCAGTGGGCACTTGTTCTTTTATCATGTTTTCTTGTTGATGTTCTCTTCCACAAGAAGTTACTCCTATCTGCTCGTATTATGCTCTTTGCAGAGGGAAGGCACTTTTCCTTTAGCGGCTGCTCCCCCTTTGTGCTACTTTGCATAAAAAAAAAAAAAAATATGAACAGGTCAGGCGATTTTGCCACTTTGTCATAGTCCTCCTTACCCATTTTGTATTTTTTTTTTTTTTTTTTTTTTTTTTTTCCCGCACTCCTTCACCCCTTCACAAATGGAGATGCCTGTTGCGTACACCTCGATCAACACGATGCATGGGCTAAATGAACTCCTACATACAACAAAGGAACCATCCGTTAGCGAGACTAACATAGTGGGAAGGAACACCGTCAACACACAGGCCAATTCCTTAACTGCCTTTTTCAATGGAGTATACCCTTCCCATGGATGCACACCCTTCTGGGGGGAAAAGAAGAAAATAAATCCAAGGGATATTTTCCCATGCTTGGTAAAATACACCCGAGTTGTCCTAGTTGTTGTCGTTATCGCTCCCTTAAGGTGAAGAACATTTTAACCTTTACAAAGATCTGACGACGAAAATATCCCCACTGAAGTTTACACTAAAACGCTTATCAATCCCTTTCCTAGGGTTGGGTTGCCTCCCAACTTGTTAATAAAAAAAAAAAAAAAGAAGAAACTATTCCTAAGTGATACTCCTTCACGAGGAAAGGGGCCACTCTATATCTCTTCGCATGAACAGTTACACATCACATGCATAGGCAAAAAAAAAAAAAAAAAAAAAAAAAAAGGAATGTTCAAATGGGAATTTCGCAAATGCAGGTATTACGTTGCACGAAGTTAATGGTCTCCGTGTTGCTCTGTTTATATCCAAATGGGAATAGGTAAAAAATAGGGGTGGGGGTGAGGTTCCTTGGATATGTCTCCTCGGAACAGTGCACAAAACAAAGGTACACGATGTGAAACGCCATAAGTAGTCACACAGAAGGAAGTACACTCATCTTTGAGGGGTGACATCTCTCTACTGGGTCTTCTGCCAAGAGACAGGAAGGTACCACTACCAAAACCAGGTGGATACTTCCCGTCCAATTTGGCCTACCACCTAGGTGCCCTTCCGAGGGGTTCTCAGCTTGTTTAAGTATTTAGCATAATTGGGGTGGCCAATGCTAAACATGTTATTGGCGTATTTGAACTTTAGCTTCTGCACCAGGAGGTTAACTTTATTATCGTGTGCAAGCAGAGCCAGATAGGCAACGAAGAACGTTAAGTAAAGAATGGATGTACCGAATTCATTTTCGAAAATTTTCTGAGTTAAAAAGTCGATCGTCTTTCCTGCCATGAATATGTACTCTGTCTTTGGATTATTTTCTTCCTCTTTGTGTTTTGCTTCAAACATGATAGGGGAGATGAGTAGCATCGTCCCTCCTGCAGCTGCCGTTGCGGATGTACCCTTGCCCCTTGCGTTTTGTGTTATTTCCCTCATCTGCACGCATTTATTCCCTTGCACTGATGGCCTCCTCATACTCATCGCGCTATTCCTCACCCAATTGGTGAAGAGAGCACGCAGGCGCGGCAATTCGTTTGGCATTTTTTGCCGGTATGATTACTGGTGAAACCACACGTTCATGCGCGTGTTCACTGATGCGGTACACGACTTTCTCCCTGAAGAATCAATGAAGTGGTAGGTGTTCCTCCTCTCCTTCAATATGATGCCAGTTCCTCTTTGAAGTATTATACAGGGTGGGTGGGGGGGAAGTTGATGAGGAACGAACAGGTGCTTTAATGTGGCTGGGGAAAAGTTCCTCCTTTTTAAACTTCCTCTTCTACTTAGAGAATGAAACACCTTCGACGGTTGTTCGTAGCGACGCGTGTGGCTTCTTCCTACAATTAGCGGAGCAAGGAAAAAAAAAAAAAAAAAAAAAAAAAAAAAAAAAAAAATTCTCAAAATGGGAGTAGCATCTGTGATGGTGAGATATATGTGCGCCGCATGTGGTGCTACGTGTTTGTAATAATTTGTCAGCTTAGTTTTTGTTCACCCTCTTGAGGGGGTATGCCGCAAACACTTCGCTCATTACATGTGCTTACACGCTGTAAATTCGCCGCGCCGGTTATAAATTGGCAGTCGGAAAAGGAAATAGCGCGACGTGCACCCAACGTAGGGAAAAAAGTAAAAAAGTGGCATGTTAAGGGGAAGTGTCCCTGGAGTTAAGTATTTTTTTTTTTTTTTTTTTTTTTTTTTTTTTTTTTTTCCTGCACATGAACCTGAGCTGATGAAGCATTGTCACTTCATCTTTATGTGTATTTTTTTTTTTTTTTTTTTTTTTTTTTTTTTTGCCCCTTCTGGGAGTGCCTAACCGAAGCGTTGTTCTTCTCCATTTAGAGGAGCTTGTCCCCTTTTCAGCTGAGCCACACATTCCCCTCTTTTACCACGTTCAGTCTTCCATGGAGATGATCCACACCTAGGAGAATTGTACAACCCAAGTTAGGCCTTTCCTTCGCCTCCCCACCATTGCCAAAGATGAGATAGGAAGAGCTATACACAGAAGGAACACATCAAGCAGGTTCAGCCCAACGAAGAGAAAGGACATAAAAAAACTGAAGGACGAAAGTTGCACCGCACACACCCCCATCTACTTTCCCTGTTCGTTTTTCTCTGTCGAAAAATGCAGTACAATCTGATCGGGAGCAGAATCAACAACCACTATGTGTTGGATCCCTACGTCAGCATGCTCTACCTAAAAAGGGCATATAAATTCTTGAAGCTCCTAAAGGACAATGAAGGAGAGGTTATCATTGTTGGAAATAACCACAGAGAAATCAACTTAGAAAACTACTTTAATAAAATTCAGCGCAAGGAGATATGTGATTTAAATACCATAACAAACGTTACGAAGACATTTGACCTGCTTGTTTGCACCGACTTAGCGTTGTTCTACCCCTACATCAAGAGCGTCCTCATCCCCAAAATGTTGATTGCGGATGGAAATACCTTCATCAAGTACAAGTCATTTTTGCATGCCTTTGATTACTTCATTCCACTGACCAATCAGAAGCTAGACCGACACCTGCACTATGTGCTAGCGCGTAGATACCTCTCGTGAGGTGGTTATTGCGGTCACCCAGGGGAGAAGGAGCACTTGCGTTGTTACACGTCGTTGCGCCTGAGTAGTTATCGTAGAGATACAAGAAGGAGTGCATTCCTCTCCACGAGGTTACAACTAAGTTGCCTTAATAAGCGGTAAGAATGGATAGACAAACCGATGAACAACAACAAGAACAAAAAAAAAAAAAAAAAAAAAAAAAAAAAAAAAGAGACTGACTTATAAGTGCACTAAAAAGGTAAAAGCGGAGAGTAGCACCCACCATGCATAAACAATGATCAGATAAAGTCATCCATGTTCAGCACCGATTTGACAAGAGACCAACACTTGGGTTGGTTACAAATGATATCCTGGGAAAGTTTGGTCTGGCCCGTTTCCTTATATTCCTGTGACATGTTAAGAAGGAACTTGCGGGAGATGTTAACTGCTGTGCTAACAGTGAGGTTCACGTTGGATATGTCCATGCACTTGATGATCCAGGGGGGCAGTTTGCTCTTCTTGTCATTACGCGCATATCGAATATCCGCAAATATCATAATCCCATAGTCCTTCTTATTTCGTATGATCCGCCCGACGCATTGAGAAGCCTGTCGCATCGCGTCGAACGTTAAAAACTCATTCTCCTGAATATTATATGTTTCTTTTAAAAAATCTAGTCTGGCTTTAAGGATCCTGGAGAGGGTATACTGGTAGGGAATACCAAAGAGAATGACGCATTTACCGTAATGCTTATCAAAATCAATTCCCTCGGCAATTTTTCCACGACAGATGGATAAAAAAATAGCCCCTTTTCCTAAATCACATGCTCTCTTAAAGTTATGGAGAGCAATTGTTGTGGACACGATATCCTTGGTCTCAATAAATATTAATTTATATTCGAGAATACTTGTGATGATACCCAGTTCGTACCAAGAGGAAATTACTTCCTCCATGTAGATGTACGAAGGGAAGTAAGCAACTATTCCATCGGGTATTGTTTTACACATTTCCACCAACAGCATACCGTAGTTCTTTATAACCGTTATGTCACTCCGTAGAGAAAACTGAGAAGATAATGGTACCAGATCAGAACTTTTAGTAACAATAAGTGGACACACACAATTTCTATCAAAGGATATTGGAAAGGACGCTGTCAACACTGTCTTGAAGTTTAGCAGCTTAGGGTATAATTCTAAAGGTGTTATTGTTCCACTTGTTAGAACAACCGATTTATATTTGTTAATCACCGATTTCATTGCTATGGACGAATCTAGACAAGCGAATTGGATTACTGGATCATAGATACCTGTAGCTTCTGGGTAAGGTTCACATATAATGATAAACCCTTGAAAGTAACTCCCCAACAGGGTACAGAAATTGCATACGATATTTAATGCAGAATATTCATCTACGTTAACTATCTGCAGTGAATTCAATATAGATTTCAAGCGATCGAAACAGAACTTAAAAAATGATGTATCCAGTTTGGTTTCCCGTTCACATTTATATAAAAAGGAAAGGGGTCCTTCTGATGTTATTTCATAGATGTTAACATATTTCTTTAGATACATTACAACTATTCTCATTAAATTTAGAAAATGCTCCGATTTCCTTATGTGACCGGGAATTACCGCATTCCTTACAATATCTTCCATTAGGATGGGACTGTAATGCAAATCCGTTGGATCATCTACTCCATTACTAGGAGCATTAGTCAAGGCTTCTTTGGTATCCTCGGAGAATAAACTACTAACTACACTTTCATCATTTTTACCCGTTGAGATTAGGTTTCTTTTTGACTGACCCAGTAACTTTGCCAACCCATCAATTAGATTGTCTTCCTTTGCCTTCTTCTCATCCAAGGAGGTATCACCTAAGGATGATGGATGATCTTCCACTCCAAGGGGATTCGTCACCCTAGGAAAAATTAAATTCAGGTCTTCATCAAAGTAGACCTGTCCCTCTGCGCCTGTCTTGCCTCCTCCCTCTGCGCCTGTCTTACCTCCCTCCTCTGCGCCTGTCTTGCCTCCTCCCCCTTCGTAGGTCTTGCCTCCTCCCCCCCGTTGCGCTTGTTCGCCACCCTGCGCCCGCAGCTCCTGCAAAATCCGACGGCAATCCTCCCTCAGCTTCTCCTCGTTCATAATTTTTGATGTCTCAATTTTTTCAAGCAACTTCTTAATATTGCCGGTGGCTTTGTTTAAAATGTTCCTATCGATGTTTACGCTGAGTGCCTCCAGGCAGACACTATCAATGTTGTGTGCCTCATCAAAAACAATGATATCCTTCTTGTAAAGATTCACTCGGTTATTCATGTCTCTTCCAATAAATAGCGATTTGGACACCTTAGGATCGATTATGTATTGATAATTTAACACTATCACTTTGGCCACCTCGATAATTTTCTTTGCGCAAAAATAGGGGCACATGGGAATGTTTTCATTTTTTTCATTTTTGTAACCCTTGCAGATCACCTTCAGATCCTCTATAGTGTACACGCCCGGCTCGATGAAGTCAAAGAGAAACTCCTTCTTGTAGTTCTCGTAATAACCACACAAACCTATCTCACTGTACTCTTCCATGGAATTCCTTGTGTTATATATGTCGAAATAATCCTCTATATCTATGTGTTGCCTGTTCTTTACGATGAATTCTGAGATTCGGTCCCTATCTCTATGTGCAGTCCCCATTTGGTTTATCTTCTGGTTAATGTACTTCTTCTCCCGGACAAAGGTCGCAGTCAACTTTCGACACTCCTCGTCTATCTTCTCTCGCTCGTGCTTCTCTAAGACTCGTTCGTTCACGCACATGCACCTCCGCGCGCTAATTCCTATGGCCAGTATATCTCCGGGGGGTGCTCCACTATTGGCATTGCCGTTGTTAGCGTTGGCATTGCCGTTGTTAGCGTTGGCATTACCGTTGTTAGCGTTGGCATTTCCGTTGTTAGCGTTGTCAGTTCTGTGCTGGTTGTTTGTTGGTTGTGTAGTGGTTGTGTTGGCCGTGCTTTGCACCTGTACCTTCCCCCCACCGGTTTCCTCCACGCTCCCCTGGGCACGTTTCCGTAACGTATCCACTCTATACTGAATCACCTTCTTCAACTCGATCAGCGACTTCTCCATCTCTGCCACCGTGCGCGTGCAGAAAATGAACTTCCCATCATCATTCTTCTTATATTGATACGATGTTATGAGAGAAAAAATAGCCACCGTTTTCCCCGTACCTGTGGGCATCTCCAATACGCAGTGACCCTCACTATCTAGGGTCTTCTTCAAGTAACGCATGTAGGCATACTGCTCCGGGTATATGTAATCATAAGGGAAGAAAACCTCGAGGTCGTCCAGATGAAAGACCACCATTCTTCACGCGCAGCGGAAGGGGGGGAAGGGGGGGTTTTAATCGGCCTTCGCTTCACTTCCAGGTACCATGCAAGATACGAGTGTGTTAGCTTATCCCTAGTTTTATTACTTTTCCTTCTTTAACTTCTCCACCCCCTGATCGGCTTCTCCGGCCATGTGGGCAGAAGCAGTCCTCGCCCCAACGGTTTCCAAAAAAAAAAAAAGGGGGGGGGAGAGACTTTTAACCTGCACAGCGGATTAAGCACAAGTGGGAGAACACCAAATGGAGAAAAAAAAAAAAAAAAAAAAAAAAAAAAGTAAAAATAAATAAATGAATTATAAACTTTCAGCTATTACTCACTTTCCCCTTTGGTATTCCTCCATTGCGAGGACCAAGTGGCCATCATGGAGCCAATCTTCATGCGGAGACGCAAAACGGCGTGCATGGAATGGCTCACTTTGGCTACACCTAAGTTTACAGAGGACCAACTTGGATGAACAAGGCAGACCTACACATGTTGTGCTTATCACCGGTCCAAGAGAGGTAGAAGCACGCAAACATCGAGATGGAGAGCCAGTCAACACGACCACCACAACGGGGGGTAGTGAAAAAAAAAAAAATAAACGACTTGCATATCACTCTTACCATGGCACTACCTGAACACGCGGATTGCAAATGTGGTACCCACGTGAGCGGCGACTCCACCCAGGTGGCTCCAACATTTGAACTCCAACGTTTGAACTATAACATTTTTGGCCCCAACATTTGGATGCGATAATTACTACCTTTTTAATCCTCCTTCCTGAAAATTTTCATTTTTCTTTCGCCTGACCTGTTAATATAAAAAAGGGCAAAGGAAAAAATTGCCACCATCGTTATCATCACCACTACGGAGGGAAGGATCGTGGAGTGTTGTCCCCTTTTATGTTTTCCCGTCAACTACCACACTACCACCTCGCGATTATCGATGGGTGGGAATGTGGGTTTTTCCGTGGCTATAAATGATGAGTTCGAATACGCTGTAGGTCAGTGGAGTGGCCTCGCGGAGTTGGCATTTCGCAAAAAACACACTGACGCTACGCCTTTGCTATTTCGTTGCTACACCCCCCCAACATGCTCACCAGGTTCATCCTGGCAACCGCGACGCTCATTCAAGTCTGGTCGTTGCGCACACGGGGACAGGACAAAATAAGCTACCACTTCCCTTGCTCCTTCCTGACCACCTCCTGGGTGAAGATATCTGCAACGCACCACCAACGCTCCTCAAATCGCAGAGGAAACAAAAGCCTGAAAAGTGTAAGAGGCATCAGAACCTTCAACCCTACTGACTACGCAAAGAGGGAGTACATATTTAAAAAATGGAAAGAACTAGCAAAGGCCTTTTCCTACAGTTTTTACGATCTACCCGTTCTGGAGGATTACAACATTTTTCAGAAAACCAAAATAAATGAGGCCTACGACTTTGTTAAAAATAAGCGACATTTGATTCTGCGACCAGAAATCACCCCCCAGTTGGTAAGACACCTGTTTGTGCGGGAGGAGAGGACACATCAATCGGGTCGTCAGGAAGGGAATGAACAAAGTGAAGTAGCTAAACAGAGGGAGGATAACCAAATTTGTGAAAATGATAGAGAGACGATTGATCAAGAAGGGGGGGGGTATTCTTCTCCACTCCAAAGTGCAGTACTAACGAATCGCGTACAGACCTCAGCCCGTGTGCGGATCAAGCCGTACCGATTGCACAATCTACGCAAGATACATAAAGTGAGTACCATCGGTCAGTGCTTTCGGTATGAACGAACAAGCAACTGCAGAAAAAGAGAACATTACCAGTGGAATATGGACATAATAGGGACGGACCTGATAGATGCAGACATCGAAATCCTAACCATCTTAATCTCCTTCTTCCGCCGAGTACACCTACTGCCCAGCGATGTAGTTATAAAAATAAATGACAAGAGAATTGTTTCTTACATGATAAAAAAAATTTTCAAGTCATCCCTCAGGGAATTTTCCCATCCCTACATTCAACAGCATGTCCTCAAAAATATCTTACACAATTTAGATAAGTATAAAAAAATATCCAGTGGTATTTTTAAGTTTTTCATTCAAAGGAAAATGCCATATTTGCAGAGACATGAAGTCACTAATTTTTTCAATATCATTGGAAAAATAAAAAACTTACCTGACCTGGCAACATTTTTTTACTCCCCAGGAGAGCAAGAAATTTTTTCAGATCTCCACAATGTGTTGAATTATTTTCAGCAGATGAATTTAAACCGTTACTTCGAACTTGACTTAACTATCGTTAGGGGGATGGATTACTACACGAATATCATTTTTGAAAGTTTCTACAGACACAAAGAGTACAGAGCAATTTGTGGCGGGGGTAGATATAGTTATGTTCTTAACGAGGGTCAGCGTGTGTGTGCAGTGGGTTTTGGGATGGGGGATGTCGTCATCACAGAGATTCTATTCAACAACCAAGAGCGTCACGGGGGGAATGGTCCAGGAAACTTAGCCGACGAGTTTTACAAAAACGTTGACGTAGTTAGCTTCTCTCCCTCCAGGGCGCAGCATCAACCAAGGCAGAAGCATAGTGTCCACCCCACCCACACCCACACACAGAAGGAACAGGTCCACATACAGAAGGAACACTTCCACATAGTGGACACTCTACGCAGAAACGGTGTTCGCGTGTACTCCCTACTCCAGGGTAGCAACAACAACAGCCTTTCCAAGGCTTTGAAGAAAGCCAACTCCCTGCGCGCAAATTTTTTTTTCTTCTTCGATGAGCACAGTGAACTCTTCATCCTGAAGGATTTGAGAACAGGGGGCCAACACGCGGTCACGCCCGAGGACGTCCTGTCCGTCTACTCTTCGGGGATTTCCTTGCCATCCCCCGTAGTTCCACCGGGGGCGGCGCGCGGAGTAGCGCAGGGTAGCGCAAAGTAGCGTTCGCCTCCCAATGGGTGGAAAATAATTTTGCCATTTTGCCATTTTGCCATTTCGCCATTCTCCACGTTCATGGTACATCAGGTGCTCGATCATCAATTCGCTTCTCCATTTTTTTGTTGTTCGTTTGTTTGTTTGTTTATGTTTCTTTTCCCCTTCGTCTGCACTGGAGCCCCGTGCTAACCTTTTTTTCGTCCTTTTTTCAAATCCCCCCGGGAGGTTATAACTAGGCACACCAACACCCTCAAAACAATGATTCGTTTTTTTTCACGGAAATCTCGTTTTCAGGGGTTACAGCTACCCTTTGTGGTGATTTACTAGGTAATGGGAGAAAACACAACAGCCCCAAATTCAATGCACAGTGTAGGTAGCTTTTTTTTTTTTTTTTTTTTTTTTTTTCTCCCTTGCATGGTCAGGTGTTTTTTTCCCCTTTTTTTTTTTTTTTTTTTTCTTCCATTCTGCCTGACCCGTTCAGGCGAAATCAGTTAAATGGCACTTTTTGAAAAAGCGAAAATGATCTAACTCTTTCCCCATTTGACGAAACATTGATGAGCAGAACCTTCACCCACCAGGATTAGTCGTAATTTTTTATATTTTTCTTTTTCCATTTACCTCTAACATGGGGGACTTATGAATGGCATATTTTGGGAGGCCCCCCCCCTTCTCCAACGTCGACAAATTAGATGACACGATGTAGAGGGGGGTCATGGGCAAGACCGCATTTTGAACAATCCAATATGAATGCGCTTATCGGGCAGGAAGGCGCATAATATATAGCACTCTACTGTGTGGCATCTTACAGCACACGAAAAATAAATAAACAAATAAATAAACAAATAAATAAACAAATAAATAAACAAATAAATAAACAAATAAACAAATAAATAAAATAAGGAGGCCAATTCTGTGTCCACCCTCCCCCTCCAACTACTCATCTTGCAGATAAGCAGTGAAATATTTCTTGTACCATTTACAAGGAGACACTCTGGAGAGGAGGAGGCATATTTCTCACTTCTCACTAACTCCAGATCGGTAGCCCAATGGAGGACAGTGACGATGAAGATAACGTCCAGGTAGTCCTTCTTTTCCTCCCGGTGCACGCGCACGCATATACTCTCATATATATTCACATGGTCGTCACTTACTCCCTCCCACACACACACCTGTAGGTGATCGTTTTTGGAAATTCAACGGAAGCTAATTTTGACGACTTCTACAAAGAACAGGACCCAACAAAGGAAGAACACGGAGGTAAGGGCAGAACCTGTGGGAGTTTCTACTTATGAAGAAGGGACCCTTATAAATTATCAAATGCGCCTCCCCCATTTCTGTCACTTTTTTTTTTTTTTTTTTTTTTTTTTTTTTTTCTCACTTTGGTCTCTAATTTCATCGTAATTTTATTCCCTTTTCTGTGTCTCCCTTTTCTTTTGTAGGGGATGGCAGGGGGGATCCCGAGGGAGGCGAATTCGCCAGGGGTGAAGCCGAAGTAAGATACATAAAGCGAAGGGGGGAAGAGAGCTATGACTCCTCCATTCCGTGCATTCCCGTGTAGCGATGTCACATGGAGCGATGTCCCATGGAGCGATGTCCCATGGAACGAAGCAAAGACCATCTGCAGTCACTCTTATCCTCTCCAGTAATGACCACTTCGAATATCTTTTCCCACGCCCCATCCACCTCTGCAGGAAATACCGCGTGACGTAGACCTCGACACTCAAGTAGAGAGAGCCACTCGGGAAAACAAAGTCTTCCTCAAGTACGACTACACACGGGAGAAGCCATGGGCACACCATGCAGACAAGAGCATGTGGTTTAATTATAACTTCGATGAACACTCCTTCAAGGAATGGGTCCAGAAACACATCGACAAGCGGATAGAGAAGCAACACAACTATCAAGTTGAAAATGCCGACAATATATTTGAGGACAAGCTCAGGGCAGTTTCTAGGACCCCTCGAAATTTTGAAGATACATATCGAAGGGGGTATGGTGATCATCACGAACAGAACTACGATGACGACCCCATGCGGCGTAATCCAAAGGGAGTGAGGAATAACACAGCGATGAAATCCAGTAACACTAGGAAAGGGGCTTTAAGTAATAACTACAATCCACAGAGAAGTAATAACACTCCATTTCAACCCCAAGAGGAGAACACAGTCCATTTTCAACCTCTTAGTGAAGAAGACAACTACATGGATGGTCGAAGCAGGAAGATGCCCCTTGAAAAAGCATCGAATAGAACAGTGGAGGGAGGGCACCCTGTTCAAGGGGAGGACCTCACGCAGTTTCAGGATTTAGTTAATTTCTTTAAGCTGAACCCTGGGGTATAAAAAGCAATTCTGGGAGGGGGAACAACACGAGGAGGAAAAAATAAAATAAAATAAAATAAAATAAAAGGAAAGGAAACGGATGAATTGGCATGTACTGATAATATATGGGAGGAGACCTAACCGTGGGAAGTTTGTAAGTCCCCGTGTTGTCGCTAAACTTCGCAGGACAGGCCCTCATACCCGCTTATAACCTGATCCATCGCTATCAGCGAGTTATGCACGTGGTCATGGGATACGCCATAGCTGTTATACTGGTACATGTAAGCATTTGTTCCGTAGAGCATCTTGGCATTCTGCAAAATCCTCTTCAACGTAGGTACCGGGGTTAAGCAGTTCGATACCATCGCCAGGCTGTTATAGGTAAAGTCCCTGCTCTCATCAATGTAAATTTCCATCGGGCAGAGGGACTTGTGGTTGTACAGAACGTGATGCTTAAACAAATCGAAGTTGATATTTTCTTGGAGCTCTCCACGAAGAATCATCTTGGAACCAAACACTACATTATTGTGCCGGAAGTGGGTACTAGCTAATGGCCCTTCTGCGGTCCCGCTCCCCTGGTGTATACGACTAGGGGGAGCTCCACGTGTAGATTCGTGGGGAGGAGGGTGACCCCCCTGATTGCGCACCGAGTAACTTTTCAGGCCTCGATGCAGAAAGACAGAATTCTTCTGGACGCTAACGTAGGATTTGCTCAGAGACTCTCGTAAATGCAAGGGGATATGCACGCTCTTTAAAAAGGCACAGCTCCTGCGCAGATCCCTCGAGGACAGTCGGACAAAGTACGGGTCGACCAAGGAATTCTCTGCAGTCACGTAGCGGCCACCTCCTCCCCCTCCCCCTCCGTGAGGTCCATCGTAGTCGACGATGCGCCCATTTATAACCATCTTGTGCATGCGCTTAAGAAGCATACTGAAGGTGTTCTGTTCAAACTTCATATTTTCCTGAAACACTTGTGGGAGGTATCGGGTGGTGAGAAATTTATAACTAGGGTGGCTACATAGGTCACTGAGGATGGAGTTCATAGCATTGGTATATTTGGATCCACCAGAATCTATCACATTGCCAAAGTCCAGAGGCAACCCAAGGGTATAAGTCAAGAAGAGGCTTATGTGTTTGTTTATTTCTTCAGTGTTAATATTTTCATTATTCATCCTCTTGCACATTAACTCAAATTTTTCATTTTCCAAAAGTACAATGCCATCGGAGGAATCGTACAGGGATGATAAGCAAAGGACTGAATTTAGACTTTGCACACTGATCTCCCCAAACATATATGGTAAGACACACACATTGATCAGGTTAACGGAGGAATATTCATCCTTCAGTAAATAGGAAAGATAGGAGCTTATCCCACTTCCACTTCCTCCCGCCAGACTATGGAAGAGGATGATGTTGTCCACTCCTTCTTTGCTGTCGTTACTCTCCATTGTCTTTTGTATTAAATTCAGAAAATCCTCGCATATATTTTTTGCGTGCACATTAAATCCGTAGGACCAATTATTACCTGACCCGTTCAGGCCGTAAATGAAGTTCCTTTTGTTGTACTTCCAGGTGTTTATTGGGTACTCTCTTTTACTATTCGCCTTCGTTTGAGGTTTCTCTCTTAATGGGAGGCACATGGATTCTTCTTCTTCTTCTTCACTGTCTCTCCCCCTGGAGAACACCTTTGTCAAATTGTTTGAAGGCTCGTAGTACTCCTCCATTCCGCACACATACTTATGATGACCTTCTGAATCCCCGGCACTGCCATGGGGTTGCATTTTTTTATTCTTCGACCTATTAACATTCCTACTTTCTAGGGGATCTCTCCTCTCCTCCGCGGCACTCTGGTACAGGCACTTTTCAATAACCTTCGGCTCCATGTCGATGAGGATGGACCTTGCTATGTAATTATTCAAACACATCACTTCGTTGCTTTCGCTTACGACCGACTTCCTACCTTTGTTGTTCTCTCCATACTGGATCACCGGTAGGAGGTTATTTCCATATTGGCACTCCTCTTCGAAATACATGTCTGACAGCTTCTCCCTGAAACTTTCGTTCTTTGCCGACCTGACATGCTTGAAAATCGTGTCCAGGAATGCGTGGCCCAGTTGATTGCCACATTGGCCGATCTGCACGGTGAGCACCGTCATCCTGGAGAGGTCTACTCCCAGCGTTGCCGTGTTAAGGTGTTGCCGTGTTGCGCTGGGGCCATGTCCTGGTGATCCTTTTCAGCGAGTATCCCCTTTTCTCGATCCGGAAGTCGCCCAATTGGGGAGATGACCACTCCACGAATCTTTTCACTTAGCACAGTCAAGGCGCGGTCTTCCTCTGACTTCTCCCCGGGGGAGCTCCCACTGTCTTTCCACCTTCAGAGTGTTGCCCGCCGTTGACATGGTCATTCGTATAGCCACTGCGGTTAATAGTTTTTTTTTTTTTTTTTTTTTTTTTTTCCCAGCTAGCCAAAATGTGTTTGAAATTTTTTTTTTTTTTTTTTTTTTTTTTCCTACCAAAGTGCAATTGCACATATGCAGCATTTTTTTTTTTATGCTCCATACTGAGTGACACTCTACGCTCTCCACTGTTTTTATTTTTTTCTCCTTTTCTACTTCTACTAATGTAAAAGGAGGACCTTTTTTTTTTTTTTTTTTGTAGCGTTCTCCTGCTGACCTTTCCACAAATGTTATTCCCCGCGGACGGAGTCCTCACCTCCACTGCTCCACTATGCTGATGGCGCTCGTGAAAATACGCCCTCTGTGAGAAAAAAAGAGGACCAAAGTTCATTGTCAGCATCACTGTGCATACGTGGTATACACGCGGTATACAGGCGGGAGGGATCCAAACAAATAGGTAACATGGTTTCGATTATCCGTGGCGCAGTGTCTCCCTGACAACGCATGGAAAAAAAAAACCACTGACCGAGCCAACCCATGGAGGAAACCTTTTTTCTTCAAAACTTTGAAAACATCAACGAGGAAAGCATCCCCGCCCCGCTTATCCACCACTGCGCGGACTGCCGGGAGGTTAACTCTGCGCGGCGGAAAATACGGGGAGGGACACAATCGGAACAACGCCACGGAAATGAAGGTCTAGCGGAGGATCAAATGGACGGCCAATTGGCCACCCAATCAGACCCCCCTTCCCGAAAAGACAACTACCTCTGTATCAACGCGAACGCCTTTAATGGAAAATGCTACCGCAATCAGATCCCCATCCTGGACGACATTCACCTCCGCTTCACCTTGGGTGAGTCCCTGACCTACCTCCTCAACGCCTACTTGCGGAAGGGACTCATCCATAGGACCCTGTACAACAAAATGGTGCACTCCTTCCAAGTGGTAATACCTGTTTGTTGAGTGCCCCGCCAAGCCACGGGTGCTACCCATATCTCCCCCCCGTAAATTTTCGAAATTGACCTCAGCGTAACCACTTAACTGGTCACCCGATTCCCCCCTTGCAGGCCATCATCGGAACCTTGCGCCAACTGAAGGAGTCCAGAGGAAAGAAGTGGACCATCAAGGGAAAACTCATCAACTTTAAAAAAGAAAATAACATCCAGCTTTTCTACGTGGAGAATGCTGTCCTGTCCTTTGGAAAATTTGTCTTACATGTACCCCTGCTCAAAATGAAGTCGATTGATTTGTAGTTTTTCACCTCAACCGGGGTAGGTAGGATGGAATAACGCAAATTCTTCCATTCCATCATCCCCCACTTGTCCATCCGTGGCATATATTTTTCTTTCCAGTTGTGCAGACGCACACCTTTTTGTCACTCCTGTTGGAGTAAACCAGTGCTGATGTTCGGTGAAGCAACTCTTCAAAGGGGAGTAAACCACACACTGCTCCCACCTCCCATCATGTTTATCTCTACGCGTAACCAATTTTCGTTCTCCTTTTCCTTCTCGTTTTTTTTTTTTTTTTTTTTTTTTTTTTTTTTTTTGCCAGTTACGTGTTGAAAATGAGCCTACCGTGGAAGACGGGAAGGAAGGGGTGACTCCGGGAAGGAGCACCTTTCTCTAACTTTTCCCAAGGTGGGAAAATATGAAAAAAAAAAATAAAATAAAAAGGAAAAAAAAAAAAAACTACAAGGGAGGGGATGATTAGCCTATCCGGGATACAGTTCCCACATGCTGACCGCTGACCGCTGACCATCCCCCATTTGAAAGTTGATAAAGAGCAATACTGAGTCAGTGTTGGTCGGATCTACCCCTCATTCTTACGCTGTCTTTGCACTACACACACGAAGAAAGTTAAGTAACACAAAAAGGTAGGGGAGGATAGACAACCACAGCCAAAGTACCTTCCTTCTTCCCCTTCGAACTCAACCCTATTGGAAATCAAGTCGAATTGGAACATTTGCACAAAGGCTGATAGGTCAATAGGAGAACACAACTGCCAAGGCGTTTTGTCCGTTTCCCCTCCTTCGGGAGGAAATCGCTTTAGACGATTTATATCCCTATGCTCTGCACATATACTTTGCGCAATTACCATTCAGTAATTCGATAATTCGGTCATCTGTGTGTGGCATCCGCCCCCTTGTGTACTTGTTCCCATTTGTGGGGAAGAAGGAGACAGAGACCCAGTTCGACTCCCCTCCTCTGTAGTGTGATATGACGTCAGGGTGTTGTGGTGCACACGGAGGGGGGAAATACCGCCCCAGCAAAAGAACGAAGCTGTTCTGGAGGGAAACTCCATCGCGTCCCGCTTAAGTATCGCCCACGGTTGTACATCTTTCCTTACCTCTTCACGCACATCCAGCATGGTTCACCCCCCTTCCAATTGCCACTTTTTCTCTCCCCTCTTGTGCTTTGCTGTATTATGACAAAACTTGTTCTCCCCTCCACCCTGGATCAGCCTGTCCCCGTTCGGAGCAGTACACCAACTAGTGCCCCCCACATGGGCATTTTTTTTTTTTTTTTTTTTTTTTCTGTTCATATTTTTTTGTTCGTATTTTTTGTTCATATTTTTTTTTTTTTTTTTTTCGCGTCACTTGGAATAGTTTTTCACCTGAACCGTTCATACAAAAAAGTTAGCTATTTTTTTTTTTTTTTTTTTTTTTTTTGGGCGATGCATTTGGTCCAAGTAAATGAGGCAACCGTGTCAGGTCATATTGGAACGAAACTTGAAAGCGCTTTGAATGAGGGTCCCCCCCTGAGCTGTGCGACTTTTCCAATCGGTTTGTCAAAGCAAAGTCCGTTCGTTGGAACCCTCTTTTTTTTTCAATGAGTTCAATATTTCCCTTTGAATAATCCCCTGTTCGTATCATTTGGCGGACGAGAACTTTTTTTTTTTTTTTTTTTTTTTCTCGCTTTGCCCTTTTCAATTTTAATAAATGCCTCTTTAAGGAAAGCGCCATTTTCAAGGTATTCCCATTTTTGTGTGCCTTCCTCCTTTACCACCATGCTGGGGCGAACGCTCAGGAGGTACAGCTCTCTAAAGAGCCTCCCCAAGGAAATCCTGAACCAACCAGTCACACGGGTGACTGAGTTACCGAACAAGCTGAAAATAGCCACCGTCAAAAGTACGTGTGAAGTACCTACCATAGGAATCTGGATCAGTAGTGGAAGTAAGTATGAGAACAAACACAACAATGGAGTAGCGCACTTTCTGGAACACATGATATTTAAAGGGACCAAAAAGAGAAACCGAATCCAACTGGAGAAGGAAATTGAGAACATGGGAGCACATCTGAATGCATACACAGCGAGGGAGCAGACCAGTTACTACTGTCGATGCTTCAAGGACGACATAAAGTGGTGTATAGAACTCTTAAGTGACATACTATCCAACAGTATCTTCGATGAGAATCTAATAAACATGGAAAAGCATGTCATTCTCAGAGAGATGGAAGAAGTTGAAAAATCCAAGGATGAAGTCATCTTCGACAAGCTGCACATGACTGCCTTTCGGGATCATCCTCTAGGGTACACAATTTTAGGACCAGTAGAAAACATAAAAAATATGAATCGAGAGAACATTATTAATTATATTAATACGAATTACACATCTGACAGAATGGTTCTTTGTGCAGTGGGTGATGTGGAGCATGAACAGGTTGTAAAATTAGCTGAACAACATTTTAGTCATTTAAAACCTCAAGCTACTAATATGGGTTCTGCATCTAATATAGATAATGTAAAACCGTATTTCTGTGGATCAGAAATTATCATGAGAGATGATGATTCAGGACCTAGTGCACATGTAGCTGTGGCCTTTGAAGGAGTTGACTGGAAATCCCCTGATTCTATCACTTTCATGTTAATGCAATGCATAATTGGTACTTACAAAAAAAGTGAGGAAGGAATTCTCCCTGGAAAACTCTCCGCAAACAGAACCGTTAACAACATTTGCAATAAAATGACCATCGGCTGTGCAGACTACTTTTCTGCGTTTAATACTTGCTACAACAATACGGGTTTGTTTGGATTCTACGTACAGTGTGATGAGCTAGCAGTGGAGCATGCCTTGGGAGAGCTCATGTTTGGAGTTACTTCTCTAAGTTATAGCATTACAGATGAAGAAGTTGAGCTAGCCAAAATACAACTAAAGACACAACTAATTAATATGTTTGAATCTTCATCCACCCTAGCAGAAGAAATCTCCAGGCAGATTCTCGTGTACGGACGAAATATCCCCCTTGCGGAGTTCCTACTCAGGTTGGAGAAAATTGACACCGAAGAAGTGAAGCGGGTCGCTTGGAAGCATCTTCACGATCGGGAGATAGCCGTTGCCGCTATGGGTGCTCTGCACGGCATGCCCCAGTACTACGATCTCAGACAGAAGACCTTCTGGCTCAGGTACTAGCGCGCCGGAGGGAAAGGCTCATGCGTGGAAAAGTGGATCCATATCTCCAGGTGGGTTTGCGCCTACTTCAACCCACATGAATTCCCCCTTTCCACCATGCGTGCCATTCGTCCAATCGGCCATTCGTCCAATCGGCCATTCGTCTAACCGGCCATTCGTCCAACCGGCCAATTGGCCAATCGGCAAACCGGTTAACCAACAAACCGCGCACAATGCATTCATATAACGCGGGCGTACGACCGAATCTATGCCCATGCTTACTCGTGTACACAACCACTATGCAACTCCAAATGTAACAAACGAAAGGAATTAAGCGTGTTGCTTATTATGGACTTTCCTCCCAAGGTATATCCCACTTCTATAAGCAAATAAAGGTTCATTCGAAAAAGGGGTTATTCCCCTTTCCACATCTATTCGTGCCATCCCGTAGGAGATGGTCACATAACCCAAATGGGTAACTGCGAAACGGAAAAAGGTAGTCGCTTCGACTTTGGTTAAGCTTCTCCGTCTGGAAAACAAACTCCATCTCTTCATATTGTAACGAGGTAGTTCACTAAACAAACACTTTCTTACAAATTATGCATATACCTGAGGGAGAATGCGTAACGGACGAGTTCCTCTATTCCTATGCGATACGTTGCGTAGCTCCTCCAAAATGGTGGGGAAATTTTTTCTTGGGAGCTTAAAAGGAAAAGGAATTGGCGCGATGATCCCCCTGTGCGCTTGGGCAAGTGACACACCGGATGGGGAGAAAAACAACCCAAGGGGAGGTCTCCTCGATAAAATGCGCTGAAAAAATAATATCGGAGAAACAGAAAAATGGAGAGAAAAAAAATAATCCATTTAAAAAAAAAAAAAAAAAAAAAAAAAAAAAAAAAAAAAAAAAAAAACATAGGGGAAATATCTAAGCCTTCCGCGTAAGTAAAGGATACACGCGGAAAAATATAAATTTGTAAAAAAAAAAAAAAAAAAATCAACTGAGCTAGAAGGATACGCAAACTCTTTACACCTTTTTTAGTAGTCCCCTTTTTCAATTTTGCGATCAAGGCGGAAGGAACGATCCTTTCCCCTCACTACGTAGCTAATCTACACGCACAAGCCATACCACGCAGTGTGTACTGTACACGCACATGTAAAAGGTTAACATACGTGTGTACTGTTGAACTCCGCGGGGATACGATACGGGAGGAGCCAGGCTAGAAATAGCCTCCGGAGGGGAGTAACATCAGAGCAGGAAAAAGGGCGAAAGGGGCTCAACGATCTCGCCAGGGAGAATAAAAGGCACCTTGCGAAAGGAGGGGGGGGGGATACCAAGTCGGACAAACCAAATGGGTGGAAAAGGAATATCGAAAAAATAAGAAAAAATAAAAGAGGATTAAAGGGAAGTCCCTATTTGAAGATAGAATTGAAGCCAAGTGATAATCAAGAGGGGAGGGAAGGGATGCCAACCGGAAGAAAATGAACCACGCAAACGCTACATACTGTTTCACTGCATTTCCCTCAGCGGAATAAGGTAAACACGGTTCGCAAGGATGAGCCTGAGCCCAAGTAACGGTGGCGGCAACGCACCAAGTTACACCGGTCACCCGAGCCTTGCCAACTACCCCATCCACGGCAATCACGACAATCACACCAGTCACACCAATCACGCCAGTCACACCAATCACGCCAGTCACACCAATCATGCGAATCACACCAATCATCCGAATCATGCCATCCAAGCCAGTCATGCCACCACCACCCACGCGGAGATGAGAGGGGGCCTCGAGACCACCAACACCCACGTGTACAGGGAGACCCTCCCCGGGAGGAACCACCTGAACCGAAGCGACCTGAACCGCCCACCCATGGAGGCGCCCAACAAAAAAAAGGAAGAGCAATTCAAAAGCATAACACACTTCGCAAAGTACCTCTTCTTCATCGCGAAAAAAATTGCCTACGAAGATATCCACGGGTTCACAGAATCCGAAACTCACCAAAATACAAACGAAGAATTCAAAAAGGCACTTGTGAAACATCTAATCTATAAATTGAATCAAATACTCTCCTCACTTATCAACTTCAATGTCCTCCAGTATAATGAAAACGTTAATATAAAACAAGAGGTAGAGTACCTCTGTCTAAAAAATAGCAACATCACTCTCCACAAAATAAGGTTGATGCTGAGTAAATTAGAAAACAGTGGGACCAACTACAGATACGTTTTGTATATTCTGTTGAAGCTACACAGCTTCGATGAACACAGTGTTAAGCACGCTTCCCCTCCACCTGTGGGCAACAACACAGTAGGAAATGGCGCTGTAAATGTGAACCCATCTCCTGGAACTGTAGAACCTGAGAGACGAGAAAACGGTTCGCCCGCAGAGAGAGATAGTTATAGATATGCCCACAGGAAGGGAGGTGCAAACGTTGGTGTAAGTCAAAGAAAGGAAGATACCTACAGGGAGGAAGAGGGATCCAAGTTGGTAGACACAAACGAAGGGAAATCACTACATGAATATGCGCATGACGGGAACAGGTACCTCCAGGCCACGCAGGATGGGAAGAGGTACTTCCAACCCACCCATCCGGAGGGACGACCACACAATCAACGCACACAAGATGGGCGTGAGGTTAGACTGTCCATCCAGGGACAACCCCCACGTAACGACCCACGCAACGACCCACGCAACGATCCACGCAACGATCCACGCAACGATCCACGTAGCGATCCACGTAGCGACCCCCTCTGCGAAAAGAATTTCATAAACAAGAGCCTCTACGCAACGATCATTCTGAACAACAAGTTTAACAACCTAGACGTAGAAGAAAACTTTATCATGAAGGATCTCATCTACCCCCTGCAAGGAATGAGTGGTCAGTACATAAAGTACAACAAGAGGGACCGATGTTTCTATGTGTGCAACCGCAAAGTTAGCGTTGGTATGCACCACCTGGTCAACAATATTAGTAGTCTGGGATTACATTTCAGAAGAATTAAAAAAATAGTTGGCGTTTCTTCTTCAGAGGGAGGTACTACAGGGGAAGATGCTCACAGTGACGCAGGTGACGCGGACAACGCAGACGATGTAGACGATGGGGATGACTGGGGGAATTTCTCCGATGCGGGGGATAGCTACCACCATCACCACGAACGACGCCATTCGAACCAATCCCGTAGGAGAGGGAGTCTAGTTATCGACGCGCTACACCAAATAGTACGTGAATACATCAACGAATATTACAAACTACTCTCCTACCTTGAGAGCGACATAAATGAACACATTCACAAGAACACTGTATACATAGGGGTAAAGAAGCTCCATTTGCGTCTGCAAGAATCTTACAAAATAATGAGGGTTCTAATGAACGTCGTGGATGAATCCCGTAGAAGCACTGGATGCAATTTCCTCTCCTTCCTATACTCCAAATCACAAACGTATGATTATGAGGAACAGAAAATATACCGGGCGATACTACAGAGATGCTTAAAGCCAATAAACTCTATCCTAAAGCAATGGGTGGACAATGGGATATTGAAGGATAAGTACCACGAGACGTTTATCTCTACAAATAAAAATGTTCCATCGGAGAAAATATGGTGTTACAAATTCTGCCTGAACAGTAATAACATTCCTCTTTTTTTAAGTGTAAGTACAGCGAAACGAATTCTCTTGACTGGAAAAAGCGTCCACTTGTTAAATAGCTTTGGGGGGGAAGGCAACGAGTTCGATGAAATGGTCGGTAGGGTCAAGCCACACCCGCAGTTGGAATGGCACCAACCTGGAAGAAAACAAATGGCTAACAAGCTTCTCCACAAAAGGATGTCAGACGAATCTCCTTCTCCAGGCGAGGTGGATGTGTTCTCCGTGACCGACGTAAATACCTATGTGGAAAACATCGATCGGTATGTCAAAAGGCTGTGCGTGCGAAAAAACAAGCGACTCATCTCCATGTTAGTAAACAAGTACGGGCTGTATGAACACTTCAAGGCATTCCGTCACTTCCTCCTTCTCGTGGATGGAGATTTCTTCGAAACTATTTTCGATAATATGAAAACAGATCTATATATGGATGCAGAGGAACTCAAACGACATTATCTAAACAACAAACTGGACCTATGCATAAAATCCTCCTCATTATTCACGTCCAATCAAAAAATCCTGAACAAATTGATACTCGATAAATTCCACGTAAAGAGAGGAGACATCGGTTGGGATGTACTCGTATTCGACTTCTTAGTGGAGAAACCCCTAGACATTATTTTTACAAACAGAGTAAAGAGCATCTACAAAACTATAAACGTTCTATTAATAAAGTTAAAAAAAATACATTACGAATTAGCAAATATATGGTATCTCTTCACTCACTTATTTAAAATAATGAATGTCGTTTGTTACAACCACGTATTCATTTATTGTAACATCATGAGGAATGAAATGTTCCACTTCATTCAGAACTTGTTGTCTTATTTCTATTACGATGTCATCGATACCAATTGGAGAGAATTTAAAAATATCATCTTTAACTGTAATGATCTAGACCGACTAATACATGAGCACTACCAGTACATAAATCAAATTCAGTTCGACTTGTTTCTTGGTAATTCTGTAGATGCAGAAGGGGACATTGGTCCTACTGTTCCTACAGCATCTGCGTCTTCTTCCTCTACATCTGTCCATTCAGATGTAGATTCCACTTCAGATGGTTACCTGAACAGTCCATTCGATTCTCCACCCCCTGGAGGTGCATCTGACTTTGTTTATGTCCCTTCACATTTTGCCGGCGAACCATCTGGAAAGAAATTCGTTTCATTTTCTGGACGAGTTGGAAATTCCTCCAGCAAAAACGCTGAACCCAATTATTACACCACAGATGCAGGTCCCCAAACGGGTTCTACGAACAATAGAACCCAAAACATTGACAGCGAGACGCATCTCTGCATGTATAGAATCTTGGACATCATAACGCGCTTTATCAATCTCACGAGTGCGCTCATCTCTTCCGTCTGTGAAGGTTATTCCGACATAAAACAACTAACGGATACCAAGAAGGATGATAGAAACATTGTAGACAACGACATTGACTACGTAAACAGTTTCATTAACACGAACATTATTGGAGAAAAAACCATTCGAGATATTAAAACCCTTCTCAAGTATTACAGAAACTACATCTACAAGTTTATTTGCCTCCTCCTCAGCGACAACAAATCCCTGTGCGCACACTCTCGCATCTCCAAACGGGACAAACTCAACTCCCACCGCCTCCTCGCAGCGCGCCTCGACTTCAACCTCTACTACGTCAACATCTCCAAACTCATGGACGCCGGCTCCCCCAAGCTTAACATCTCCAACCAGATTAAGATGATCAAGCGGGGTTAACCGGATAAGCGGTTAAGCAGATAAACGGTTAAGCAGATAAGCAGATAAGCAGATAAGCGGTTAAGCAGATAAACGGTTAAGCAGATAAGCGCTTACACAGTTCAGGAGCAAACGTATTAAATGGTGCACCGGGGGCGGAGGAGCGAAAGGAGCTTGGCCTCCTCCGTCACGTCTAGGGGGTAGCCCTCGACATTTTTGCGCACACGCGGGAGAGCGCCAACATGGGTGGCACCGATGGAACACGCCTCGCCCACTCCGCGACGCGCCCCTGCATCCCTTTGACCAAACGCCGAAACGTTCAAATTATTGTAGTCGTAGTGGTACAGCGGGTCCACATCTTCCTTTGCGGGTTCACTCCTCTGGGCGCATGTGTACCTGGGAATACACAACGGAGAAAGCATGTTGTGTTGAAAGAGAAAGGAGAGAAAGTTCTTCTCCTTAAAATATATTTTCATAAAATTTCCATGCGTTCTAATGAGTCCAATTTCGTGAAGAGACACAATTATTTGTTTTTTCATCCCTTGTCTCGTAAATACTGTGAAGGGGTACAGGAGCAGGTGTCTGTTCTTTACATCCAAGACTGCTCTCAATATAACTGAATTGCACGCGTAAAGCTGAAACGTATAAAATGCCAAAAATCCACAGGAGAGGAGGTAGCCATATACACTTTGAATTACGTCGAACTCAACTAAACAAATACATATGGATGATAGCAACACTCCTCCGATGAGGTACTTCTGAATCTTCTTTTTCATTTTCTCTCCTTCACATTTTTCTACATCCAGAAGAACCATTTTTGAATTGTCTTTCCCTTGGCCATATCTTTTAATGCTTAATAAATTGCCTTGTTCCTTCCGGTTGTGGGTAAAGAACACGTGAATCTCTCTTCGGGGTGTTCCAACTGGGATGAACTTATCACAAGGGCATCTTCCATTACTCATCCGCAGTGGATGGAACCACCGCTTCATTGCTCCCCGCTGTGTTATGCGGTTCATTCCCATTTGACACGTGTGAACATGGTCCAGTGGCTGGGTGGGTTAGGGGGGGAGGAAGTTGTTCCTATGTTTGATTAGTTGCGAGATGACACTTGAGGAGTGCCCCTTTCGATGTGCTAGTAATCCATTTTAGTTCCCTCTTGCCTGCATTAATCCTTTTTTTTTTTTTTTTTATGACTTGTTCATATTTTTTTTAAAACCTTTTGGCTATATATTTTTTTTTTTTTTTTTTAACTCTGTTCATAATTTTTTTAAAACCTTTTGGCTAGATTTTCTTTTTTTTTTTTATGACCTGTTCATATTTTTTTTTTTTTTTCTTTCCCGGTGGGTAAGCAGAATATGGCCCAAATCGTTCCTCTCCTTAGTCGCTAACGACACACCTCTTCACCGGCTGAACCTGCGCGCGAGGACAAACGTGCAAAAAACCAGTAGAACCGATGTGAACACCGACACGCACAACACGTACAAGTAGCTGTGGGCCCCGCGTGGCACTGAGTAAACGTAAACCAGGTCGACGTAGTAATCTGCCCTACTATCGGTGGCATCCCCATTGGAGGGAGACCATCTCAACATCTCTACATCATTCGTCGCGACCACATGATGCCAGGGGGGGTCCCCTCCGAGGATCTCATTGTAAATTATCCTTTTGTTCGAAATTTTCTCCATGTTTATTGTCCTGGCGAAGGAGTAGGCAGATAGGAAATGCGTGGTGAGTATCTCGGCGATCTCCTCTCTTTTGTCACTGTATTCACTTTGCCCGTTTGCTCCCCATTGTGCATCACCCCCTTGTACATTCTTCCCATGCCTATGATTCACCCTGGGGGAAGATAACACCTGCACGAAGGACACCTCACTCAGAAAGAAAAAAAAGTCTCTCGTGTGGACACTTAGCATATCTTCCCCCCCGTGAAAATAAACGTGTGTAGCATCTGCGTACAGAGTGGCATTCCGTCTATGCTCATTTGTAGTGACACTCTCCTTCCGATCTCCTTCACAGTTTAGGAACACCTTTGCGTTAGATAACATCATGGCGTTGTAATCTGCGCAGATGTCATCCCCATAATAGGTGTGTGAAGTCCCTCCCCCGGAGAGGTGAACTCCCTCCTTTCCGGTGCTTCTTTTTAACTCTTTTCCTTGTTCACATGGGGCAAAGTACCTGCTACATATTTGTACATCGAAGGAGAAGTCGGCGCAGGGTTGCTGGCACGACCCCTTCGTTGTATCTTCCTCCCTGATGGGGAGAGGTACCACATGTGGTAAATCCCCGATAGATGCCTCCCTCAGGTATTCGCCTTCTCCCCCTTCTCTCTCAGGCGAAAGAGTTTCCGAAGCTAACTCATCCAGTGTGAACCCATCAGACGAGGGTCTCCTCTGTGATAGGTTCAATAGATACTTCGTCACAACGTGGGGGGATACACTCTTGTAACTTTCTATGTCTGCAAAGGATGCAGTCAGATTGGAGTTTCCTAGTCTCTCTTTGTCCAGAAAAATGCCATTTGGGTGCATATCCAGTACGATGGCGCTGCACTTTCGCAGACGGGACGAACCGCAAATAGCTTCATCACAGTCCACCTGCACAGTCGTCCTGTAGTCGCGCTTCATGCCTTCCCCCCTGAACTGTTTCTGGACGGTGAGATTAGAGATGGTCCTCTGGTATACCAGCTGGTTGATGCTCTCCATATACATAACATAATCACTTGGGAAGTACAGGTGGTCCCGAAACAGGGTGGGCATGTACACAACCCTGTCCTCTACCCCAGTGGTGTAACTTCGTCTTGCTTTTTTGTAAGATGTCCTACTACTCACTAGCCTGTCTCCTTTCCCCATCTGAGAAAATAAGTAGGACAACAGAAACACTCCCCTCTTAAGTCCCTCCACTAAGGTATCATTGTGATAACGCACTTCCTCCTTCAACTGCCTTGAATAAGCATACATCATCTTATTCAAAAAGGAATTTGTAAAAAACGTTCCACCTTTAACTTCCTCACAGTGGAACTTATCCAGAAGGAACGACAAGTGATCAACGCAGTTGTTATTCCTTGCATGCATGTCGAACGAGATAGTGAATACCTCTTTGGTGAATCCCCTTTCTTTTTTCAAAGTATCCTTTTGCCTATTTCTTTCCCCTGAGGATACCTCCTTCTCTATATGCATCTCTATCATACTTTTAACGCACAAATTACGCACCACTCTGCGATGAAAAAGGAAGGAAAGAAAAACAGACAGTCGCTTGTCTTTCATCCTCAGTCTATCATGGTAGAGTTTTCTCATGTGGTCCTCAAAGTTGGTCTCTAATAGGTCTACTCTAGATAGGTACACAAGTCCCCAAATATTTTTTCCGTCCTTGTGTGATGGATCCTCTTCGCTGTTTTCATCGTTGGTTTTTACTTTGTATTCAAATGGTTTTCCTTCGTGGAGATGTCGTTCCAGTTTGCTTTCATCATCCCAATCGAGTAAAAGGTAATTGTGGGATAGACAGTGCTTGTCCACCTTGAGCATCACTCCCTCAGCGGAGTGACTGAGGGAACTGTAGCACCCCCGGTAGATATTCTCAAGGGAATCACTACTCACATATAGTGGATTGGCATTTTTCATTAACTGAGTGATGTATCTCTCCTTCGTTGTGCTTTCCCCCTGGTTGTAGGTTTCCGTCCCTCCCCGATAGTGATGCACCTGATACACCTTGTTCAGGAAGCCTCTCATCACTCTTTCCTTGCTCCTTCCATAATTTTCTCTCCTCCCCTTAACAAGTATAGTTAGCCCATTGAAGTGCTCACTCCCTTGGTACACTCCTCCACTGCTCCTTTTGTAGATGATGTAGTAGGGGGGGTGGTCTGTGACCACATCGTAATCTCTGTGTGTGAAGATCCCCTCACAGCGTAGTTTCTTCATCCTTCCGTGTATCTTCTGTGTAGGCCCAGCGACAGCTCACCGAAGATACGATGAAGGTGTAAGGACGCCGCCACGATCGCACAACGACGGTGCGACGGATTCATCTGCAAAGTGTTACACTGTGAGGATTTGTACCCGGATGCACGACTCGAATGGGTGATGTTCGTACCCCCCCCCCGTTTGGCCCCTCGTTTTTTCTTTCCGTTCCCTTTTGCACACTGCACCCACGACCGCATTGGCAAAGGGGTACCCAAATATGAAACCCCCCCAAGCCACCTCACATTTGAGATCGTTATTCTTTCTGTCCTTCCTAGCCACTGCTCTTTTTTTCCTCCCTTGATTGTAAGGCGACGCAAAATTGGTCTCTCCCACAAAAAGGGGATGATCAACCAAAATGCATGTGCGTGAATGTGTGTGTAGGGGGGATGTTGTGTAGATATACATTCACACGGGCATACACTCAAGTGCAAAGTGGAAGTGGGAAGATCCCTACGATTGCGTGTCGACCCCTGCGAATATTTTCAAGAACATGCGTAATTTCCCCCTCTCTCTTCTGCGCTTGTTTTCTCCATTCTCATTTTTTTTTTTTTTTTTTTTTTTTTTTTGCTGCTTAATTTGCCCTTATTACTTTGCTAATCCCTCGCAGGAGAGCAGGTTCCGTTGCGCCGTGACACCCCTCCTGTGAAACGGATAAACGTAAAAAAAAACGTACACGTATGTATGAATATTTGTATGTATGCATTATTTTTTTTTTTTTTTTTTTCTCCTAGCAAGGGACTGCTTTGCTACTTCCACCCCCAAATTAAATGATCACCCCCCTTCCGTAACCCACAACAAACAAGTGGTTTTTCTCTTTTTTTTTTTTTTCCTGTACACATTTGGAGGAATCCCTCCCTCCCACTTCTTTATCTGCTCGGTTTCATCGAGAACAAAAAAAAAAAAAAAAAAAAAAAACGTCATACCACCACGTCGCCACCATCATCACCAGGAGAAATGGGTTAAAGGCTCTCCCTCGTCATTTCAAATGGGAGCACCGTGTCTTTTACCTATGGAGTAGCAGAATACCAGCGAGTCCACCTGCACTGTCATCTTAAGATGGATCTACTTCACTCCTCCTACCCTCCCCACCCCCCCACATACCCTCTCAGATAGCAGTTCCCTCCCGCACATGGACCACCACGCGAACATTCAGTATGAACAGTTAGAGAAACTGAAGAAGACGAAGGTGTTGCTGAATGAGAAGCTCATTAGGTACCTCTCTCTGACATGTGACCTGAACTCTGTTCCTCCTTGGGTGTGGCACCTCTGCATGGGACCTCACTTTAAGGTACCCCTTCATGGCGAATTGTTCCTCTTCACTGTGTCGTACCACCATTTCGTTTGTCTCTTTGCCCCTGCAGGCACGACTGGTCGCAGACCACCGACCGCCTTTTCTTAACTCTCTACAAGAAGGGCCTCCATGAAAGCGATTGCCTTTACTACGTTGACGATGGCCATCTCTCACTTATTATTAAAATGGATGGTACGTCGTTGCATATATGTGTTCCATGTTTTGAGCAAATGCAGCCGATGGTTCGCAGCACCCTTTAAAAAAACATTACCACTGATCACTCCCTCCTTAACTATTCACACACAGGGGACGAGATATACCTCCTCGAAAAACGCCTCTTCTCAAAAATAATTCCCAGGCGGACCAGCGTTTCCGTAACACCAGTAAGTCGATTTGTTCGCCTTTCGCCGTAGTGCAGAAGGTGTGCATGCAATTTACGCATCGTCTGCTCCTCCACGTACACTGGACATTTCTCTCTCCCGAAGATGAAAGTCGAAGTCACCCTTGAGAAGCTCCAACCAGGTGAGCAGGAGCGACTGAGGATTCTATCCCCATGCACTGAACACCCGCACAAGTGAACACTTCCCACCAAGTGAACACTTCCTACCAAGTCACACTTCCTACCAAGTCACACTTCCCACCAAGCCACACTTCCTACCATGTTATGTTTCCTTTTTTTATCTCCACGCCCGAAGGTGTTGAATGGCCCCAACTCGAAAAACTCGAGGAAAGCGAAAAGGACAAAGCGAACGGACTAGCCCAAAACAAAGAAAACCTCCTCAACCCCTTCAGTGGAAAGAGCACCCACGAATGGGACAAGCTAACAAAGGTTGGCAAGAAAAGAAATGCGAAAAAAAAAAAAAAAAAAAAAAAAAAAAAAATTTCAAACACATTTTGGCTAGCGGGGAAAAAAAAAAAAAAAAAAAAAAAAAAAAAAAAAAGTGTACAATCGAAGGAGACGGAACGAACACGCCGTGTCTGTGAACTTGTTACTAGAGTAGAATATGAGGATGGTTGATCCAGTGGAATGTGTCCTCCCCCATCTGGTGACATAACTGATGAGAAAAACGCACATATGAAGTGACACCCTCTTGAAGGTGCCTTCTCTCATTTGTTTTTCCGCTTTCTTCTGTTTCCTTCCTTTCCATCTTTTCCCCAAAGTCAATAAAGGAAGACGAAGACGAGGGAAACATCGATACCTTCTTCAGGAAAATATACAACGAAGGAGATGATGATACGAAGAGAGCCATGATCAAGTCATTTGTATGTGTCTTTCGTTTCTGCGCCATCGCGTTTTGGGACATGTCCCTTGGAAAAATGCGCATCGGAAAGGAAAAAAAAAAAAAAAAAAAAAAAAAAAAAACACAAATGGAAAAATGCAACTACACAAACTTGTTTGTTCTGTCAGATAATTCTCCCATTTAATTATTTTATTTTTCTTTTTCTGTTCAGCAAACCTCCCGAGGGACGGTCCTCTCCACAAATTGGAAGGATGTCCAACACAAGAACTACGAACAGGTGAGCAGGATAAGCATTGATGAGGAAAAACGCTCATGGATAAGTGTTCCTCCTTCTCCAGGTTTTCTTTTTTTTTTTTTTTTTTTTACCTTCCGCTCGTCCGTGCCCATCCCATCGTATTGCCCACCACGCAGGACAAACCGGTACCTGACGACAAGGAAATTGTTTGAAGAGGGCTCCTTCCTTAACGCCGTTTTTTTTGGAAAAAAGGAGGAGAATGACTGTCAATGGAATGTCAATCAATGGAATGTCAATCCATGGGAATGGTGCAGTGAGAAGCCTTTTTTCTGCATCAGCCCCCTTTTTACTACATGTTTCCTCTACGTACAATCATGTGATGTGTCTACATGGGTGCACTTCCTCCCGCTGAGCCACTAAAATGGATCGCTCGCACGACGCTGGATTCTAAAGTAACCCCCATCGCTACCTCCAACAGAGATGCAGTCACCACCCCCAGTGATCTGCTTTGAAATTCGCTTCAAGTATCTGGGCATCTCCTCAATATCTGCTTGGTCCTTCAAAATAACAGACACATCATGCCCGATGGTCAGGCAAATATAAATAGCCACCATCACTAAGATCATTCCAAGCAGAAGGACTAACAAAAAAAAGACAACATCTAACGTCCTGTCCATAATTCCAAAAAATAAAGAAGGAGATATAATCACTAGTTCCTTATTCAATCCTTTTGTTTCTTTTTCCTTTCGTTTGTTTTTTTCAAAGGTTGGTATTTCTTTAATGTGAACTTTTCTATTGTATCCCTTTCCTTCTTTAGTTGACGATTCCTTCACATCTGCCATATTTTCCACTTCAGGGTACTTGTCTTCACGACATATATCCTCCATAGAGAGATATTCTTCCTCATCAGTCATCGAAGTATTATCCATGTGAATCGATGTATTTTCCTTCTCTACATCATTATACGTATCCATTACTCCCGTTCCATGTAACATCCCCCTTGTTTCCTTCTGCTCACCCTCATCGTTGGAAAAGGAGAACTTCCTTCTCGATCTTCCATCCTCATGTGAAGCGCCAGAATGTGAGTAGGGATGAGGTTTCTTCCCTTCGGAAGGGGATCCCCGAGGACCCTGGCAGAAGAATACTCTATAGATTTTTTCCAGCATGTCCATGTTTTCAGTTTCTACATCGTGCGGTTGGAATCGGCTGAATATATCCACCTTAAGAGGGAGCTCCAACTTGTGTTCGATAAACCCAAAGTGGTCGTACCGACGAGGCGTTGCACTCAACTTTCCCATTTCAAGGAGGTGTTTGTTTTCGTCCGCTTCTCCTGATCCCTGCATGTTTACCATCTGCATGATGGATAGGGCAATGGTGTACTCGCGGGATCCTCTGTCCTCTTCGTAAAATTGGGGGCACAGCCAGTAGAAGGTATTGTTCCTGCGGTAAATCGGTGGAGTGGTAAATCGGTGGAGTGGCAAATCGGTGGAGTGGTAAACCGATGGAGTGGTAAACCGATGGAGTGGTAAACCGATGGAGTGGTAAACCGATGGAGTGGTAAACCGATGGAGTGGTAAACCGATGGAGTGGTAAACCGATAAAGTGGTAAGGAGGATATTCGCTCACGTGCAGACACCACAACTAGCAACCACCCATGCGAATTCTTTTTTACCAAAACGTCTTCCTGTAGTCAGGGTGGCAGATGTGTTGATTCTTCTCCTTCAGGTTTCTTCCACCCCTCAGTGGTTCCTCATTCACGGGGATTCCTACGAACAGGGAGAACCGGAATGGGATATACACACTGGCGAGCATGGCAAAGTAGACACACCGCTAAATGGGGTAGTAGACGCAGCGCCAAATGGGATAGCTTGTCCCGTAAATGAATCCCCAAATCTCCTAATCAGTATATCCGTCAGAATCTCACTTTTCCCTGCTTCGCTTCGTAGTGTGAAATAGTCCAAGTTCAGTACGTAATCCTTGAGGGAGGGATGGAGGAACATCACTCGATCTACAATATTTGATAGAATCAATGTAGGTGTCAGTAACCAAGACGAAGCAGTTAAAGCGCTTTACTCGCTTTATATGTGGCCGATGGCACTGAAGCTCACTCACCGTCCAGGACGACCTTCTCACGCGCTGCCCCCCTCCCAAGCGTATCCATGTTCTTTATCGGTCCGCTGTACCGCTTGTACAGATGAATGCGGTTATTCCACATGGTGCCATCCTTCACATGAACACAGTTTTCCCTCCTGATGGTCTTTTTGCATTTGTTAACATCCTCGAAATGGAAGATGTCCTCATGCGTTTCTTTGCCCTCGAGGTGGAAAACAACTTTGCATTCCTTGCACTTGACATTATTTGTACTTAGAAGGGAATACTTTTTTTTCTTTTTCAACTTAATTCCATCAGCTTCTCCGTGGAAGATATTTCCCTTCCCTTCCGACTTACTGAACCTGCTCCTTTGAGCATTCTTCATGGCTAAGTAAGCCTCCAGTATGCGATCCTTGCTCAGTTCATGCATCCTTACATTTATAAAAAAATTATCTACCCCCTTATGTAGAATTACCGGGCAGTCTCCGTATGGAAGGGTACATTCAACGTGCTTGTTGTTATTGTAAACTAATAGACATGCAATGCATGATAGTACCACCAACAAGACAAGACAACCATAAAAAACCATTGTAAAATTTTTCAGAACCTTCTGCTTAATAATTCTCTGCTTTACATGAGACACCTTCATGTCTTTATCACTTGTGTAGGTAACATACAACCGTTCATTTGACCGATCGTAGTAACTGTCGACCGCTTTTAGTTCTTTGTACCATTTTGCAAATTTGTACAGACGCAGTAGCCCCCCATCTGGATCGTCTCTTCTCTTGTACATGCATTTGGAGTACCTCTTCCCAACGAAGTATTTTATAACGATGTTGTTAATCAAGTGCCTCTCGTTCATTTCGCTAAGTCTGTGTGTGTCACGCGTACAGAGCAGTAGTCCCTCCCCCTCCACCTCGGCATTGCAGATCAGCCGCGAATCCTCCTTCTATTTACCTTCCCTCCGTTTTCTTCTCTTTTATATATAATTACGTTCAGTGGTAGACTTTTCGAGAAGAAATTCCTACACCCCATTGGGGCTTCGTTCCTACTTCTTAGCACACCCACATCAACGTATACCCTTTGCCAATATGTATATGTATATATATATATTTTTTTTTTTTTTTTTTTTTTTTCTTTGTGGAGAAGATTTACCTGACCCAGCTAGCTTTTTTCACCACCACTGCTTCCTTTATTCGTTTTTTTTTTTTTTTTTTTTTTTTTTTTTTTTTTTTTTGCACAATTGGCTTGGTCAGCTACTTTTTCAAACTCCTCCAAGTTGGTGGAACTGGCGGAATGTCCGTCGTTGGTGAAATTGGCGGAATGTCCGTCGTTTGTGGAATTGCCGCAGGGACCCCCTCAGCCGAACGCACACGTGCACTTAACGCTTGTGCTATATATCTGTCCTGCACGTCTACACCCCTGCGCGCGCTGCAGGCAGGGAGCAGGGCCTCTGCGAACGAGTCGGCTTAACTTCGCACCGTCTGTGTGCGCCAAATTAGCCCTTGCGGTGTTAAAAAAGATGAACAAATGAACAAATGAACAAATGAAAAGATGAAAAGATGAAAAAATGAACAAATGAAAAAATGAAAAAATGAAAAAATGAAAAAATGAAAAAGAGGAAAAGATGAAAAAGAGGAAAAGCAAAAAAAAAAGTAGAAGCCACGCACAAAGCGGACGAGGTAAAAAAAAAAAAAAAAAAAAAACACGGAGAGAAGGCCCTTCGCCAATTGACCAGGGGTATATACATACGCAGTAACGCGATGACACGCACTCCCCTCTGTCCATTTCATTGTTTAACGTACCCCTTTTCACTGCAGTACATACCCCTTGAGTTGTAGCGCCTTCTGAATGGACAGAACCTGTAGACGCTGTTCAGTGCTCCAACTTTTCATATCCTCCACGCGTGACTTCAAAATGTTGTTCAGGATATCCCTGTTCTTCTCTACTTCGTTGACAAGCTCTTCATCTGGCAATTCTACGTTGGCGTAGGTGGGGTCTGAAAGAACGCTCTCGTTCGGAGGGCCCTGCATCACCGCCGCTGAGGTGATATCCCCCCTAGAAACTCCCCCCTCCATACTTCTTCCCATGTTGTTACCACTACTACCATAGATACCTTGGCGGGTTAGTATTCTTCTTTTCTCTTGAAAAACCTGACCATTACTGTTTCCGTTGTCCCTTTCCCTGCCGTTGAAACTATCGTCCATTGGGGGGGCTCCCCTCACAGAGGCAGAGTTATCTCCACTGAAACAATCACCATCTCCCACACCGTGGTGAACATTCGCGTTGTTCCTCCTCCTTCCATCAGCTTCCATGTAGTTCACAGTGTACGGTTCACCTGATTCATTCAGATCGTTTGCGTTCCTTCCATAGAGAGGGGGCTCTCCCATCCCTGCCACCTGATTGGTGTTACTCACCATGTCTTGGAATTCACCGCTCATTTCTAGCGCACTCCTCTCCATGGAGACCTTATCAAAGGGGTGGACGACCCTCTCCCCCTTATATTTCTTCAATCCTATTGACCCCCCCTCATCAGTACCTGCATCATTACCTATATCATTACCTACATCATTACCTACATCATTACCTACATCACCACCTATACCATTACCTACACCATTACCTACACCATTACCTACACCATTACTCACACCATTACCTACACCATTACCCACATCAATACCCACATCACTGACCCCCACCCCCTCACAGGGCATAGGGTACCTCGGATCGCCATGCCCCACCACGTTCTTCACTTCCCCTCCAATACGAACCGCATGATTCATCTCCACCGAATCCTCACCATTCGCATATTCAGACAAATAACTTCTTTTAAATTCTGGCTCACCATTATTATTCACTTGGCTAATTCCTCCATAAATTCCAACGTTCGTCTCCTTGTACCATCCATCTTGCATCTGCTCGATGTTTCTTCTATATGTTTGTGAAGTGCCACTTCCAGAAACACCCCCGTAAAATTCTTTCATCATCATCCTCCTTCTCCTCTCCTTCAAAACACCCCTAGTGTCACTGTTCCTCTCTGGGTAAAGGGGATTCCCACTGTACTGATCTCCACGCCCTCCATATTTCACCTCCCTCCCTCCGTACCCCTCTGTTTCTTCTCCATTTGACATGCCTCCTTTACTAAAATTTGTTAATTCCCTCTTCGATCTGCCATACAACCCGGTGTTACTTCTACTACCTCCTTTTGTCTGCCCCCCTATTCCAGATCCTCCCACAGAAGTTAAGCTGCTTAAGTTAAGTAAATGGGATTGGGGACCACTATAAGTACTTTCCCCTATAGGGTTATCTTCACTCAAATCATAAATAATATTTTCAGCAAGGTGTCTTGCCCTTCTGTTATTTTTCATGTGAGAAATATTCTCCGGGTTACTACTCTGGTTATGATATTGGTTGTCTTCTACATCAGCTACTCCTACTAATGGAATTTTGAATTTCCCGCTTCGTTCCACCTGTATCATCCGCTCCGCTTTATTCATCAATGCCTCATCACTGATAACTATGTTTAGGTCGTTCTTTCCAAGGGTATATTCATTAATAACATTCATGAGGAACAAACAATGTAGGAGTGCGTATGCCACATTCGTATGTCTTTGAAAATAGAACTTTATCCTCTCTGAGTTTTCCATAGCTTGTTTTTTAAAAAAATTTAAAATGCACATTATTTGAGATGTAGTTAATGTATGCATAATTTTTGATATGAACACCTTATTCATGTTACTCTCTTTGGAGTTACTAATCTCTGTATGCTTAGGTTGATAAGATTCATCCTTTACGTTTCTTTGTGTGTTTGTCGTGTGAGTTAGATGTCCTTTCCCCTTCCTGTTGTAGTGACCATTTGAATCTATAGATGCATCGAATTTAGCGCTTCCCTTAAAAACGGGAGGTAACCCAGATCCGATGCGCTTTCCCGTATGTTCGTTTGCCCTTCCCCTGGACAGAGTGCCACCACCACCAAAACCAGAAATGGCACCACTCGCCATCTTCTCTCTAAACTCCTCGTTCGCCCAATACAAACGCAACTTTCGACCCTTCAACTCATATCCATTAATATACTTAAGCGCCAACATACAAGTTTCTAAATCTTTGTATTCACAAAAGGCAAAGCCCTTGCTAATGTTTTTCTCAATGTCGTACTTAATACGTACGCTGACTACTTCTCCCACCCTCGATAAAACATCGTCGAGTTCTCTCTCAGTCACGTCGAAAGGGATATTTCCGATCCACAGGCTGTAGTTGCTTTTGCTCGCCATGGGGTGGGGATTTTTCCTACGGGGTGTTGTAACGAAGTTCTAACGAAGTTATAACGAAGTTGTAACGAAGTTCTAACGAAGTTCTAACGAAGTTGTAGTGGAAACGTAGCTCCTGGTGATATCCACAAGTGCTCAACGTGTGCGGAGCCACACAAGGATTCTGCCACACAAACTACCAGGGGCAGAAAACAGAAAACACTTCTCCTCCGCGCAGGTATATATGTACCAAGGGGAAGTAAAATCGCACCACACAAGCGTGGCCACCCACCCATACGCGCAAGCGTATAAACGTGCAAACGCGCAAGCGTACAAACGTTCAAACGTTCAAACGTTCAAACGTGTAATCGTACAAACGTTCAAACGTGTAATCGTACAAACGTTCAAACGTGCACTTGGCCGCCTTCGTCTTGTGGGCACCTACTCAACATTGTCACCTGAAGAAGCTCTGTTGCCCTCGCCAAAAATGCGGCAGAGTGAAGCAAAACCTTCTTCCAATGAGCAATTCCCCCCTCAATAGGGAAAATAAAAAAAATAAAAAATAAAATAAATATGCACTTGTCGAGTCATACCTCCTCCGTTCCACTCTGCGATCATTTTTTTTCGCTTCTCACCGCTGGGGGAAAAACGACCCCTTAAGGGTTTCCTGTTGTGCCCCCCCCCCACCTGTGTAACGTGAACTTTCCAGGAGGGGGGGAGACCCGCATCACGGAAAGGAACCATCTTTTCATGTCTGCCCCTTCCGCGAGTACGTATAAAGGAAAAAAAAAAAAAAAAACGCATTTATGTGAATGATATAATTTCCCCCCTCAACAGTTGTATGACATTCTCCTCATATGTGTACATTGTCCATTCGCCTCTCCCGCGAGAGATACAGTTCGTAAAAGCACATTGTCGTTTTTTTTTTTTTTTTTTTTTTTTTTTTTTTTTTCTATACCTTTTTGCGTAGTGCTCCCAGTGGATGAAGCTATTTTCCACATTTTTTGGCTACATAAAATAAGGACGTTATTTTCTTTAAATTTCTCCTACAGGAAAGTTTCTTTTTTTTTTTTTTTTTTTTTTTTTTTTTTTTTTTGCATTTTCTTTCACATGTTCAGGTAGAAATGGACACCTGTGCGTGAATTTTTTTGCCAAACGTGTGGGTGGACGCGTTTTTTTTTTTTTTTTTTTTTTTTTTTTTTGTCCTTCAATGTGGAGCCTTCCCTCACCAGGGGTAGTAACCACTAGTGTAGGAAATACCTAATGAAGAAGTCCCAACTTGGGCTCACCAAAAAAAGTGTAATTCGCTCACGGATGGAATCTCCCCGTAGTGGTAAGTGTTTTTCCACTTCAGCGTCAACCACCATATTAAGAGGTCGTCAATAGAGGTGGAGGGTCTAACCCATTAGTGTGATAGTTCGCTTGGGGGATAAACACTTTTCCATGTGCATTATTTAACGAGCGAAGCGCCACAACGCAAAACCGCATCATCTGAATCGGTCTAATCGTCTACCACCTCCTCATGCAAAAAATGGATGGGAAGAGGGGCCACACCTTTGACATCCTCCCACCTCCACTGGAGAAAATAAAAAAGATGGACAAGAAAAGGAGCCCAAATATAGCGAAGGAACTGCCATCTAATGAGTTGACGCTCGAACAACGCCAACGGAGTACCCAGCCTATGAAGACGATCATTAAGAAGATGGATCCAACCCCACACGAAGAGGTCAAAAAAAACAATGAAAAAAAAAAGAAAGTTAATAATTACGTAGCCCAAAAGTACAGTAACGTTATTTTAAACAAAGACGAAATCAGTGCAATCATCAGCAGAAATTCACATTTTAAGACACTTGTCGAGAGTGAAGAAGTATCCACCTTTATGGGAGAGTACTTGAAAAACCCATTAATTGCCATACAAAAATACCACAAGGACGAAACGATTGCACAATTCCTCGATTGTCTCTTCGGGTATATGAATGAGAAGAGTCGTAACATTCATTTGGAGAACCTGTCCCAAAGTTTCACCATCCCCAGGGGGTGACAAATGGGTGTGCATCCAACGGTGCATCTTCTGCGTCTGCCCCTTCAGTCGTTGCGTTCAGGTGTTTTCAGAATGCGCACTTATTATGGGGAAAACCGCCGAAAGGCTATCAAAAAGTAACTCTCTAAATTTGAATAAAGAGCAACTCCCCCTCTGAATCAACCACCAACTCGTTCGTTGCCTTGCCCCAAAGGTAAACTTGCACGCAACGCAACCTCTTTCATGAAAAATTAAAGATGAATTCATTGCATGATGGACAACCTCCCTCACTAGGCCCACCGCTCCCAGTCCATTCGATCCTACAGTTCGTTCAAGAGAAGATTCTCCTGTAGACACCCCATGTACAGATCCGCCCCCCTTGGCACTGTACAGATCGTCCGTATCATCGCCATTGTTAGCGCCCCTGACATACGAACTTTTGTATTGTCCTACATTCGCTCCTTTTTAAGGATCATTCGGGCAACCTCCCTCCTGGGTGCATTTACTCAAGGCGGGGACACTCCTCTCCCTTCATGATTACATTTCGCGGAGGTACCTTGCGTGCACATAAATTTATGAATCCACATGTGGTCCAGGCGTATGACTTTTTAAAAAGGTAAAACGGAAAAGAAAGCGATAACGTTACATTTGTGGAGAATATTCACGTACATTTGGAAGGAGGAAAAAAAAAAAAAAAAAAAAAAAAAAAAAAAAAAAAAATGTTCGCGCAACTTGCGGAAACGGAAAACTGTTTTTTTGATGCGTTACGAGGTATTACCAAACAAGGGACACTTTTGTTTTTACAATCCCTCACACCTAATGGGAATAAACACAACGGAGAAACACACCTCATCCCGTTCAATTCAAAGATTTTAAAGTTGCACCATCCCTCAAAAGGAACTGTATTCCCACCTATGGGAATGCATACATCAGACCCCATCCTCGGCACTTCCACATTTTTGCCCAAAGGTTTGGTTTGGTCCACCAGTTCGGCACCGCCCCCTCCCCCCCTTTATCGCAATTTCCCTAATAACCAATTTGTGCACGCACCCACTGGTGAATTTTTCTTTCCCCCCCTCCCCTAATCGGTGTTCCCATCCCTCTTTATACTTTACTGTTTTCCCGCCTGAGCGACTCGAAAATACGGTTCCCTCAAATTGCCGCCTCGCACTCTCAAGCTACACAAAAGGGAGGTAAAAAAAAAAAAAAAAAAAAAAAAAAAAAAAAATATATATGACCTGTTCAGGTAAAAAATAAGAAAAAAAAAAAAAAAAAGAAAAGAAAAAAAGAAAAAAAAGCTAGTTCCATTTTTAGTAAAAAAATGAACAAAGTGTGGTCATCCTTTTGTGTATAAAAAGAGGACCCCCCTTGGAAAACTTTTTTTTTTTTTTTTTTTTTTTTTTTTTTTTTTTTTTGCGCCTTTGCAGTTCGTCCCATCGTTGCTTATTCTCCTCTTTACTTCTTCTCATCTTTGCTTTATCCCCTCTTTACTTCTTCCTATCCGTTGCTTCTCCCGCTCGCCTCCGTCGCCCCGCCCCAGAGGGACGCATAAAACATGCATTTGGGGGGCACGCGCTTGTGTGTAGCCCAGCGGGAGCAAAGGGGTAGCACAGCACGCCCGAGCCAGCGAGCCCCGGAAGGTAGCACCTGAGGGAGTCACCCCAAGTTACCATTCGAAGATAACACCCGAAGGAATCGTCTCAGTAGGAAACACGTGGGGCCGGAAGAGATACGCCAGAGAGAGCAACCGCATCGGGCACTGAACAGTAACCCCTACATTTGATAACCCTTCTAATCCTGCCACCCCGCTGATCCAGTTAATCCAGTTAAGCCCCACGATGGAGGACAAACTGGAGAGCGACCTGCTGACAGTGTTCGCGCGGAGCGTGTCGAGCAACTTTGATGACATAAAGCAGAGCGAAGCCAAGATCACGGCGCTGTATGAGGACCCCAACCGGGAGAACTATATCCGGTTGCTCCTCAAGTTTGTCATGTACCCCTACGATGAGAAAAACGAAAAAAAAAACATGTACGATGGAGTGCTAAACAGGAACGTAAAAATAGCAGTCATGATAAGTATAAAAAATTTTATAAAGAAAAGTGTCCACAGTAATCTGGAGAATTTAGAACTCAGCCCCGACTTGAGCATACAGATCAAGCACTTCTGCATGCACTTCCTCCTCGACGTGAACAATGAAGACATACAAAGTCTCGACAAATATTTTTATGAAATTTTATTGTACTTGTTCAAGTTTAGCATCTGCGACGATTATGATTATCTCTTGTTTTATTTGATCACCCTGTATATTAGTGATGGAGGAGCAGAGAGTGTCGTACAATTCCTACACAGCGATGAGAGGAAGAAGGTGGACGACACAGCCAAGATCATCGACTGTATCATGCTTTACGTAAGGAATAAGGAAATCGTGGAGGGACTAACGCAGGACAATTTCTTCATTCATTATCCCAAGTTTATAGCCAATCTCGAGGAAATTAAAAATGTTATATGTTGTCGAAATAAGTCACTTAACGATGATATTGTGAACTACATCAACAATACGAAGAGAGTGTACAAGACAAATGACAGGCATAGTTTATTTTTGCTTAGTGATTGCATCCTATATGGGTTGCCTGGAGCTGGAGTGGCTAGTCTCTCAAACATGGTTAGTGTAGTTAATGTGGTTAGCGCGGTTAGTGTAGACAATGCTGTTAACGGCGTTGGCGGAGGGGTGGGAAGTGCTCAGTTCGATTTCCCTGGAAAAGGTACCATCGCTAACGACTACAATGGGAATGTGAAGCTCGTTCCACTCGCCACGGCTATGACACACTCCTCCCGTCATCACATAAACACTACCATTCTCAGAAAAAAATTCATCGCTATGAAAATAATCAGAAAAATTGTAAAGAAATACAAAAACAATGACTACGTATCCAAGTATGATTTAAAAATAATCCTTACTCACATTGAATTTCCATTGACCCTTTACTTTGTCTACCTGTATGGGAAGTTTTCTGAAAGTAGTGGCTACCTTGCGGAGAAGTTAAATGTCGCAGGGGGAGGTCCAAACGCGTTGCTTTCAGGAGCATCAGGACAAATCAAACCCAGCGAAGTGTACCTACAGATAAGTAACTGCTTTCTTGCGATGAACTACCTCCTACAAAATATGCACGTGTATTTAAAAATATTCTATGCCATCATCGGGGTGGATCTACCTGAATATTTTGAGGATAACTTTGAAGTCCTCTTCAACATTTTTAATAATATGCTTCTCTACGATGTTGGTCTAGTGGGTAATTTCGTTCGCTATATGGAGGTACTGTACAATATGGGCGGCACTTCCGCCTCTGCATCACAAAGCCACGCTGGGGAATTCTCCCCCCCACAGATGAACCTGCATGAACTCTCCAAACTGAATGCCCAATTTCTGCAAAACGTTTTAAAGTGCAAAGTGATGTTGGTAGATGTGATTAAAATCATTTCAGAAACGTATCAAGATGAATCGAAAAAGTACATCGTGAAGTTAGTCTTCTCCCTGACTCAGGTTCTTTACGCTGAAGGGGATAGGAACTTACTGTGCCACAATTACAATTGCCTTGCATCTACCATCAAGCTAATTCATCACATGAATCTGAACAAAAATGACTCGAATCCATACAAGGACAAACAGTTTCTACACAAAATTATTGAACGGGTTCTACACCACATACGACTTAAAAGAAACGATATAGAAGAGATCCTAGATGCAGATCTAGACTACTTTAGGAACGATCTGAACAAGGTGAACTCCTTTTCTGTCAGATCTGCTGCTACCTATTTTTTGAAAACACTCTGTGATAACTACTTCGACGCTTGTTTTCCCATGTTGGAGGTTAGGATTTTCTCAAGGGATTCTCTCATGTTCTTCAACCATTCTTCTACTTCGTCTGGTGACAGAGTCGATGGAGTAGGGGCAGGTGTCTCTACAGGCGTTTGCAACGCAACCACGCAGATGCAGAACCATTCAGGAGATCTCCACCATGGAGGAATTGATAAAAATGACCCTTTCTATGAGGCCTGCAATTTAGAGTACAAAATACAACTAATCACCTGTCTTGGTCAGGTAAATTTGGCACAAAATTTTTATGAACAAAACGTACAGCACATTCTTAAGGAATTCGTTATGACAGCAAAGATGAAATATCCAGATGTGGATTCCCTCTGTTACGGTATTCACGATTATGACTTTTCGAGCCGATCAGGAACCAACTCCATCGGCGCAAGTGGACACGTAAATGCATGCACAAGTCAGAATAAATCTGTTTGGTTATCCAACGAAGATCTGTTTAGTAAAAACAACACCATCTACCTTTTGTCCATTCTAAAATTTATTCTGAATAACAGAACCATCTGTATCACTTCTAACAACGCCTTAGATATCTTTACCTTTTTACATCATCTGCTCTTCACGGACAAGGTAATGATCTATTGCTACGCTTGTCTTTGCATGAATCGAATTCTAAATCAACAAATTAGTGCTGACATCGTGCAGGTTATTTTCAACAATTCTTTATCCAAAACATTAACAAGGTTGTTGTTCCTTCTCAAGTATCACGTCCATGTGAAAATCCTAAATGAATATATCCTCATCACAATTATGAGGATATTTCTTCTATGCCCAGAAAAGCTAACCAATTTATATGTTCCTTTACTGCTGATCCTAGACAACACGATAAAAATAATTATAAATGAATCACACAACCCGTTGTTTAATCATTACCTCTTTGAGCTATTGACACTTATCATCTCCTTAATATACAAATCTGAAAATACCAATGGCATTAACCAAGTGGAAGAAGTGGTCATTTCAACCTTCTCCGAAATATTACAAATGTATGTACACGACTTCATACCTTATATTTTTCAGATCCTTTCGATTATTGTAGACAACACATATACAGTCCAGAAAATTCACCTAAAAATATTAAGCAATCTGTATGAAATGGATCTGTGGAAAAGTACCGTTGGAAATGTCAATGGAATCATATGTGTCTTGCGTAGCTTTTTTAAAAAACACCAACTTTTTCAGGATATCATCAAAAACAACATGCAGCAACTTTTCAACATTTACCATTACTGTTTATCTAACAAGAAACTCTCCACCGATTCCTTTCAAATAATACTCATTATCTTTACATACCTCCCTGTGGAAAATTATAAGACTTTCCTGAAGCCTCTCTTTGTCTTACTATTTACTTTTCTCCAGCAATATAAGAATGACATTATTAAAATTAAGGTTGTTCATGCGTTGTCTGTGTTGGTTCTGAAGACAGACGTTTCTCTCTTCGTCGACACGGTAGAACAGATACACGCGGGTAAGTATCCACCATCACGGTTGTCATTTTTTTTTTTTTTTTTTTTTTGAATCTTCGTTGCCTATAAGCTGTTTTGTACTTCTGTGAAACGTTAATGTAACTGCTAAAAGGGTTGTGAACCAAATACAACTGCTCCGAACCTTTATCCCATTGATGATAAACTTCCTTCCCAACGCAGGCCTCATCTTCAACGTACTGAAGAACCTTTACATGCCAATCCTTGACAAGCTAATCAATGTCAACGAGAAAATCATTATCTTCCTAGCCCTAACTAAAATCATGAGCAACGATAAAATCCGAGGCGAGCCCTTTGTCGTGGATATGCTCAGTCTACTGAACCAAAATATCACCAACAACGAACTCGTTTTGAAGAAAACCAAGGTGCACCATCAGGAAGTTCAGAAGGATGAGCTGGACAAGAATTTCGAGGTTACCTATGTTAAGCTACAAATGATCAACAATGATAATATCAACGAGACGGTAAGTAGGAGAGAACGTTTGTAAAATACCATACCCCCCCCTCCACACACTATGATCACCACGTGCGCCACGTTCATTACGACACACCACCCCCACCCCTCTTCGCAGGTCCTGCGCGACATCAACATCAACATGGAGCTCAAGCAGAACCTATACAACTCCGTGTTCATGCAGATCTGCCACACAAACGGATTCAACAGCATCCTTCAACTCTTTTCCAACTAAACAAAAAGCACGGAGGAGAGTTTTTCTCTCCCCATCTATCACGTTTGCGCAGTCTGTTTGGGGGTCCAATTTCCGTGCCCCGTTTGCGTGCTCCTTTTACATGCTCCTTTTACGTGCTCCTTCTACATGCTCCTTTTGCGTACTCCGTTTGCGCGCTCCGTTTGCGCAACCTCCCCCCCCTTTGTGGCGCCTGACCGTACACAGTTGGAGGGAAATAACATTCCTAATGAGAAGAAAAAAAAAAAAAAAAAAAAAAAAAAAAAAAAAAAAAGTTCACGTAAAAAAATTAATTGTGCCAATGCGAAGGGAAGTGTGACCGAGCGGCGCCTTGCAATCCCCTACTTTTTGCATAAAGCCCAAGCACTCCCCCATTCAGAAAAAAGAAACTGTACAGTGAAACCGTACAGTGAAAACGTACACTGAAACCGTACACTGAAACCGTACAGGGAAACCGTACAGGGAAACCGTACAATGAAACAATTTTTTTTAAACTGCATCAACAATATACTTAAAAGAAAAAGAGAAAATCAAGTGAAACGACTTTTGAATTTCATTTTGGAAAAGCATCGCGGTGGCCACTTGCACGACGACGATGTTGTGTACCCTCTATCAGCGCTCTGCTCCTTTCTGAGTGAGTTGAACGAACAGGTGGGACTTCGCGGGGAGGAGAGATTGCGTCAGGTTAAGAATTGGGACGGGAAGGGAGGTGAGCAACCCCAAGGTGGAAAAGAATTCCCTCCACGAACACCTACCACAAACCATTTACCAAATAACTACATACCATGTTCTACCACCCCGCCAGCCGGAGGTAAAACTGCGCTAAACCACTTCCTTCAAACTACCCATCTGCACGTGCGATCCTTCGTGGAGTTCCTCTTGAAGCAGTTCCATGCAAAGGGTGATGCATCAGAGGAGGCTATCCGAAGTTGTACCTACGTACTGAATGCACTGTGCCTGTTAAACTACGATGGACAAAGGGACCATTGCAGGGAGTTCCTTTCCAGAGTGGTGAATTCTTTTGTCCAACTAAATAGGAGGTACCTAAGCCATGTTGAAAGAAGCGACCAGAGGCGTCAAGCCCCACAAGGGGTACCCACCCAATTGGGAGTAAGCATCAAGCAGAAGGATTCTTCCAAGAAACAGATACACAGTCAAATGTTGGTGGAAGTGCTTACGGTAATTAACAAGCATGGTAGAAAATTAAGAATTTGCAATGAGGAGATAGATCTGATAAGCATCTTCTACCTGGAGGTGGTTAATTACCTGTTCGCTTCAAGCATCCTTCGCTTAAGCACCCATGCGAAGCGTTATCATACAGATAAACATGGTCCTATCGAAGGAGAGTTCCACCCACGGGTCGTGGTAACTAGCCATATTAACCCAAACCACATGAATCTGGATCGAATCAAGGAATTCTACTCTTCGCTCCATTTGGACGTACATCACTTTGTTAGTATCGCCCTGTTTGTGAAGAAATACGCAGAGGTATTAAACCGGTTTGACATCCAAGAAGGGAGGTTCCCGATGGGAAATGCTCAGAAAGATGATAACAATGGTTACCCCATCAGCCTGGACCATCTCCACCGCATGTTAAACAGGGCCATCGTGCACATCTACCTGAACCTCTTTTGGAGACTCGTGTGGGAGGAGTCTTCACAGAAAGGTTTCTCCAACGGAAAACAACACATATATAATGAAGGCACACATGTCGGAAGAGCTCCTTCTGATAATTTGCAAAAACGAACAACATTCTATGCATACCTAAAAGCAAAACGATCCTTCCAAGGGTACCTTCCCAATGCTACCTCCTCCTTTCTGTTCATGTGGAGATGCTTTCCTAATGAATTTATCCCCTTGTACAATTCGCAAAAAATAAAAATTCATTTTGTTGTAAGTAATAATATTCTGGACTTAGTTAGATGTTTGAAGATCCTATCCTTGAGAGTACTAGCTAGCGATTCTACAACCTGCGACCACTTTAATAGGAGGATTTACGAACACATTGCATCCTTTAAGCTCCTTCTAAATGGCATAAATGCCCGAAGTTTGCCCAGAACAGATTCCCTCCTATGTGCACTTTCTGTGTACTCCCATTTTTGGGAATTCATTGTAAAGTTCTACGCCTCGGTCGTTTACACCAACAGTTTGGTCTACCTGCTTGGATCTTTCTGCGCAGACAGGGGAAGGGGTATGAAGGGCAAAAAGCCCGACCTCCTTATTCGGATGATAAATAAGGAGATATTGCGGAGATGTAATAGAGAAGGTGCGAATTATATAGATGCTCCTTCTGGTAGACAATCATTTAACGGGATGTACAGCTCAGAAAGTGAATACCTACATGCTTCTCTACTTAGACCGACCAATCCTCAGTGTTCCCATCTACTGGAAAACAGTAGACACCTTTTCAACCTGTGTAGTCTGTACGCCCAGATTAATTTCCACGACGAGGCCTTCATTCAAGTGCTCACCAAAACGATTATTCATAATTTGACAGAACTGGATAGGAAAGATATCGTGGCTGTCGTGTACTTCCTTGGGAAAGCACCCCCAACTCAGGGGGAGATGCTACATCACTTGGTGAAAGAGATCCAACGAAACATCGCCACCTATGGCCTGTGCGACTTGCACTTAACATTGAAGACTCTCCTAAAATATACACATCAAGGAGAGGGGAAAAATATTTACTCCACTCATATGGTAACTGTACTACACCATGTCCTTATACGCATCCTCATTGTGTGTTCTCACATGGAGGCAAAGGATAAAGGTTCACAGTTTCCATGGGAGGGAAAGACCAAAGAGGAGGTGGTCTTCGAGAAGGTTGATTTTACAAGAACTCTTCATGCGTTTAACGATCTGCTTCTCTCCTCAGGGAGTATGAACAAAAGGTTAGTCATCCAACGGGGCAATACTCCACACGTACCGGAGGGGGATATTACTACTCTTTCCATCAGCCAAAAAGAAATGCAAGCGGTCTATTCAGAACTGAGAAAGCGATCAGATTGGTTCACACAAAGTAACGGAATGCTCACCCAAGGTGAGAAGAACCTATTTCTGCGGGATACCCTCAACATATTAAATGTCGCAGTTAAGCTAATGAAGAGCAAGCACTTCCCCCCGTTATATAATGGCTACCTCCCCCTGTGCGACGCCTTATACCTTCTCATTAAGCGCATGAGGACTCCCCCCAATTTCTTCAATGTATCAGAGTGGGTCAGTTTAATCCTCTGCCATTGCAAGGTTGGCTACCTACCCGATTACCTTAACGAATATTTGGCACTGCTCCATGGGAAGATCCATGGGAAGATCCACGGGAAGATCAACGGGGAGATCAACGGGGAAATCAACGGGGAAATCAACGGGGAGATTCCTGCACAACTGCATGGGGTTCACATCAAGGAGCTGCGCCTCATTCGGATGTTATCGGATCGGTTAAAATTGCTTCACTTGAAAAACAACAAGCTCTTTGCACCATTCTGTATGCCTGGAGAGGGAGAAGTCTCCGGCACCCTGCGGGGTGGGCACTGCTCTCCGGGGTGAGGCGGTGTAAAACCATTTCTCACGCGAGCAACCGAGAAGGGCAAAAGCTGTGGTGCAAAACCTACCTACTCTCACACTCTCCCCCGCGCGGTTAATTTTTTTCCTACTTATTCATTTTAACCTTTTCTGTGTTTTTTTTTTTTTTTTTTTTTTTTTTTTTTTTTTGTCACCCCCGCGTCGCATTTTCGTCGTATGCTCGTCCCATTTTCGTCGCATCTTCGTCGTACCTTCGTTTGTACCTTCGCGCCCACTATCACTACGACCACTGGCACTACCACTTCCTATGCACCCCCTTTCACTTCTGCTCGTTGCCCTCATCACCACTTTGCAATATCCCCTTTTTGCTCGCCGGCTCCATGCGCCCTCTGCATTAGGAGTTTCTCCCGTGCGTAATGTAGTAGGAGTGGTAGGGAGGGGAGCATTCATTAGAGGATGCATCGATCAAATTAGCAGGGCGAGTAGTTACTCGAATGGATACCCCATCAATGGACACTACAGAGCATTTTCCACTGCAAATAAACAAAGAGGACACCATATGAACTTCCGACTCGGGGGATCCCTAAACGATTATATCTACAAGCTACTGCTCCGCAGGTTCAAAAAAATCTCACACAAAGGTGCAATCAATATTTTCAAGTCTGTGTTATCTCCCCGACGTAGCTACAACATTGATCTCCTCTTTTCTTGTAACTACACCATTAGTGAGATAAAGAAAAAGATAGCAGAATACATGTATGAGCTGAAGCTAGTCGATGGAGAAAATTTCAAAGCTGTTTATCTGGGGAAGAGGAGGCTAGTGCGCCCAATCAAGAAACAGATGGAAGCCTACTACGTTTTGTTTTCCTTCGAAATGTACCCCTCCCTAATTCTGGAAATTAAGAGGAAATTATCCCTCCAGGATGCAGTCTTGAGGTTCGTCCGGTCCTTGCGCTGGGCAGAAACTCCCCTGCAAACCGTTCACCTGGATCATCGCGATCGTGGCAATCGTCGCGATCATCACGCTTATCATGTTCATCTCACCACCACACCGCTACACCATTCCCACCCTTCCACAGATTCATGGTGAACAAGAACGAAAAGACATCCAAGAACCTCCAGTACCAGGAGAATGAACCTGTCCGCCAAGGGATGGCTGCCACAGAGGCACAATTTTTTAAGAAGGCGGAATGATGGGGGCGGAATGATGGGGCCTGTACGAGGTCGTCCATTCGTTGCGCATGTTGCGATCCCGTCTTCCTCCTTTGCCGCTCCCCTTTCTTACTTTTTTTTTTTTTTTTTTTTTTTTTTTTTGTTTTTCTATCCCATCACTAGCGCCCTGCACAGAGGTGTAGCCCGCGCGACCAGGGCTCAATGAGCCGTTTGGACGAACGCTTGCAAATCAACTCTCCCCAAGGGGGAAAAAAAAAAAAAATAAATAAAAAAAAAAATAAATAAATAAATAAAAAAAAATAAAATAAATGAATAAACAAACAAACGAACGAATAATGCGTTGCGCATGTTTATATGCTAGGTATACTAATGCGCTACCCTTCCCCGCATGCACACCAACTTGGTATATCATAGCTCTGTAGGGGAGAAGGGTGAAAAAGAGGAAAGCAATTCAAAATGGTGCATAGGGGGAACTTTTTTCTCTGCTCCAAATTCTGAGTATACAGAGGGGTGTCCTTCCCCCTTGATTCTCCTATGCTATTACCTCCCTCACGATGAAGAACCCCCTGCCATTTGTGGTCGTATCCATTAAACTGGCCGTCCTAGGCACCCTGACTTATTTGATATGCACGGAACAACTTCTGGACGATAGAAGAAGCTCCTTCTTCTTCCTCCTCTACTCAGCATCCTTCTTGCTCTATGCCATCTCTTCCTTGAGCGACCCGTACGAATCAAGCCGAACTAAGAGCATCCAACTACCTAACCAATCCACCTCAAAACGGTGTCGTGTAAAGTACATGTTAAATACCCCCCTCTCCTCCTTAGCATGCTTATCAAAACGATGATCCTTCTACCCCCCTTCGCAGAGGTTACCTCAACTCTTGCCCCCTAGAATACCTACCCAATGATGAGCGAGGTGCATTCAAAGCGACCTTAAGTGAACGCACCGGAGAACAGTACAACCGGAAAGATGTACCAAGAGATTTTTCCATCACACATGATGAGATAACATCATCTGATTCCTTGTCTTCTGAGACAGTCAGTACAAATGGTTAGAGAAAAGGGAGGGAGATACATCAATGAGGGAAGACACGCTATCGAATGAATAGGTTCTTTGTCTTCTGTCCCTACCTCATATGTCTGAGTGCATATATATATATATATATATATATATATATATATATATATATATATATATTACCACCGTATCGTTTAAGAGTAACTTGCATTCATGTTTCATCCCCAATGCAGGCGAGATGGACAGCTTAACCATTATCCACCACAGGAACCGCAACACAGCCATTACAGAGAGAAAAATATGTAAAGAACAAAAGGATGCTACCACCATGCGATACGTCTATCGCAACCACTCAGACCCAACCCATGAGGAGCATCTCCTCTCCGCAAACCAAACGAAGTACGCATGTCAAGAAAACTTTAGAGAGGGAGTTAAATTTCAGGAGAAGTTTTATCCCCAAGGTGGACGAAGAGTTCACCCCACACTGAGAATCCTCCTTTCTCATAATCTCCGTTTTATTGGTTCCCTTGGGATGAGAACCAGAGTGAATGAGAATTGTCCATCCAAATATAAACCCCTACTTATCACACAATTACACAACGTGGGATGGCACAACAGAGAGAATCATGAAGAAGAAAATTACATGAAAGAAACGATAGGGGATTCACTTAAACAGATGCCAATCACATGCTCTGTACATGCTAAAATGAAAACGTCTAGCATCTTTCGCGTGCGTGGTGGTGAGATGTACCAGTATGGTACCCCACTCTCTTACTGCTATGTGTGCGGCGTTGTGCAGGTATGCGGAGGGTGGCAACCCCTACGGTGACAACCCCTACGGTGACAACCCCTACGGTGGATACTCTAAGTGCGATTCCTTAGAGTGCCCCTCCTGTGGGTACTCTCCCCCCCACACACACACCCATGTACCGCTACGAGTACAGTCTGTTCTACCCACATATCAAATGAACCCTCTTCCTTATAACCCTCTCATATCCCCTGGACAGATTTTGCGAAGTAAGCACTGCAACGCTTGCAACAGGTGCGTACGCACATTCGACCACCACTGTCCTTGGATCAATAATTGTGTTGCAGAAAACAACAGAGCATCTTATTTAGTGTACCTCCTCCTTGAAGCCATAACCGTTTTTCACGCACTCAAATTACTCTCCCATGTCATTTTAAGAATGTTCTTTGGAGAAAATGGGTTCGTCTGATGAGAGCTCCCCACAGAAGGACCTACACGGGGTGGCTGACGAGTAGATGGGATCAGCACCTGGGGTGTTGTCTCTCTGTAGGGACCTACTCCCATGGAGAGCTAAAATTACAATTTGCCAAATCCATTTAGATGTGCCATTTTGTTTTCCGTTCCTCCACACTTGCCGCTTAGCCACTTCACCACTTCCCCCTTTCGCAGGTGTTTCTTCGCCTGGCTTGTGGTTCTCTTCCTCGTTCTGTTTTTCCTATTTACGATGATTTTTTGTTTGGCCATCTACCACTCGTATCTCTGTTTGGTGCGTGAGCTCGTACCGTTCAAGGCGCGGTACAAGGAGCGGTACAAGGGGCGGTACAAGGAGTTGTAGAAGGAGTTGTAGAAGGAGCGATCCTGCACTACTTCTGCCCGTTTATACTTCAACGCCCCCTCCCCACCTCAGATAAACGAGACGACCCGCGAAAACGCCCTCCGGGTGAGAAGCACAACGGAAATAAAACCCCCAAGAAGGAAACCCGCCGGAACCTTCTTCCTGGGATACCGACAGAACGTGCTTATTTATTTTTCCAACCTTCCAGCCAAGTGGATATGCCCCCAAGTGATCAGGCATTACATGTCAGGTTGGTTGTATCGCACAAAGGGCGTTACATGGGGAACCCACGGGGAGATCCTCTGGAAGCCAAGTAAACAGAAAAAAAAAAAAAAAAAAAAAAAAAAATAATGGGGAGTTGATGAGTGAACAAAACAGAAGGGTTACCGCGATGAATTACCCTCTAGCCACAACGGTACTCCCCTCCATGGAGGAGCTACGAACATGAAATAAGTTCATTCCCTCTGTGCAGACCCCAAGTCTTTCCCAAGTCAGGCCATTTTTCTCTCCATCCTGGAGGTAAGCCATCCTTCGATCGCGACGCCATATTCTATGTGTAATGGTAGAGAAGGGACAAACGCACAAGAGTATTTTTCTTTTTTTTTTTTTTTTTTTTTTTTTTCTTCACTGCCTGCTTCCCCCCCACGACACACCCGTGCAGTACACCACATCATGCGTAAGGAGGCAGTTCTCCCCCATGACCTTCTCGATCGAGTAATCCAATGAACAAGCCACTAAGCCTTGCAGTCAGGTACTTCCTCTCGACGAGAAGCAGAAGATTCTTCTCTTCCATCCCGGCTGAACTAACCAACAGCCAACAGAAACTCCTCATAGAGCTAGCCAAAAGAACGGTTTCAAGGATAGGGGATGGCAGAACCTATCAGAAAATCACCAAAATTCAGGAACGCTCAAAAATATTGAAGACACTCCATGATGATTTAGATGTATATACAGAGCTATTCCAGGAAAGTGGATTCATCGATGGCGGACTCAACCCAGATAAAACCATCCAGGAGGTGAAGTCCTCCTCCCTTATGGACACAGACGATGATATCAAGGAACTCCTACGCACGATCGAAGATGTTGGAAGCTTGCTCCTGCAAGAAGTGGTTGACTTTTACAAAAGCGTCGTTAACACGGAACATCATTTGGACACAGAAGAGGTGAAGGTAGAGGTAAGCCAGTTGTGCATGCGAAGTGTTACGTGCCCGCCCCAACACGTACATACCAAACGTTACGTGCCCTCCCCAACATGTACATGCGAAGCGTTACGTGCCCGCCACAACATGTACAAACCAAACGTTACTTGTCCTGCCACCACCCTTCCAGATCACCCCCGGAGTGGGGGGCCTCGAAGCCAAGCTATTCTGCAACGACCTTTTCAGCATGTACGAACAGTTCTGCAAAGAGAAAAATTTCCAGTGCAATCTCATCAAAGGAGAGAGTGAGGACACCAAGGATGGTTACAGAAGCATCGTGGCAATCATCAAGGGAGAGCGCGTCTATGAGCACTTCGTCCAGGAAAATGGCATCCACCGTGTGCAGAGAATTCCAGTGAATAGTAAAAAAATACAAACTTCCACATCTGTTGTATTTGTATCTGATGAGGAAAGCTTAAAAAAAAAAATTCAAAAAAAAATGAACTTCGGTAAAAACGATCTCCTTATAGAAACCAAGAGATCTGGAGGAGCCGGAGGACAAAGCGTAAATAAAAATGAAACATGTGTAAAGATACTCCATAAGCCAACCAACCTTTCTGTAGAAGTACAAAAAACTTCTAGTCAAATACAAAATAGAAGTATGGCTATACAGGCACTGAAGAATAAACTCTTCTCCTTTTACTATCAACAGGAAAAGGATCTATACTTTAAATACAAGAAGAGCCACAAGATGAGTGGAGATAGAAGTGAGAAAATACGAACTTACAATTTTGTTGGTAATTTTATTACTGACCATCTTAGGAATGTGCAGTACCCTGGGATCGATTTGTTCTTCAGGGGTGATGGCCTCGTTCGTCTCGTTGATCATCACAGGAAGGTTTTCTATCGACAACTCGTCGATGAAACGTTGAGCTTCATCTTGGCTCGCACGGAACAGTGACACCACGTTGGAGGAAGACCCCCCCCACACACACACACACACACCTGATTACAGGTATATAGATCTATACCTCCCTGCGTAACCTTCTCCCTTAATTTTACACACACAGAAAATATTCCCATTTTAGGGAGACAGATCACTCTGAATGACCAAAGCTCCACAACAACTCTCCACGCCTACCTCTTCAATGAACATTCGATAAGATCAATCCGTGGCGTCGAACCCTTATCTATTTTTACTTTCTCCAAATGGAAATTCTATCATGCAATTCGAAATACACATTCCGTCGATGCTGTACAGGAATTTATTTTACAAAAAGGGGAGGTGGGGTTATGGGTACACTTACAAGTCATAGAAAGAAAAGATATTTAGTGGTTTCCTTTATGGGAGATGTATCCTCCATTCAAGAAAACTGATCATCAGTAGTGAATTTTTTTTTTTTTTTTCATTTTTTTTTTTTTTTTTTTTTCTATTCCCCATTTTAGTGCCTGTCAAAGTGGCAAATGGACCATTCTGTGAAAGCTCCTCTTCTTCCACGTCGTCTTGCAGAGGCTTCACCTTGCCTTTTTTTTTTTTTTTTTTTTTTTTTTTTTTTATTCCCCATTTTAGTGCCTGTCAAAGTGGCAAATGGACCATTCTGTGAAGGCTCCTCTTCCTCCACGTCGTCTTGCAGAGGCCTCACACCTTGCCTTGTTTTTTTTTTTTTTTTATGTGTCACGTAAAAGGCGACGAATTGTTGCTCCATGAACTGGTTGTTGAACTTCCCAATTTGGGCTGTGCATTTATTTTGGCGAGGGGGGGGAGGGAAAAGAAGATTCGGTTCCACATAATCGATTCTGCCTAGCACGGAGCCTCGCCGTGCTTGCGCATGCAGGCTGTACGTACTGCGGTGACCAGGTCAGGGGGCTGACATCACGCGATTGGGGAAATCCACAATAGAGGAAACGACAGACTATCACCAAACGGTCATGACCCCATCAACACAAGAACGGAGCATACTACATTATTTCGCTTAGCATTTCAAAAATACTTTTTCAATTTATAATAAACCGACCACGCAGAAGAATTTTTTTTTTTTTTTTTTTTTTTTTTTTTTTTAAATCATAAACAGTTTTCTTCAAAGTTATTGCTTCCACTTATCCTACTACTTGTTGAATAACCTGGTAGGGAATTTTATATTGTTATCAATCTACACAGGGACCTCCTAAAATTGGGAAGGCGGCCGCGGCCTTGATGAACCCACTCAACTGTAGAGTTGCCAACCCAACCCAACCGAAGCGGAAGTGCGCTTAGGAACAGTTCGCACATGCAACCAACCGACGACACCATGGAAAAGAAAGTGCGCGATTATGCGCAGGGTGCAGTGAAATTCATAAAAAAGAGCGGAAGTAACTTCCTGGCTTGTAAGAACCTGAGGGAGAAACTTGAAGAAAAGGGATTCAAGCGAATCCAAGAAGGAGAAAAATGGGATCTACGAAAAAATGAAGGTTACGTATTCAGTAAACAGAATAGAAACATATGTGGCTTCTTCATTGGGAAGGACTTTAATATGGAGAAAGGCTCCATCCTCATTTCCATTGGCCACGTAGACACCTGTTGCTTGAAAATATCTCCTAACAACAACACCGTTAAAAGTAAGGTGAATCAGTTAAATGTGGAGTGCTACGGATCTGGCTTGTGGCATACGTGGTTTGATCGTAGCTTAGGTTTGTCTGGTCAGGTAGTCTACAAGAAAGACGACAAGCTCGTGGAGAAACTCATCCAGATTAACAGATCCATTATTTTCCTTCCCAGTCTTGCTATCCACCTGCAGAACAGGACCAGGTTTGAATTCTCAGTCAAAGTTAATTTTGAGAACCACTTGAAGCCCATCATCTCCACCGTTCTGTATGATCAGTTGATCAAAGGGAAAGAGAAGCAGAACACCGATGCCTTTACAGAAGATACTTTACATGCGGAGAAAATACAAGACAAATGTCTGAATGGAGATGACGCCTCGCCCAGTTGCCTCTCCCATCAGGAAAATCCAAACTCCTCCCCACTCCTTTACACACTAGCGAAAGAGTTGCAGTGCGAAGAAAAAGATATCCTAGACTTCGAGTTGTGCTTAATGGATGTAAATGAACCCTGCTTCACGGGGGCTTATGAGGAATTCATCGAAGGGGCGAGGTTTGATAATTTGCTAGGTTCGTATTGCGTCTTTGAGGCCTTCGCGGAGATGATAGATATGCTAAAGGGGAAAACACCACCTTCAGATGGAGCAGTCCTCCCCCCTGAGGCACACGCAAACCTGTACATCTGCATTGGCTACGACCATGAAGAAATAGGCTCCCTCAGCGAAGTCGGTGCGCAGTCTTACTTTACGCAAAATTTCATCAAACGAATTTTAACAGCCATTTCATCTTCCCAAGTAGGGCAGAACACACACCCCTCTTCTCCTACTTCTATCGACGAGCTCTATGGAAGTCTCATGAGCAGGTCTCTCATACTCAACGTGGACATGGCACACTGCAGTCACCCCAACTACCCAGAAACAGTGCAGGCTAACCACCAGTTATTTTTTCACGAAGGAATTGCTATCAAGTACAATACAAATAGAAACTACGCCACCTCGCCCTATTACACATGTCTACTAAAGAGGACCTTCGAATTGTTCACTTCCAAGTTCAATGAAAAAATAAAGTACCAGAACTTCATGGTGAAGAATGACACCCCCTGTGGTAGCACTGTGGGTTCTATGGTTGCTTCGAACCTTTCCATGCCGGGTGTTGATATTGGCATTCCTCAGCTAGCCATGCATTCGATAAGAGAGATAGCCGCTGTGAGGGATATCTACTACCTGGTCAAGGGTATCTTGGCCTTCTACACCTACTACAGTCATGTGCATGCCTCCTGTGTACCCGATGAGTAGAACCACCATGTGTGATTTCACCCGTTCATGTTACCCTATGATTCAGCACCGTTTTTTTTTTTTTTTTTTCTTTTTTTCTTTTCTTTTTGCATGCCCTTCTGTATGCCCTCCCATGATCAACTTCCGTAAAAATGCAAAGTGAGTGAAAAATTGTAAAGCAACGTTTGGTTGGAAGTGCCAAAAAAAAAAAAAAAAAAAAAAAAAAAAAGGCAAAAAAAAATGGCAAAAATATAAGGAGAAAAAAACAGATACCGAACAACGCTGCTACTTCACTAGGTAAGTAGATCATATGAAAACTCAGTGGAGGAGAGTATATAGCTCGCCATATCACCGTGGCGAGATGGGGTTATATGTCAGACATATGGACCCCGAAAGGCGTTCCTTTTGTACACATGAGCTATCTGCGAACTGAGTTTCACTGCATTGGGTCGATCGGTCCTGCTCCTGGACGTTCCGCTCTTCGTGACAAACTTGGTTCTCCCAATTACTGACCGCCACTCTCCGCCAGCTCCTTTGAAAACGTCAGGGCGGCAACTTTGGAGTTTCCTGCATGGATGGAAGGTATGGCGTAAAAGGAAACGTGTTGTTGATGTGTAGTGCATGTGATATAGTTGGTGCTCACATAGGGAGACTGTACCACTGCACGGGTGAAGTACAGAACGAGGTGAAGTACACTACGAGGTGAAGTAGTTTGCCCATCCTACCTCGGTCATGCTCCTTCTCCTCATCGTAAAGAACAACGAGGATATTTCCTCCGGGGACTTTGATCAGGTGGAGCCCGCCTTTCAACTTGGCGCATGTCGCCACATCGAACGTGTAGCCTTCGAATTCCAGGTCCCTCTCGATGTTTATGAATTGGTACTTCGTTCCTCCTAGCCACACTCCGTCGGGTGCGTAGCCCTCCTTGAACACGGTCAGCAGCGTTTGTCCTTCGTTAATAGTTTTTTTGCTTTTGTTTCCATTCTGAGGGGAGAGGAGGATACGCCACACAGGTGAAGAATATTTTAATTGGCACGAAAATGACATGTCTATCAAGTTATGTGTTCCATTCCCATCACACTGACAGCTCATCTGACGAGACTGCGCCATGTTTCAGCACACCCCATTCAAACACAGCTATTTGCGTGGACCTATTATTTCCCCGTAACCTACCTCGTCCTCCACCTCAATTTCGTAGTCCTCCTTGTAAAACAGGGTCCACTTGTCAAACTCGGTGTCGTTCTCATCTGCTTGAGCCACGCAGGCGTACACAACTCCATCTTCCTCCTGAAGGAAGGGGGGGGGAAATCACGGGGGAAGGGAGTCACTTACACATAGCAAAGTGGACACGCTCTCTTTCGCGTGTGCGTAAATAAGTATGCGTATATTTCCACACATTTACATTTACATTTACATTTACACTGTGTGGCTTCTTTTTTTTTTTTTTTTTTTTTTTTTTTTTAGCAACTGCTGAGGGGGCACCGCGGATCACACATGTCCGCTAAGCAGATAACAGTCCAACTCACAACGAATCGTATGCTCTCTCAATTGCTGCTAATCACACTCTTCATCACACCGCTCGTCACATCGCTCATCCTGCCTTACCGATGCCAACCCCGCGGCCGACACCTGGTTCGTGGCCAACAGTCGGTCGTTCAAATAGCTGTCCCATGAGTATTCTTCTTCCGCCATTTTGCTCTCCTCGTTTTTCGTTTTTAAATTTCGCGCAGTGCCCAAAAAGGGAGGCAAACGTACGACACACAATGGGGAAAGTGGGGGCAACGAAAGGGCAAGGGAAAAGTACAAACGTGTGAACAGAGTGAAACTTCAGCAAAACAGGAAGGTTGTAAAAACGTGAAACGCGAAAGAGGAACCACAGAAAAAAAAAGGAGAAAACAGTTAACACGGCTGGGCTGATATGACAACTGCTTTTGCCAACTGGAATCTCAGCAAAGGAAGAGGACGAAAAATCAGAAGATGACCATGTGACCGCATTAAATCAATGCACACAGCAGTGAAAAAGTAAGAGATCAGTGTAATGAGCCAACCAGCTGAGTGTTTTTTTTTTTTTTTTTTTTTTTTTTTTTTTTTGCTGACCATTGGAAAAAAAAAAAAAAAAAAAAAAAAAAAAAAAAAAAAAAAAGCTAGTTACACCCAGTGGGAAACACAAATATCTTTACGTACCCTCTCTCCTTGACGCGCGCATGTCTCCTCTTATGTTCATAATTTCGTTTGGCGCAAGCAGTGGACGTAACAAATGTAGCGATGTAGTAAATGTGCGGAAGGTGGCAAATGTTGCCAATGCGCAACTATACCACTGTGTTCACTTTGCCCTATCCCAATGACCGGTTGGTTAACCTCCCTCCCATCCCCGTCCATTTGGGCGCGTGGGGGCTCAACAATTCTGTCCCACCTGGGACGCACAGCGCAAAGGCGAAAAAAAAAAAAAAAAAAAAAAAAAAAAAAAAAAAAAAATGCGGAACAAGCAAAATGAGCAGAACAAACAACCCCCACACACAGCTCAAATGACAAATTCGCTGCGTACGAAATGAAGAGAAAAATTTTAAGGCCGACAACCTTCCAGAAGGAAGGTGAAAAAAAAGGCGATAAAGAGCGAAAAGACGTGAAAGGCACACCGGGGGAACTGGAGGCACACTTTCCCAGAAGACGAATAAAAGATTCTCCTTTTTTTTCCCCATACACACACCCCCACACAAAACAACCCTATTCATTGGCAACAAAGGAGTAAAAAAAGTTGTGACTGTCCTGCTTTCCAAAGAGGATGTTACTCACCGCTGCCGTTCCTGTTCCTTCGATCTGAATTTCCATCCCATGCATCCTCCACGGGAAGGAAAAAAACAACTCCGCTTGGATGACTATTTCTGTCAAATGGCTCTCAGGAAAAAGGAATAAAAAGAAATAAAAAAAAAAAAAAATAAAATAAAGTAAAATGCCGCACCACCCATGAGCATGTGCAATGGACGCCATTCCTTTCTCTTCGTCTCAGTTAAGACAACCATACCTATCGCCCTGGCCATTTCCTCGTGGAGAAACAGCACCCGCCGCTGAGCAGGAATCCCTTAAAAGCAACGACAGGGGAATTCTTCCACCTTTATGGGATTATAATCCCCCCTTTGGCAAATCGCCCGAAATTGCACACATGAGAACGTCTATTCATTTGTTCGTAAGCTTTTCCTAGGTGGAAGTGCCTCCCTGATCTGTGATCGGGTTGCCTGTTAGCTTCGACCAATGTGTGTGGGGGTCTCCATGGATGGTCTCTCACAAAAGGGGGGAAGTTCTTCCCATTCAAGAAAACTAATGGGAAGAAAAACTACCCCATGGTCAAACCATCGCACAGGCAGAATGGGAATGAGGGGACCACTAAAACAGTCCAAAGGAGCTAAAGGGAAGAGCTTCTCTCCCAAGGGGTTAAAAGTGGATCAGGTCAAATGCTTGGAACAGAAAAAAGAAAAGTGCCTCCTTTTCGTGAAATTGAAGCACCAGGAAGAGGGAAGGAAAATAAACCTGGGTAGAATAAACTTGATCAGACTCTCTTCATGAACCTTTATCACAGAGAAAATTAAACAAGGGGATGAATGCATGTTACTGTTGTGCTTCGTTTTTTTTTTTTTTTTTTTTTTTCTTAACCCCACTCCTACCCCCTTCGACTAAATCACCTGAATGGCACACGTTACAAAGTGTTACCTACCAGAGGTCATCTCTCTTCCTTTTTCTTCTTCTTCCTATTGATCTTTCCTTTTTTTTCTTTTTTTTTTTTTTTTTTTTTTTTTTTCTTCTTCTTTCCTTCCTTTTCATTCACTCATCCGATAGTAAATTTTTTTTGCGTATTCCATCGTTCACACTGCATTTTCAAATTTTTGGTTCATATATATATTTTTTTTTTTTTCGTATTTCTTTACCTATCGTGTACTGATCCCCTTTGTTGTAAAAGTTAAGCGACAGGTTCTCCTCCACCCCTCCGAATAAGTTCTTACACTCCTGACGCTCTCCCCTGGATGCCCTTCTCCATGGTTGTGTGAGAGGCTCACCACTTCGCGACTCACGGGGGCATACGTATACAACGCGTGTATGCCCACTGGCACACTTACCAGTTGACTCTCCTTTGCATTTACTATAGTGCACATTTTTATACGTGCACATTCCCACTTCCCCACTGCCGTGTACCTTACTTCCGATTGAAGGCACCCCCAACACAAGCGTTTTCCTTTCCGCGTAGTCAACGCAGACAAGGGAACCCCCACCCCCGTTTGAGTTGGTCCCTCAGGGAAAAATTCTAACCGCGGATCGTTACCTGCGAATCGTTAACCGCCACCCGACAACCGATAACTGCTCCGTTTCCTTCAAATGCAGTTATGGCTGCTTATAACATGTATCGTTGTGTGTGGGATTTTGAGTGCCCTGTTTTCAGGTGAGCTGACTAGCCATGCGGTGGATTACCGAGCTCCTCACCCCGCCTATCAGACTTCCTAACAAAATGGCCCACTCGGCTACCCACTTCACCGACTACCCACTTCATCGACTACCCACTTCATCGACTATCCACTTCACCGAATACCACCCTCCCGTGGATCTCCCCAGGCCTCTCCCTCGGAATCATGATGCTGGATACGCTCCAGTTGAACCTTCTTATCCTCGTGTCTGAAAAAGACAAGAAGGAGCTGAACAATGCCAAGAACGCCAGGAAGATCCTCCCGCTACGCAACAACACAAATGAGATCCTCGTGACATTCATCACTGCCAATGTGATGGTGAACTCTGCCTTCAGTTTGCTCCTCAGCGAACTCACCGACGGTGTTACATCCTTTATCATTTCAACCCTCATTATTACAATTTTCGGGGAAATAATTCCCCAGTCTATTTGCTCCAAACATGGGTTGGCTATCGGTGGCTTTTTCGCCCCCCTCATCCACTGCCTCAAATTTTGCCTCTTCATCTTTGCTAAACCGACGAGCCTTATCCTGGACCACTTCGTGGGTACGTCTAGATGAGCAGACTCACCCACGTATATACATACCTGTGCCTGGATCAACTTTTCTGTTACCACCTTTCCATTCACATTTCTCTTCCCTCCCCCCCCCCCCCCCTCCAGGAAAGAACGTACTGAACACGTACAACAAGAAGCAGTTGAAGGCGCTCGTGGACATGCACAAAAGCGCAGCGGATATTCTTCACGAAGACGAAGCCAAGATTGTCGTGAGCGCCTTGGAAATGTCTCAGTACAAGGTTATGCACATCATGACAGATATTGACTATGTCTTTGGGATTGATTACAACAGCTTTATCAATTACGAAACGATAAAACGAATTTTAAATAGTGGCTTCTCAAGGATACCTGTTCTGAACAGATGTAACTCTGAATGCGTTGTCGGCCTCATCCATATCAAGGACCTCATCAACATATGGTTTGGTATAAATAAAATTATCTTCGATAACAATTCATTGGTCCAGTGTAGAAAAAGAAGAAACACCAACAAGCATAAGTATTACAAAAAGAAATCTAGAACCGGGATCTTTCACTTAATTAAGTTAAAATCAGAAAAAATTAGAATCGCAAATAAAATATATGCTTATGATGGGTCCAAGATTCTGGGTCGTTGTGCTTCGACCACTAGAGAGGGGAAGTCAGACAAGTGTATTAACCCTCCTCGTCGCACTAGTCACTCCTCCACTACTTGCAGCAAAGAGAAGAGGAAAATACACGGGCCTTCACATCCCTCCATCGAAAAGCGAAGCGGCTATCATACTGACACAGCAGATGATGAAAACGACTGGGATAGCACCCTGGGGAAGGAAAACGGTGCAGGTGGTGCATACCGTGAGCAAGATGAGGTCCACAATAAAGTGGAACTGGTCCATCTTAAGGGAAGTGATGATGAGCACCTGAGCACGGATAGAGAAATGCAGCCCCCTCAGGAGGATTCCAACCCGGACGAAGTGAAAATAAACATCGATCAATGTCCCCGTCGAAGGGAACCCAATCATACAACACGGAAGGAACGGACAACGCGTACGAGACAAACGGAACGGAGTGGAGATCAAGTTGGAGGAGGTGGCACTCCTAATTCGGATAGAAAGAAAAAAAAAAAAGTTCAGATAAACGTGGAGGGGAACAAAGGGGACCAGCACCTCGGGTGCAGCAACTACTACAAAGGAATAGACGAGAAAGCACAAGGACAAGGAGAAGAACTTGACGAAATCGTTAACCCGTCTAAGCTCCGAGATAAAAAGAGGAAGAAAATTAAAAAGTCGTACAAGAACCCGTATGAACAAAGAAACAGAAATGTAAACTTCGTGGAATTTCTGTCTGACCAGATGATGTTAAGTGGAGAGGAGGAGCAGGAATCCTCTTCCTCCGATGAGGTTGTATTCACCGACATTCAAAAGAGAATAAAGTACTATAGCAAATTGAATAAGGGAGGAGCAAAAGCAACAGGAAGGAGAGACAACAACTACGTCGCTACGAAAATTCGACAGGGTAAGGCTCGCTCAGGGAAAAGCGAACATAGGAACCCCAGCGGAAAGACCGCGCCCCCCGGTGGAGCCGCCTCCCGGGGGAATCTACAAAATGGGGAAAACCCTCCGAGCGCAAACACAAACAATTCAAACGATGCGAGCGATGCGAGCGATGCGAGCGATGCGAGCGATGCGAACGATGCGAACGATGCGAACGATCCAAACGATCCAAACGATCCAAACGATCCAAACGAATCAGACAGAGGTGGAAGAGGTGGAAGAGGTAGCGCCGCGAGAAGCAGCATCAGTGACATCGCCTCCAACCGGGGACGAAATAGATACATCTCGCAAAGCACCATGATAAAAGAAAACCTCAATAAAGAAAAAAACATGCAACACATCTTCCTGGACATAAAAAATTACATTAGAATAACCCGAAACAAGGACATAGAAATCCCAGTCAAGTACATTTTAAAACACATCGGCAGATATATCTACGGGGTAGATTATAACGAGAGTATCCTCTCTCTCCTATCCTTTTTTAAGAGTGCTAGCAATCACATCGTCGTGGTAAGGAAAGTTATTTACGATGAGAATGCCGACCCCAAGTATGCCCACATTGGAATTATCACCCTCGAGGATGTGATAGAAATTTTACTGCAAGAGGAAATAACGGACGAGTTTGACTTCCGCAGTGTTAAAAAAGGAACAAATATCCCCTCGAATTTCGTCTGGAAAAATTCAGACGAATCTTTGGACAAGGGGAAGAACCATGGAGAAACACTCCAACAGGCACTCCAAGGGGAACCTCTTCCAAAGAAGTCATTTTCGCCGACTTCGACACCTTCTCCACTTTCGCCGACTTCGACACCTTCTCCACTTTCGCCGGCATCGTCACTGTCATCCCTTTCGTCTCCGTCTCGGATCTCAGCGCACCCCTCCCAGGGCGCGAAGCCAACGAGAATACACACGTTCGCGCCAATCTGCAAACGGGATGTCATCGCCTTCCTAAAGGAGAACGTCTACTTCAAGTATATCGACACGCAGTTAATTACTAAATGTATCAAAAACAAAAAAATAAAAACCGCACAAAAAAATGAATACATACTTAAGGAAAACACCTTCTTAAACTACGCAATCATCTTAATGAATGGTCATGTGAAAAATATAAAAAACGGAAGAAGCAACATACACGAAAACAAGTGTATCATTGCCCTGGAGGCTCTCGGCCCATACAACATAATCGAACTGTTTAACAGTACCATTGAGAAGAGAATAAATGTTATCAAAAATTATGAAGAAGAAAAAAAAAAAAAAAAAAAATCGTTATTCTTTAAAAGGAGAAGTTTCGACGACAAGAAGGATTCCCTGCGTCACAAGTGGAGCTCCCTCTCCAAGGACAAAGGTGTCCACCCAAAAATGGAATACAGCACTACAGGTAGCGTTATGGATAGCGCTACGGGTAGCACCATGGGTAGCCAACTCCGTACTGGCCTCTCCAATACGAACTACAATGTCATTCACAAAAATATCAACATTCTATTTAAGAAGTGGTACACCCAACATGTGTACTTTAACAAGAGCACTTGCATCGCAGGTAAGTTCACAGTTTTCCTCGTGCCTCCCACCCGGCTGGGAAGTTTACCACGCGGAAGACTGTCAATCTGTCAATCTGTCAACCTACCAACCGGCCATCCCGCCAACCCACCAACCGGCCATCCCGCCAACCCACCAACCGGCCATCCCGCCAACCCACCAACCGGCCATCGCGCCAACCCACCAACCGGCCATCCCGCCAACCCACCAACCGGCCATCCCGCCAACCAACCTGCCAACTTGCTTCCCCCCTGCAGAAACCCCCTGCGAGTACATGATCCTTTCCAAGAACGAATACATGGACATGATAATAGGTAAGTGTCCCACCGTATCCAAAGCAGCGCATTACTCCTGTCGCACCATAAGGGAAGGGAAGTACATAACTCACCATTTCTTTTCTTTTTTTTCTTTTTTTTTTCTCTCTCTCCTGCAGAATGCTACAGCAACAACAAGGTGGATGAAATTATTGAGGATAGCTGACTTTGATTTTTTTTTTTTTTTTTTTTTTTTTTTTTTGTGCACATGTGTGTGTGTGTGTAATTGGCTAGTTGGCTGGGTGGATATCCTCTACTAACCTTCGATGATGTCCTTCTGTCATTTCTTTTTTTATTTTTATTTTTTTTTTTTTTGTCCCCCCTTTAAATTTCAACGTTTGTTCAGTACCTCTGTTTCATTTTTTTTTTTTTCCCATTTTGTACGTTTCGTATGAACACGTTATAATTTTAAAGATGTTAAAAAAAAATGGGGAGTAGGCATGCAGGTGAGACAGAAAGGAGGGGGACACTCAAAGGAGATGTGTGAGCCTCTACCCCAGAAAAAAAGAAGGGACATGTATACCCGGGTAGGCTGTCTATGTGTGCACGTGGATGTTCTAAGGCTGTTATCACTGTACCGGTTATGTAACCCGTACGGGTAGTGACTTCCCAGCGCTGCGCTCTACATAATTTCCTCCGATAAATCTTCTTCCTCTTCGTTTACGTTACATGTGTTGGCGCAAAAGTAGGATGAGAATAGCAACGTCGAGGCGATCACGGTCGAACTGATCACCGCCAGGGACAGTCCGACTGCCCCAACGCCCATGCCTGTGAAGGGAGATGAAGCAAAAGGAATGAGCGAGGGAAGTGTAGAGGGGAAAATGCAGACGACGCGACCACGAATAAAGCCTACGCTAGCGAAACCACTGCTAACGAGGCGATGCTAACGAGGCGATGCTAACGAGGCGATGCTGAACGGAGGGTAGCAATTGGAGTATGCAAACCCATGGGCAACTCTCATCAGTTTCGCGACAAAGAGTGAGGGATAGTCACCGGAAAAAAAAAAAAAAAAAAAAACACATTCAGGTGTGCGAAGAAACCCTGGGAAGGGGACAAAGCAACCAAAATCGTGAAATCAATACACGTCAAGTGTTCCCAAAAAGGTTCTTTCTGAACGCGCCAGAAAAAGATTCGAAGATTTACCTGCGCCGTAAATAATGTTGTCTACAATTCCGTAATCTACCGGGTGGACGAAAAAAAAAAAAAAAAAAAAAAAAAAAAAAAAAAATATAATTTTATAACTAGGCAAGAGAAGAATGAGCTTCCGTCTGTGCATGCAAATGTCGATGGAGCAAAACATAGTTGCCAATATTTTCCTATTTTTCTCCTTCTTTGCTAAGTCAGCTTACCCTTTTTTTCGAAGCTCTTGCTTTCGCTAAATGCCTCGCCCTGCGAAAAGAAATACGCATGTGGTCGACAAATGAGTAAAGGTGAATTGTCCTCCAAAAATTAAGTGCACTACACAGGGATGTTAAAGGAAAAGGGATGCGAGACTGGTAGAGTACACCCCGAGGGGAATCCCCGATGTAGGAGCCCACACACATACCGCCATTCTACACATTTGCATCTACACATTGAAGGATTCTCTCCACCATCATCGCTCTCATATATTTCTCTCGTTTGAAAATTCCTTACTGTTGATTTCTCCGTGGTGAAGGTGCTCTCATCCTTGTCTCTGTAATGAGGAAAAGAACAAGTGTAGAAAATTTTAACCAACGCCATCCCTGTTGGTTTCTGTGTATACCAGCGCATTCGCTGCGATTGTGTTTTGAGAGTTGCACTGTCAAACGACGCACCGCAACTATTCAGGCCCATTTTCCCCTTCTCTTTGAAGAAACTCACCCGGTGGGTATCCTTCGGAAGTGACCATTATAAATTTTTTTTAGCATCATTTTGGCTAACTGCTGGGGGAGCGGAAATGGGCAAAGAGGAAGTAGACGAAGCGGAAAACTGTAAAGGTGCAAAAATGCAGAAGCACAACTTTATGGAGAATTAAAAAAAAATGAAACAAAAAAATGGAAATTAAAATGGGCAAAAGGACAAATGTGCAAATGTGTGTGCTATGTATTTTTTTTTTTTTTTTTTTTTTTTTTTTTTATATATATATATATACTAAATGTGTGAGACGGTCTACAAAGGCGCGACAAAGGAAAGGGGAACCGAAAAGGGGAGTAATAAAGGGAGTGAGGAAAACATTCAAAAAAAATTGAAGCAATTTTACATCAGGTTTTTTCGACGCATTTACACGGGAACCACGTCAGAGTCTCACACAAACTCAACATAAAAATTCGAATCAGCGTGACGGCACAGTGGGGTGAATCATTACCAACATTGTGGACTCACACCTCCAACAATTCCTTTTTTTTTTTTTTTTTTTTTTTTTTTTTTTTAACGCTTGTCAACCATTTTACGAAGCGACATGTACGTGCCATGTGAAAATTCCCCCGTTTTGGGAAACCATTAACAGCACAGGTGGGGGCACCCCCTTCCAGCTGCAACCTCCCCCGGCCCACTGTGCCATCTGTTTTGTTCACCAAATTTCATTTTAATCTTTTCCACATTTTTATGAACACGGAGTGGTGGAAAATTACCAACCTTTTAGCTACATCATGGAATGTCACATAGAAGAATTTTTTTTATTTTTCTCAACGGACCCACATGTGAAAACTAAGTTCCGCGGAACGGGATGGCTATTCATCCGCGGGATAGCTTCCTCGGATGTGCGCAATTCTCCCCTCAGTGTGTGAATTGCACGGAACGACAAAAAAAAAAAAAGTGAACAACAGGGGAAACGCGCAAAAATATATTTCTCTCGCAAGTGGAAACGTGTTTGTGTATCTTACAATTTGAAAAAGGCAAAGGAAAATAGTGCCAGTTCGGACGCGTCCTTGCACATTTGCCAGTAAAGTTTACACACCATAAAAAACATGTACGTGTTTACGCAGATTCGACGCAATCCTGTGGTGACAGCCGAGCTACTTTCTCGACTCCATTTCACAAAAGAGGAAAATTCCTGGCCTCCCGGCGGAAAAAAGGTTACAGTCGTGGAATTTTTCTCCAACGCTGTTTTCATTCCCACCGCTGGTTAAATCCGGGTTTGTCCCGCTTCACGTGTGATTGCTCGGGCAACCTACCAGGCGCGCCGTACTCTTCTCTAAAAAAGAAAAAAGCGAAAAGGCAAAAACGAGAAAAAGCAATCTATAAATTGTAACATATTAACTGATGCAACTAAGGGGGAACAAAAACTTCGAGTGGGGATATTCCCCTGGGATGCCATACCAAGACATATAACAATGCACAAAAAAAAAAAAAAAAAAAAAAAAGTGCAGGGAGCGGTATTTGCATTGCCAGGGACGTAAAATGATTATCCACTCTCATACGTTACTCAGAGTCACTACAATTTTATATATCAATCGATCATTTGCAATGTGACGTTGTCTGGTCCATATGATCAATTATTCCCCCCCAAAAACGACCCCATTTGCATGCCTTTTCCACAAAAGTAAACCAACACATGTATGCCCATAGAAAGAAGTCCTAACCTCAACAGTTTAGGACCAACAAGTTCACCCCATAGATACATTTATATCCTCTCAACGCTTTCAAAAAAAAAAAAAAAAAAAAAAAAAAAGCAGAATGGAAACCTTGCTAGACAGCGAAACGTTAAAGAACTACGAAAAGGAAACGAATGAATACATTCGCAAAAAAAAAGTGGAGAAATTGTTCGATGTTATTTTAAAAAATGTCCTCGTAAATAAACCGGAAAATGTGTACTTGTACATATATAAGAACATTTATTCCTTCCTTTTGAACAAAATTTTTGTGATCGGCCCTCCTTTGCTCAAAATTACTCCCACCTTATGTTCTGCGATTGCCAGCTGCTTTAGCTACTACCACCTCAGTGCCTCGCACATGATCGAGTCTTACACGTTTGGTGAAGTAGCTGACGCTGCAGAAAGTTCGACAAGCAAAAAGTTAGGTACGCAACGAGGGGTAGAGGGGGGAGACGAACACGCACATACACATGTGTGCGTCTTACCAGATTAACTCAGGATAAGCATAAACAACTGCTATGTGAAAAGAAAAATATGAATCACTATCTTTCTTTCTTTTTTCCCATCCCCCCTTTGAATGTACCTCAAAACTATTATTTTCTTCAACATTCATGACTGTGCATAACTTTTTTGAACATTTTATCAAAAAAAAAAAAAAAAAAGAAAAGAAAAAAATAGCTAACTAAAGTACCATTTTTCGCTAGCTGTTTTTTTTTTTTTTTTTTAACAAATAATCCACACCACCATTACCCCCATTTTGCACCTCCCCTTTTCCCAGTCAGTGACGACTTAATCTGCTCCATCGTTAAAAGCAATATAAGCCAGCTGAACGCGAAGCAAAAGAGGGGGTATGTGATTGAAGGGTTCCCCAGCACCAATCTTCAGGCAGACAGTTGCCTACGGCATTTACCATCCTACGTTTTTGTCCTCTACGCTGACGAAGAGTACATTTATGAGAAATACGAGCAAGAGAACAACGTAAAAATTTGTTCTGACACGAACAGCAAAATCTATGATGAAAATACACAGTTGTTCGAAGTGGCCGAGCTCAACACGAATCCGCTGAAGGATGAGATAAAGGTCTACTTAAGGTGAGGCCTCCAATTGTGGCACTGTTGTTGGTGTAATGGTGCCCTTCAGCATAAGGAGTAGCCGCTAACGTCCACCCCCCCCCTTGTGTTTTTTACCCCCACAACACGTGAAGCCAACACATACATAAGTGGCTCACAACATGGAAAAACTTTCACCGTACACACTTTTTACTGCCACCTCACCACTGCAACTTCACACCTGCACAGGAACATATCAGGGGTGATGACCATCCTCGGCGACCGTAAGGAGGTGCTAAACTTGCGCGACTACGATGAAAATGGCTTAATCGAGCACGTAATGGTATGTTACATGAACTGTGTCCTTCCCATTTGCGCACACTTCGCATATTTTTTTTTACCTGAACAAGTGCTTCTCACCGTTTAAACGTTCATCACTTTTCCAATTTTAACACTTTTTCACATTCACTTTTTAAGAATACGATTGGCCAGACCAAGGATGAGTGGAATTGTGTGTTCGACGATTATGAAGTGGATTGAGTTTCCGTTACGAATTCCTCCCTCCTGGATATGAACTTGCACATGGAGTTTGCTTTTTTGTCCTTGTTGCCTTTTCCCTCCGTTGAATAATACTTCCCTTCCACTGGGGGTATGCCTTACACCCACCTCTTCAAATGTGTAAAACTTCGGAACATAAAGCAGAAAATAGGCGCTTATACCTTTCGTTATCCCCCTGTACAAATACAAAACAAAACCAAAGGCGCAATTACTGGAATGGCGAAATTGTCCCTTACCCTTACGGATCGAAGAGTTACTTTGTTACCTACATAGCGGAGGCACTGCGCGCAACGGAATCTCTCCCAGTGAGTACATGTACGTGTGAATATTCTCCATGTGCAGCACTACGTACGCCCTGGTGTATGTGCGTGTTTGAAAATTGGAAGGCGATTTGTTTACACCCAAGTATCTCGCAGTGAAATGCAGCACTTGACGGGTTATGCGAAGAAAAAAATAAACAAAAATGAACTAAAAATAAAATGAAATAAAATAAACATAAAATAAAATAACCTGACTTGTGCATACAAATTTGTGCCTTTTTTTTTTGCTTCTTTTTTTTTTTTTTTTTTTTCATCCTCAATCCATGCTCAATAGAAAATAGAAACACTGCAAAGAGTCACATTTTGTAATAGCAAAGCAATTCGCAAAATCATACCACCTTTTTTTGCCATTTCTTGTGACACGAAAGTAGCAAACCAAGTTATGCGTGAGCAGGACCCCACGGGGTTGAACATTTCTCTGGGCCACTTTCACCGATCGTGACAAAATAAAAATTATGAACGGTTCATAATTTTTTTTTTTTTTTTTTTTTTTTTTTTTTGGCTAACAGTCAGGCATATTTCGTATCACATTTTTGGTATGCCCATGCGGTAACACGCAGAGAGCTGTGTGACTTTGATGAAAGTTCCTAAACAATTAATCACCTACCGCAAGGCAGTTGCCATCCTTTATCATCCTTATGCGAAAGAGGCCAAGAGGCGGAAAGTTCATTTGACGCGCATGTGAGGAGGATTGGCCTGCGAGGATAAGCACTTATACAGTGTGTTAACGCTGTGTACATTTGACTGGCCTGCCACAGCTGTGTAGTCCTTCCCAGCCCTGGCTCGATCGCGCGTATACGCATCGTGCACATAAATACGTGCATATGTACACATTTGTATACACCTTTTTGTACACCCTTTTGCACCCAACATGGAAGTCGAAAGCATGAAGGCAGAATTGATGGGAGCCCCACTGAGGGAAGACCCGTACGACATCAAGACGCCCATTTCCGACGGCACGACCATCATAGGAATAATTTATGAGCATGGAGTCATGCTGGCGTGTGACACCAGGACATCTTCCGGAACACTCATTAGCAACAAGTGCTCTAGGAAGATAAACAGAATTAACGAAAACATATATGCCTGTCGTAGTGGAGCTTCTGCACACAGTCAGAAGGTAATCGAACTGATTAAGTATTTTTGCTTATCCATGAAGTGTGAAAATAGAAAGAAAGGAAGGTTTCACGAGGACGAAGTTATTACGGATGACCTCGCGAATGAAGAAGATATCGACATCAATGCAATTAACAACCCATTCGGTTTAGCACAAAACGGGGATCCCAATTATGTAACAAAGCATAAATACTTTTACGAAGATAAATTTATGGACTTCAATCCGCCAGTTGAAAATGTTGCCCACATGACAAAGAAGCTACTGTATGCGAACAACAATTTTCTCTCCTGTGGTCTTATCCTGGGAGGATACGACAAAGACAAGAAGCAACAACTGTACTCGATTAACCTAAACGGAAGCATCGTCCAACGGTTCGATTACGCTGTTAGCGGAAGTGGTAGTGTGTACATACAGTCCTACTTGCAGGACAAGTACAAGAAAAATATGAGCAAAAAGGAGTGCTTTGAATTGATCCTGGGATGCGTCAAGTACGCCATGTACAACGACAACAGCAGCGGTGGCATCGTGCGAATCGTCAACATAACCAAGCTATTCGTGGAGGAGTTCACCGTCACGAACACACAGCTGCACTTTGATTACTAAGGGAGGGGAATGCATAAATAGCGGAAGTGTGCACGATTGGGGAGGAATCAGCACAAATATGAGCAAATGTGTTGGACACCCCCATGTGCAACAACTGTCATGCGCGTCCGCACCAACCAGTGAACCTAAAACCTGCATGTGTTTTTTGCAAACTCGAAGAACTTTTTAAAAGCCTTTTTTAAAATTGTGCCGTAAAAAGGTTTCTTTCTTTTTTTTTTTTTTTTCCAATTCTTTGCTGTTTTTTTGAGGAAAATTCTCTGTTCAGGTGAACTAGGCCGAGGTAGCTTTTACTTCCTTCCCTTCGAGGGCTTTTCGCTCGCTTCACACACAAAGGTGATGTACAAGGGAAAACATCGAGCGAGTTGCCGGGCCTTTCGCAGTATCATGTGGCATATCGTCGAGGGAGCACGCGGAGCACCTAAAATCGTGCAGGAGAGGAAAAAAAAAAAAAAAGGAACAGAAAAAAAAATTATGCACACTTATAATTCAAAGTGCTCTTCACGTATTCTTCACATCCTGTCAACTTGCCAACTTGGCAACTTGGTAACTTATCATCTTTCCCCCCCACACACACACACACACCTTTACAAGTACGCCGCCCACAAGCTACACGAGAAGGCCCCCGCCATGTCCATAGTCTCGTACATTTGCATGTCCAGCAGAGACTGGCATCCATTAGGGTCCACTTGGGAAGTGAGTACTTCACCCTTTTCACCTTCCTCGATCAATTTGTTTGCTTTCCTTCTTACATGCTTCTTGACCAATCCAGACGATGACTGCGCACTCTGGGGGGTCACTCTATTTGTTTCCACAGTAGCATCGTCATTTATGAATTCTATCTTGGGATAATCAGAGGTCATGGTTTTCTCTCCCTCAAGTGACTCTTCTCTCCTTCCCAACGAGCAATGAATGTGTTCCTTTTGTTTTCCTTCCTCATGGTTTTTTCCTATCTCAGGAAATAACGTCGTCCTGCTATCCGTCGCATCCACTTGTGCCTTCTCCCATGTACACGCGGATTCATCAGAGGGAGGGAGTTCCCTTTTCATATTCTCCTCACCTTGGGGAGTATCAACAAAAAGTTTTTCCTCAAATGGGGTTAAGACATTATGGGTCCTCTCTTCTCCTACGCTGATCCTGTCCTCCTTCGTTTTTTCGTCCTCTGATGGGATTTCCACATCGCCTTCCCGCTCTTTCAAGTTGCTGCAAGTGGTTACTTGCTCTCCGCACTGCATCTGGGTGTCCTCCACGTTGGACCTGTCCGCCACGTTCTCCACGTTTACCGCGCTCTCCACGTTTACCGCGCTCTCCACGTTTACCGCGCTCTCCACGTTTACCGCGCTCTCCACGTTTACCGCGCTCTCCACGTTTACCGCGCTCTCCACGTTTACCGTGCTCTCCTCCACCCCCTGCAACACGTCGTCGATGTAATCCAGCTCTGCGACGTGCACCTCCGTCTCCTTGCTGGAAAAGTACTTCTCATACAAACTCTTGGCATACATCTTAACGAACTCTTCGCACAAGTTGAGGTAAATTTCTATCTTCTCCTTGTCCCTTCTTATGACACAGGAGTAGTCCTTCACGTTGCATGGGTATGGAAGATCAGCCACCACGTCATCTTCATCGCAGTTCACAAATTTCACCTCCAGCCTTTTCTTCTGAATTTGCAGTAATATATTTTCACTCGTTACGAACCCCTTAGTACATATACAAATTTTCATTTTTTCAGGTAAGCTTATGCACACATTGGGGTGTTCGCGTTGGCCCCACAAAGAAGCTGCGTTTATGGACCCTTGGTAGGTGATAGAAAATTCCGTCTTCCTTGTTCGCTCCATCTGTTCATCACATTCCCTACACCTTTCTACGGTTTCACTAAACTGTGTAATTGTCTCTAGTTCGATATCCTTTGCAGATTCATCGAGATCCTTTTCCTCTTCCTGTAAATTCTTTGCATATTCTTGGTCTTTCCTCACGTGCACCTCTGTCTTCACTTTACTTCCCGATATAAGTTGTTCTACTTTCGACGGCGTCGTGGTGTCATACTCCCTCTCAAACTTACTCCTCATGCTTTCTAGCTTCTTTTCCACATCTAGAACGACTGAATGCCTTAAGAAGTCCTTGTTAATGCACAGGGCAAAAGGCTTTCCTCCTTTGCACACCATCTTCTTCGATATTTTAAAGTCTCGGCTTATCTTCTCCCTGTCTTTTAGTATATTTTTTTCAATGCTCATGCACACGTTCTCCAGGAGATAGTTGAGGATTTCGTTGTGCGTCCTCACCATGTCTATGGTGGAGGGGTTAGTGCAGCAGTCGACGGTGAGGCATGACGCGCCTTTTCCTGCGGGGGGTTGGCAACATACATAACAAGCATTGTTAGCATAACACTGGTTGGTAGAATAACACTGATTGGTAGAATAACACTGATTGGTAGAATAACACTGATTGGTAGCATAACACTGGTTGGTAGCATAACACTTATTGTCAGCATAACACTTATTGTTAGCATAACACTGATTCGTAGCATAACACTGGTTGATAGCATAACACTGATTGGTAGAATAACACTGATTGGTAGCATAACACTGGTTGGTAGCATAACACTTATTGTCAGCATAACACTTATTGTTAGCATAACACTGATTCGTAGCATAACACTGGTTGGTAGCATAACACTGATTGGTAGCTACCCAGACTTACCCGTCTTGTCTGGCCTCATCTGCGAAAGGGCGTAGGGAATGCTCAACTTGCCCCCCCCATCCCCCTCAAAGGATATACAGTGCATCCCCTCATGAGAACAAATATTTACGAACATCTTCTGCTGCGTTTGATTAGAATACACAATTTTGGTTTTCACACAAAAGGCTATAATAGGTTCAATAATAATTTTGTTTTTTTTGAGCTCTCCATTGAAATATAAGTTAAAGAGATACTCCTCCTTTTCCTTTCGATACTTTTCATCAGAAACTTCATCAAAATAATCATCAAATAGCGCTCGGAATTCATGTTGCCGGAATGCCTTTTGCAGGCGATCCTTCTCTTCGTAAGTAATTCTCAGTGCGCCTTCGTCCTTCATGGTCATTCCCCCTACAACAGGCTCTTTCCTCCACGATACGACAGAAGTTGATACTCTGCTTTTTAAACGTGTGGGTCTAATGACACCTATATATATATATATATATATATATATATATATATATATATATATATATATATATATATATAGGAATGTATGTGTGTATATTTATGGATATATAGATATATGTATGGGTCTGCTTTTTCTCTCCTTTTTGGGAAGGACGCATTCCTTTCCACACACACTGCCACAGCAACCCGTTTGGAAACTCCTTGGGAGGAAGGAATGACGAACGGGTAGGCACTTCTACCAAGGGAGTCCTTCTTCCCGTACGCCTTATCTATGTAGTTCCTTTTCTACCCAGCGTCCAGGTGGGCACATCGGAAAATTGGGAAGATTACTTTCCAAAAATGCACTTGCACAAAATTGCCTTTTCTTTCACTTTTACGTTTACTGTTCCGAGTTTTCAAAATGATTATTTTTTCTCTCTTTGTACTCCCTCCGGGAGAAAGAAAAAAAAAAAAAAAAAAAAAAAAAAAAAAAAAAAAGTAACACCGTTTCGGGGACGTGGACGTCTTTTTAATGCATCTCCCCACCCACAATTGGGGCGATGTATTCCGGGCGGAACGCCACTTGCAGAAGCTGATTCTACCGCGGCCGGTGCTCGTACAACGGGGCCCTGGTACGCAAAAAAAAAAAAAAAAAAAAAAAAGAAAGAAAAAAAAAAAGAAAAAAAAAGGAACCAAAAGAATGAACAATCGAGTGCAATAAAATGGGATTATGCTGGACCAAGGGCACAGTATCCACAAAAGGAAATCCCCCCTTCCAAGTATCATGAAAAGGAAACCCGCACTTCCTCTCGTCAGCCCTACACACGCAAGGTGTACAGGATGCACTGCAAGTAGTTCTCATCGCGGAGCTCCACGCGCTCCACCCCGTCGCACAAACTTATCATTTTTTCCTCCTCCCCAAGAGACAACCCAGCGGAAGCACGACCCTCGCTTATATTATCGCTCAGCCGAATCTTCATCCCCCTCCTCACAGGGTTCAAAGTGAAGTACTTCCCACCACGCTTGTACTTAAAAAGGATACCCACTTGTTTATTCACGATGATCTGAAAATTTTCGCTATCATTCGTACAGCTGTAATTATTGTGCCAGTTAAAATATGCCAAGTCATCTTTCCTTGCGTAAATGTACTTTTGCTGTTTTATTTTTTGCCTAATCTTTTCACTGTTTATGTCTATGTAGGAGCTTATTTCCGAGTTGTTTTTATTGACATAACGGATGAAAAGGATGGAACATATTTTATTTGATTCACAGAAATGCATGTGGCAATTTATTGCATAGAAAAAGCTCATCGTGTGGTCAGTTAGAGAGTTTATATCGTATTGTACGATGTCTTCTTTCCTTTCCTCCGCTCTCTTCAAACTTTCATTTTTTTTCTTGTTCTTTTGGTAAGTACTGTTAAAGTCTTCGCAGCTTAGTACTCCTCTACTTTGGAGTCCCAGCGAAAATATCTCGAACACAAGTTGTTCCTTCACCGGGGCCGGGAGATAGAGAAAGCGGTTCGTGTGGATGTGTGTGTGGGGGGGAAGGCACACCATGTGCAGGTCGACATAAAGCATGCCAAGGGGGATTGCCAGTTCTGCGATGTAACCAATTCGACGATGTAACCAATTCGGCCCTGCTGTTACATCACCACTCCCCCATTCCACTTACATCTTCGATGTAGAACAAATCCGCGGGGGTGATTTTGCTCTTCACGTATTCTTCATACGAGCTGAAGGTGAGGATGCAGTCGCCCTCGCCCTCCATTGTCCCTGCGCAAGGGGAGGCAAGAGGGAGGAAAAGAAGAACATCACTCCAACCGCCAGGGCAACATTAGCTGTGACATCAACTGCAAACAGCATGAGATTCTCTGCTTTCACCAATTTGGGGGGAGGAAAGCTAAACTACAATGGATCCCTGTGTACACTTACCTATCTACGAGGAAATGAAAGCACCCCCAAGGAAAAAGCAAAACATATGCTTGTCACAAATGAATAGGAATGTGCTTTTCCCACGTCTCTCCCCTCCGTGCAAAGTAGTAGCCAATTCGAGTAGCCTAACTAAGACTGCGCAGTTCTCCCTGTCTGCGCCGAAGTATGACGCTGCGCCGGTAATGGTATGACTTCACGCACAGCCGCACAAGACGCGGATGGTTACACCAAAAGGAATACATACCTTCGAAAGAAACACGCGTAAAATGAATGAACCTTTTTACCGTTCCTTCAAATTGTTCATACCCTTAAGGATCATTTTACCATTTCTCCTTTGTGTGCATTGCGTTTGTATGGAAAAAAAAAAAAAAAAAAAAATTTGCACACCAGCTAGCCATAAAAATTTTTGCAAAAAAAAAAAAAAAAATTGTTTCCTTTCCAGTTTGCACTAAGCTATAGTTTGAAATCACACACTTAAGTGAACCTATGTTGCTCTTTTTAAAAAATGGAATATGTGTCTTATGGGTGATAGTTCTCTCTTGTGGAGTGCGAGCTCCGTTGCCAAACTGCGCAGCTAAGCAAGTCATCTGTAGTGGAAAACAAAATAAGAAAAGGAAACGCGAAAGAACAGAAGGCGAAAATCCAGTGCAACAAAACAGGGGCTACCCAACTATGTCACACATTTAAAACCTATCGTGGGGAAACAGAAAGACTTATTCTTTATTATTTCTTCTCACTTCCACTGCTTCTTTCCTCGTGCTCCCGTCAGTCCCATGGTAGGTGAGGTGGAGAAACAAAAGGGAAAAAACACAGTTATTTTTTGCTCGAGAGAAAGAATGCTGTGGGGGGGGTAAACCCAACCTGATATTTATAAAACAAGGCCATGCAGGAGCGAGGGGAAAAAAGACAACCGTGTTCGTTCACTTATGTAATCTCCCCCTCTTTTCCTCAAAAACCTTTGGGTGAAAACAACACGAAATATTTTGTTTATTTATTTTTTTTTTTTTACTTTATTTTATTTTTTGTCCTGTTTTCCCCCAGGGTGTTCCCCATTGTTCGTCACAAAATTCCTGTAGAGAAACTCCTCAGACTTTTGGCGCACGCCAAGTTTTGCATTCGCCCCTCACTCGGCGGGGGAGGGAAGCCATAACAGTTTACACTAAGCAGGCTTTGCTGGAGTCAGACATATGGACATATGGCCAGCGCTGTTCCCTCTCTAAGGGGTCACGCATGCACAACAAATAGCAACACACAACAAATGACAATACAACACATGCACGATGCCCAGGTCGTTCTATCATCACCCATTGTGGGCTCCGCGACACACACAAAAGGGGTTCGCATTTTTTCAAGATTTCTCTGGTAAGCGGCGATCTACTGGGAAAAAAAAAAAAAAAATTATGTTCCCATCTTTTTTACGCAAGAAAGGTGTAACTTTTCACTGCCTAGCGGTTTTCCATTTTATTTCCATGCCCCCGGAATCACCATGTGTAGCCTGCTACAAGTGGGTGAGGAAAAAAAAAAAAAAAAAAAAAAATCCCCAGGTGAATTACTTATATGGAGTGAAAAAAAAAAAAAAAAAAAAAAAAAGTTAACAATCCTTGTTAGCAGCGTGGAAAAGCCAAAAATGTCAGTTAAGCAAAGTTACACAAAGTTAATTAAACTTATTCGATGCGCAGTTTGGCGTAGCCCAACGGGGTGGGGCACAAAACGCGCTTTCCTGTGTAAACCCGACTAAACGCAGGGCAAGGCAGAAAAAAAAAAAAAAAAAAAAAAAAAAAAAAAGGAACGCCAGGGCTTGACCGGGGGAAAAATAAAATGCTAATCTGTCAGCGAAACGTTTTGCAAAAAAAGAAAAAAAAAAAAAAAAAAAAAAAAAAAAAAGATGTCGAACTTTTCGTGTAACCAAGTCTTTGACGCGAAGTGTACATTCGTGGCCTAGAATTTATTTTAACGCAAAATGAAAAAAAATAAACGCATATAGCAAGCAACAAAAAAAAAAAAATAATAAAAAATAACAAGGTAGTAAAAGGAGGGAAAAAAAAATTTTAAAAAGAACAAGTGACACGAAGAGCGGCAAGTGGTGAAAACGCCAAAAAGGTGACAACCATAAAACAACTGTGATAATTGTGACAGAAGAAAATAACCCGCCAGGCATCCATCCATCCACACACACACATACACACAACATAGCAAGACATAAACGCAACACACGGGGAAGGAGTCGCACACCGCCCGCGCCACGTTTACGCTGTACTTAGAGTTGACCACACGGAGGAACAACCAATCGCCGTATGCTAAACTGAATTAGCCCATCAGGAGCACTTTGGCGTAGGAGGGAAGGAACAACGGTGGTAGGGAAATCCGCTAGTAGGCTAGCCCCGTTTGTTTACACCTCTTTGTCAGTTCAGCTTCCAACTAGCTTGTCAATTAGCCTGCCAATTTGCTTTTCTGATTTCCGTCAACGGTCGTTAGTACTTGCGTTCAGAGAAGACGAAACCCTGAGATTCGCGTGGGGAGAAGTATGCCGGCCGTAAATTTCCGGACACACTTGCGACAAAGCGGCGTCACCAGCCAAAGAGGAGCGGCTCCGTAGTGTAAGGGGCGCAATTCGGAGAAAGAAACGGAAGAAGAAAAAAAAAAAATTTTCAATCAAAAAAAAAAAAAAAAAAAAAAAAAAAAAAAACGAACGTGCGTGCGAACAAATTGCGATTACGAAGTCACGGAGACTCCCCCTCCCCCCATATATATCATGCCCCCTTTAAAAAAACATATCGTCAGACTAATGAGATTCACGCACCAATTTAACAAGCACATCCGTTCATGCATTTATGTTATTTTTCTCCTCGTGTTATGTGCAATAGGAATTCAGCTCCTCAAGTACCTCAAAAAAAAGTACCCCCTCTTTTTAAAAAACGATCAAATTGTAAAACAGTGCACCAAAATCATCACGCGAAATAAGTTCTTCCAGCAGAATCTGCTGTACAGGATCATCAAATACAGCATCATCGGTAAGTTGCGGGGGGGATCCTCCCGAGGGGAAACCACCTACGACAAAGTGGCGTGACAAAATGGACTTGTGTAATCGCCCCTGTGTGCACTCGTTTATGTTTCTCCACTTCGCAAAGGCACAGACTTATGCCCCCGCATCCCCCTCCCCCTTGACAGGCAGAAGCAACTATGAGGACAGAATCATCCACAGGAAGAATGCCTCCTTCTATTACTTGAAAAGGGCAATCTTCTTTCTACACAACTATAAATTCTTGCACATAAAAAAAAAGCTCCAGTGTCTCTTCATTGTAAGTCGAGCGCTCAAAGGGCGCACACAAGAGAGTAACAACAGTGCAACAACAGTGCAACAACAGAGCAACAATAGAGCAACAATAGCACAGAGAGAGGAGGGAAATGAAAAAGGCTAGTAACGCACATGCGTGAACACACCTACATGCACACATGCATACATGCATACATGCACACATGCATACATGCATACATGCACAGATGCACACACCTTCATACGCACACATGTGTGTGTACACCCGCTTCTCCCCTGCGCAGCGAAACAACATCACGGACATACGAAACTTGAAATACCTGACATACAAAAAAGTTATTCAATTTAAAAAGGATATTAACATCTGCTTAGTGGAGGCCTACAATTCTTTTAGCTACAAAAACAAAAAGGAACTCCTGTATATCTACTTCAAGTTATACTCCAAGATTTTTTTTTTTTTTCAGAGCGAAAATATTTACTTCTTTCATTTCCTCACCCATGTGTTGTTGGTCTCTTGGGTGTACACTCCGTTAAATCAGTCCTTGCATGGAAAGGGAGCCTAGTATTGCTAGGGTGGTAAACAAGGGAAGGAGACGGGGGGAGGAGAGGGGTACACACTCGAAGTGGTTCGCATTCGTTCACAGTGACTCACAGGTAGACAGATCTACCGTAATTGGCGTATCGTTTGGCGATACGTCCATTTGGCCTCCAACTAATTCATCATTCTGGTCGTTTAAAATTGGCACCTTTTCACATTTTTGAATCGTTGCGCGGTTCATCGATGAAGCGCCCCGTAAACTTGTAGTTAGCTGCCATTTGTGGGAGGAAAAAAGCACGTATATCCGTATGCAAATATGTATGCACATCCATACGCATCTGTGTGTGTATATATGTACCGGCTTGGTAGCCAACTGAGTTTTTTTTTTTTTTTTTTTTTTTTTAAATGTGAAAATAATTTTTTGTTTTTCCCTTTTTTATGTGTAACAGTAAAAAGCGTTCGTTTTTTTTTTTTTAATTCCCAGTGTGTTTGGCCCGAAGTTGGGGACCCCCTTCTTCGATGATCATTTTTTTTTTTTTTTTTTTTTCACACCTACGAACTCAAATTCTTCATAATTAAATCAATGAATTTGATGGCCGACGAGAGGAGGTACGTGTTTGGGTAGTTTTTAATTTCGTAAAAATCGCCTGCGAAAGGGGGGGGGAGGGGGGGTGGTGGTTGGAATGTGTTGCGCAGGTTAGATGGCAAGTACACTACCTATGGCATGGAGCTTTTCACTTCCTGAAAGCGCACACACCAGACGTGCGCTTGTTGCTTTTCTCACCCGTGTCCTCAAACCCGACAAGCAAAAACACCTGTAGCATCTCCTCGTACACTTTAATCTTTTCGACGAACACCTTATTCTCCTTTTTAATTTTCTGAAACTTCTTCTCCAAAATATTATCCCTGATATTGGAAAAGTACGTTTTCAAAATAGTTAGCGAGCTCAGTAACTCCTTCTTCTTGTCCTTGTGTTTATTTTTTAAGCTGTTTAGCAAAATGGCAATCTCTTCCCTCTTTTCATTTTCTGTCAAATCATTAATGCTTTTTTTTTCACTCTGTACTTGGTATGCGATACCAAACTTGGCTTCATATTCCTTCCTTAACAATTGAAGCTGTTTTTCTTTTTCCTTTTTATGTTCATTTTTTTCTTTTTCCAAATTTTCGATGTATTTTTTTCTTTCGAATTCTTCCATTTGTTCTCTTCTTTTTTGCATTTCTTTCGCCATAGAAATTCGGTTTTTTTCTTTTTGTATTTCTTCTTCTTTTTCTTTCATCATTTTTTTTTCTCTTATTTTTTTCTGTAGTTCCATTGCTTTCCTCTGTGCTTCTTCTGGGGTCATTTTGGGTTTGCTTTCACCCTTGTCCGCGGTGTTCGTTGTTGTGTGTTCGGGGTTCTTTCCTCCGTCTTTATCGTTTAAACACTCAGCAGGAGTTGTTGCACCTCCATCGTATCCGTCATCCTCGTCACCTCCATTTTGTTCACTCTGCTCGATCCAATTTAACACTTCGTCGACTGTGAGAAAGGGGGAGGGGAGAAAACAAACTCACCATGTGGGGTGAACGTGTCTGCATGGTGAGCGAATCCTGCACTCAGCATATCACCGATTCCCTCCCGTTCTGCCCTCCTCCGTAAAACTTACTTGTTTTCGCGCGGCTCTTCTTGATAACCCTCAGACTGATTTCCTTGGAGTAGCCAAACTCGATCATCTTCTCCACCAGCTGCGAAAGGGGGAATCGAGTCGCTTTCAGCGTGCCTTTGTAAGTTGACTATTCCCTCGTTGTTGAAGCTCTCTCACCGTGCACGCACATTGCTCTCTTTTGTTCAATCACACGATGGAAATTAAAGGAAGCCACAAAATGTACACCATGGAGGTGGACACCCGTAGGCGGAGAGACGCCAAGACACTTTCTGCTGACATCTGCAGATATTCAGTTGCGCTTGTACCTTATTCTCTTCTTCCATTTTTGCGTTTTATTCGTATCTTTTACTCATCAATTGGGTGGGGAAATCTTACCCTCCAGGTGAATTATTTTATTTTTATTTATTTATTTTTTTTTTTTCCTTTTTTATATTAAGCCTTGTAAACACCTTCAAGTGTGCTCTTCCCGTGAGAAGTTCACTTAGGTGTTTCTCCTCCCCGTGGAGCAGTTCCTCTTCTTCGTCTTCTTTGTTTGCCTCCCCGTTTGGGGTGAATTCCTTTTGCCTCTTTCGCTTAACGGTTGGGTTACAGATTAGAGGGATGACCATCTACTGTGTGGCGTCAAAAAAAAAAAAAAACTTTCTCCTCCCACGTGTATTCTGTTTACATATGTTAACCCCTGCGCATTACTAATACAAACTCTTAACGTTTGTTACCTCACTTTGGAAAACAAAATGACCAGTTAAGCAGGGCGGCCAAGTTATTTTCTCAGATCGAAATGTTCGTACACACGAAGGAAAAGGAGGAAGAAAAAAAAAAAAAAAAAAAAAAAAAAAAAAAAAAATCCCCTGGATGACCCACTCTTTGGGAACCGGGTCCAGTGAGGAGAGTCCTTCAAAATTATCTAGTAGAGGCAGCGACCCTACACGCAAAAATAAATACTAACACCCGTACATACAAGCATGCGGCTATGTACCAACATTTGTGCATGCCCCCGTGTAAACCATACAAGTGGAAAAAAAAAAAAAAAAAAAAAAAAAAAAAAAAACACACCAAGAGGAAGCCTTACACCGCAAGAAAAGGTAACCCACGAAAGAAGCCTTTCTCCTACTTGTTTCTATGAAACCTCTTTTAGAAACTCTCTTTATTCCGACGCACCCAGCAACCTCTCCATTACACCGCTACGGCAGGTGCAGTCCTTTGCCGGGGGAAACGGAACAAATCGCCATATCTACCTATAGGTGCATTCAACTTGTGCACCAATTTCGTTGTGCTCTTCGTGTCAGTGGTCCCACAATCCAGGGTAGCATAAAGCGCCAGAGTGTGATACACTCTTCCTAAAGGGCAGTATAACTTACAGTAGGGTAGACAATCCCATCTATCTGTTGCCTCACGAATGTTCAGCCCAAGTGACTCTTCACGCCATTCCCACTCAAATAGGTGTGCTCTGTACATAAAGGAAGAGCCATCCAAACGAACCTCCTTGGAGAAAAACTCACACTTGTTGGATCCAGAACACCTCAGTTAAAGCGTGCATGTTTGCACGTCCGTTAGTTTTCACATATATATAATTGTCCTACTTCGCGTGGAGCGTACGAAGGGGTAAAGAAAAAAAAAAAAAAAAAAAAAAAAAAAAAAAAAAAAAAAGAAAAGAAAAGAAAAGAAAAGAAAGAAAGAAAGAAAGAAAGAAAGAAAGAAAGAAAAAAGGCGAAAAAGAAACAGGGACAACCCCGCCGTTTTGAGGCTGTGCCTATGTTGTCTTTTGCATGTGTACACATTCGTCCGCAGCATTGGCACAGGCGGAAACAGCTAAATGGTTATTAACAGAACCGCGGGAGGGGAAGGTTACGTGCTATTACAATAACGCAAGTGCGGAGGAGTGTACAAAAAAACCCGCCTGCACCCCCATCCCCCTGTGGAACTCTTTTTGAGGGCACACAATGAACCAAGCTAATCAGAACACATATGTATACAACACAGAGCCGCCATTTGTGAGGATCCAAGTGGAGGGTTTTTACCCACACACGCAGAACATTTCTCTTTCGCTCTTTATGCACTTCCTATTATCTCCGTCTGTGCATTGCTTTCCTCAGGTTCCATAATTTCAAACATGGTCTTCAACTTTTTGATGATGGAGTAAAAGTCGTTTATTATTTCTTCCGGAATGTTGGGAACCAAAGAAAGGTTGATAAAAATGTTTGAGGGCCCATCTTTACTTGGAGGGGATCCATCGTTAATGTTAAGGTTTATGCACTTGTTCTCACCACGATTGATGTGTTCCTCTTTTTCGTTGTACGTTACCTTAATGTCATATTCTGAATTATTTCCCCCTCGCACATCCTTACATTTTTCGGATGCTTCCTCTCCTGGCAGGGTAATACATGATTTGGGGGAGAAAAACCTTATAAATGCATCTTCGGATTGTCCATCGAACTTCTTATGTGTATGTTCTTCTCCTTCAGAGGCGCCTGCCTCAGCATTCATAGAATGTTCATAATCTATGGAACCTGCTGTTTCAGCATTCATAGAATGTTCATAGTCTATGGAACCTGCTGCCTCAGCATTCATAGAATGTTCATAATCTATGGAACCTGCTGCTTCAGCATTCATAGAATGTTCATAGTCTATGGAATCTGCTGCCTCAGCATTCACAGAATGTTCATAATCTATGGAACCTGCTGCTTCAGCATTCATAGAATGTTCATAGTCTATGGAATCTGCTGCCTCAGCATTCACAGAATGTTCATAGTCTATGGAATCTGCTGCCTCAGCATTCACAGAATGTTCATAATCTATGGAACCTGCTGCCTCAGCATTCATAGAATGTTCATAATCTATGGAACCTGCTTCCTCATCTAGGCTGATGCCTTTACCGGAATCATCTTCCTCCTTTGGGACACCTACATAGTCACTTTCGATGTCTTCCTCGGCCTTCTCGGTCTTCTTTACCTTCTCTTCCCCATTAATGGTGGCAATTGTAACTTCCTCCTCATTCACACTAGAATCATCTGCTATGTGTGGCGTGTAGCTGTCCTCCCTTTTTCTCCTTAAGTTCTTTTTCTCTTCCGCCCTTTTGTCACTCAGCTCTCGGTACGATGAGAGAGCAATTAGTTCACTTAACCTTTGGAGATAGGGAATTCTGTGCGTCTGTTGAGACACACTAGAATTGTCCACAGAACAGAAGGTGAAAAAATGGGATCCACAATTACTTGCAACTGCAAGCAGGAAGAATAACGCACATGCCAGTTTCATTTCTGTATGTTTGATACCACGAGGTAGGTATTGTATGTGTAGCTACTTGTGTAATTCCCCACGGTGTTCGTAAGTTGTTAAGGGTAGGTAAACCTCAGAATGCGGAGGGAAAGACAAGCGGGGGATGGCAAAAGTGGGAGTGCTGGAAGGCAAGGCAATGGTGCAAAATGTGTTGACTTCAACTTGTTAATTTTTTGAAATAAAATAAAAAATAATAAAATAAAAAATAAAAAAATAATAAATAAAAAAATAATAAATAAAAAAATAATAAATTATAAAATAATAAATTATAAAATAATGAATTATAAAATAATATATTCACAAAATAATGAATTACGAATTGACATGTTGACAAAATGTATCATTTTCAGCGTAAGTTAGAAATAACCGATCACCATCTTCCTATTTATTGTTTTCCATTTTGTTCCTTGCCCTTTTCCCCATCAGCGAACACGCCTCGTTGCATGTCCTACCTTGCATGCGCAAAAGCCTAGGCAACTTGTCCATGTAGACTGGGGCGTCCTCAATTTCTGTAAACGTGGCGCAGTCCCTTGTTTTTAATTCCCCCCCAAGTGACACCAAGTGACACCAAGTGGCACCAAGTTCACACATGTCCTTGCATACATGCATTCACTCTTGCATGCAAACGTTACCCCAGCTCCTCGGCATACGTCCACGTGTCTTGCCACCTCGCTCAGGTAGACCTCCCCGTGCAGCAGTTCCCACGCTTAAGGCTTACATTGTTTCCTTTCCTAGAACGACATGCAATGAGGAGCATAAACAACATGAAATAAAAAGTATAAACAGCATGCAATTAGGAAGGTATACACCACGCACTCCTTGTGCACTAGAGAAGGCAATCGCTCCACACACGAAATAAACATTTTCCCACATGCATGCACTTATTTTCCTTGCGCGTTCTCAAATTTTTCCTACCAGTAGTCACTCCTTCGCTTGAGATCTACGCACACAAATTATCAAACAGGACAAAGTTCGCGGCGCCGCAAATCTCCGTGTGCATAATGCAGGTATAGTAGCGCTCATATTTTTTCTTCTCACTTTTTTTACACATTAAAAGGGAAACACACAGCAGGGTGGAAATCTCCAACATGGTTACAGTTTTCTTTTTTTTCTTTGTTGTTCCTTCATTTCCTCGCCATTACAACTTGTTACATATGTGCACGCATGCGTTTATGTATTATACCCCTTTCGTGAAGCGCAAGTTCCTGTCCCAAAAATAGGGTTATGCGGAAAAGCAACGGAACTCACATTTTTAATGTGTTTACTAAGGGGCAAGCAAAATAAAAGTAATGAAATTGCGTCTTATCTGAAGAACTATGTCAGCCGCTCATTTGCCTATCTTCCCAGTGTGGGGGATTTACTCCACCTCAACCGTAGTCCAGAAAAAAAAAAAAAAAATTACGTACAATTTGTGCACATTTCATTTTCCCTCATTCATTCGTTGTTTTTTCGTTTTTTTTTTTTTTTTTTTTTTTTTTTCTCGTTTATTTGCCTGATCCATGCAGGTGAAAATTTGGTAAAGCGCACAATTACCCTTGGGTGATTTACAACCCTTGCTCGATGCGGGTGAAAAATGGAACAAAAAAAAAAAAAAAAAAAAAAAAATTGCCAATGTGGCCGGCAGAAAAACACAACAAATTTAATGTGTTCTTTTAAGTTGGCCCTGCGGGGCAAAGCCAGTGCCAACCCCATTTACACTTCTCGCCGCTATAATGGGAAAATTGGAAACGGCCTAAACAGCCAAAATGCTTTTCTTCACACAGCTGTCTCTTTCTTTTTTTGTTATACACTTTAAGCATAAATGGAATAAAAAATATGACTTGTTCATAATTTTTTTTTCTTTTTTTCAAATTATGCGTCCAGCGCACACACAAATTTGCAGAGCGAACGAGATATCTTTTCTTTCTCCTTATTTTCCATTCGTTCGGGCACATTTTACAGAACATTTGGCAGAAATAAAAACTTCAGGGTAATAGTTTCGTGCAGCACTTCCACCCGTGCATATGTCCAAAATTTATTTGTCAAAAAATGTCCCCCACAGATGGTTTACGACATTTTCGTCATTTATAAATTTGGGGCCACGTGCACAGGCGTGTCTCTCCAAAATGAGCATGTCATTCGTTTGGTCTCCTCCACTGGGTAAATCTTTACCCAGGCACATGAGTCATATTCTCGCGGAGGCGCTGCACAAATAGATGATCGGAGTAATAATCGTCGTAAATCAAATTCCTATTTTGGTACACATGTATCACACTTGTGTTGCACAACATCCCATATATGACGTTGTAAGAAAAAAACATGATGCCAAGTACCATTAGTTTTTTTTGTTGCATATTTTCAAACACTTCATTGAACCTCCGATTGTTTAGCAGAATTGGTGGTATGTACGGTTTCAAATAATGCGGGAATATCAAACTTGCTGCAATCAGGACGTAAATAAAAAGGACAAAACGGCATATAAGTCGGTAAATTAATGCCGCCTTGATGTTCCGCAAAAATATAACATACTTTTCTTCACCATTGCTACTGTTGTCTGCTTGGTAACTGTCTTCTTCAAAATATATTTCCGTATCCTCTCCATGGTTTAATAAATCGAAATATTTCTTTATTCGACTTAACACATAGTGAGATTGTCAGGATTTGCAAAAATAAATGGAGATTTGATTGTCCCTATTTATGTATGATGGAAATGTGTCCTTTTGGACGAATAAAAATTCATAACTTTCTTTTAAAAAATTTCTGTCTCCATGCACAACTTCCCTAGTCCCGTTCTTCAAAACGATGAAATCGTAGCTTAAAAAGAGGAGCAACAATAATTTCAGGAATAATTTTAGGTAATACATTTTGGCTTCCACGTATGTGATGTGTGCTCCTCCGAAGTTGCCTTTTCCCACGTCGTGCCTTGGTTCATTGGAGAAAGGGATTATATGGTTTCCTTTCCGTAACGCCTTTTTTTTTTCCTCTTCTTTCTCTGTTATAGTGATGGAATATATCTTTCCATCACCCCTTGGCGCGCTTCCTCCGTACAGAGGCGGCGCGCAGCTTCTGGTATGATTAACCAACTGGCTCTTTAATTCCCAACACAGTTCATTTTTTTTTTTTTTTTTTTTTTTTTTTTGCTTCTTTCTCTGGACTTTCCTATTTTAACAGTGCTCACTCCAGAGGAGAAATCACACAATGAGGAAATTCCAACGGAAGGAAAAAAAAAAAAAAAAAAAAAGAAATGTACAAAAATTTGCTCGTACAATTTACCCAATGATCATCCTTTTGGGGAAAAAAAAAAAAATTTAGAAAGAAGTTTTCTGCTACACCGAGTGAAACTCTGCTGGGTGTGTTTCGCACGCTGCCGCTGCGGGCGGGACGTATCGCCGCTTCTTTTCCAACGTGGAAAAAATGGTATATAGAGTGGCGAAAAAAAAAAAAAAAAAAAGTAAACAGAATACTTACACAGAATGAAAAAAAAAAAAAAAACATATCAACAAACATGAAAAAAAAACGACGAGCAGATTGACTTAGCTTGACTGGGCTCGGTAAAATGAGCTCCCGCGCAAACCCTCCTGGTGCGGTGTGCTGCCCTATGCTGGGAAATGTTGCTAGGGAGGGAGGGACTTTTGCCCCCTCGGAATTTCCCCACTTTGCCACTTCACCATGTCGCTATCTGGGTTGTTTTATTTATTTTTTTTTTTTATTTATTCCCCCTTTTGCTACAAAAACGCGGGGACATTAATTAAGTTGCGAAAATTGTCGAGAAAGAAATACGAATTGACATTTTTCTTCTTTATGCGCGGAATGTACTCGATGGTATTTTTGTTCAGGTTAAAATGAACTCTTTTTGTCACGTGTGACTTGGTTTTCCCTTTTTTCAAAATGGTTTTCTTGACGATGCCATTTTTTCTCCTTTCCCTGATTTTCCCTTTCGCATCGGTTGCTACGCCGTTGCTCAGCGCGCTTTTGTTTTTGTCTTCGCCCCCTTGGCCTATTATCATAGAATTTTTTTTTTCCGTTTTTGACTTTTTGTTTTGTTTAGCTATTTTTGCCATTTTATTTCGCTTCGCCAGCTTGGCCAACTTGCTTTGTTTCGCTAGCCTCACCAATTTGCCTTGTTTCGCTAGCTTGATCATTTTTCCCAGTTTGGCAAATTTTTCCATTTTTTTCCCCTTTTTTGACTTTTCCACATTGCTTTTTACTATTTTCTTTTTTATCATTCCTATGTGCACGTTCTTGTGATCTCCGTTAGCAACTACATCTCCCCTGTCCGCATTTTCGAGTTGTAGACATATGTCGTCTTCTCCCTCGTCATTTGTCAGCAGGGTGTAGCACGGGTGTGTTTGACAAACTCGATTATCGCTACTAGCAGAGCAGGCGCTATTTTTCTTCTTCAAGTGTTTGTTCACTTTTAGCTTCCTCCCCTGTATGCACCCTCCCTGCAAGTCCGACTTGTCAATGGAATAGATGGGCAAATCCGACTTCCCCTTATTTTCGAGAATAATACTCCCCGAAAAACCTCGTTTGTTATTTTGGATAAAGTCTATGATATTAAGTTTGTGTTTGTCTTTCCCTTCGATTGAGCTGCTTGCGTGTTCTCCATCGGGCGCGTTGCTTCCTTCTCCGTTGTTGTATTTGTCTTTGTTCTTTTTTTTTTTTTTTTTTTTTTCAATTTCTTTTTTGTTCTTCTTGGACGACGACTTCATCTTTCCCACCAAATTGTCTTCCATAATTATCGCTTCCTGCATATTGACTTTTTTTTTTTTCTTCTTCTTCTTTTTTTTATCGTCCAGGTTACCGTTCTCTTCTCTCTTTCGCTTCAGGACCTTCTTCTTCTTCCCCTTCATGCGGTCCTTTCCCATATTCATTCCAATATCATTTTCCTCGTCACTTCCTATATCACTTTCCAAATCACTGCTCAGGTCGTCTTCCATCTCTGCGTCGTCGCCCTCCTCGATGATCGCCCTGAGGCGGTTGAACTCGTTCGACGCTCGATCCCTTTTGGACCTCTTCTTACAGTTAAGCACACCATCCAATTGTTTCTCTCCACCCTTTGCGCCATCCCTAGGGGTGGTCAAATGGGAATCTCCATTATTTCGCGAAATTTGTTCTTCCTCCCTGGACGGGGCAGAAGCGGAACCATTGTACGCCCCCGTGGCCTCAAAGTTTTCCACAAAAATGGGCGTCTTTTTCGATCCACTCTTTTTGTCCTTCTTGTTGCACTTCTGCTTATTCCCCCCACGTTCACCGTGGCCTGCAACAAAGGAATTGTAAAACCCCCTGAGGACTTTGGTAGCATAGGGATTTTTGCATTTCCCAAGGTACCTGCAAATTCTCTTCTCCAGCATATTTTTCCCTACATTTAACTTCAAAATGACAGAGAATATTTTATTTCTAATTACATCGATTATGTGTTTTCTTTCTGTCTTGCAAATAATTTTAAAAAAAAAGTCCATGAGTAAGAGAAAATTCTTTATGTGCACTTTTTCATTTTGATCCTTAGCCTTTAAATAAAATTGGTTTCCAAAAAATTCTTTAAAAAATGTATCGATGTGATTGTAAAAAACGTCATTTGTGTCGTCAAATATTCGAAGCATTATTTTGTTATACCTCTTGATGTAATCACTGCGCCATGAGTACCGATGTAGGAAAAGGAGACACTCTGCCTGGAAAACTTTGAATAAAAATAAAAACTTGTTCAAGCGGTAAAGGTCCAGAGAGTCATACTTACTAGACATAACCCTTAAAAAGTTTTGCAAAAATAGGAAGACGCCTTTTTTTTCTTCGCTCTTGTCCACCTCATCAATGTTTCTTAAAATTTTGCTTATTTTGCAAGCTGCGATTTTTTGCTCTTCCGATGAGTAACATAGCCAATAATAGTAAAATAGGCCTTTGCAAATGTAGGACAAATTATGTCCATCCAGAGGTACTTTTTTTTTTTTTATATAATCAGTCAAGGCCTTTATTCCTGTGTCCCTTCTTTCTTTATTCACATGGCACAGGTCAACAAATAACAGTTCAATTTCTGACTTCTCCGTCTTTTTCTTCCCTCTTTTTTTATTTTCTTCCATTTTTTTTTTTTTTTTTTTTTTTTTATTTTTTTGCGGGGAAAAATCACCGTAAATCGTCTTCGTACACTTCTTCCACTGGAGAGTGTCTACACTTACTGCTTGGACAAAGGGTGTCACCCTATGGGGCAGGGAGACCTGTAGGATCTACCTGTATGACACTTCTTCACTTATGTACAAGGGGAGGGGGATGCCCTTCATAAATTTGGTGCAAATTCTCCGCAAGCGGGTATACATACGTATGCAAATACATAGCACGCGAAAACGGGGGGAACCCCTCCCGTGAGGTAATTATTCTGATCTGCCTTCGTTCTTCTATTGGTTCAAAGTGAATGATAAATTCCTTTCCCCCTCCTCTGGAACTTTATGTCCTCACCTCGCATCTACCTTCCCCCGTTGTGATGTGGAACAGGTTCGAAGGAGAGTCAATTATGGCTTCTCCACGACCAAAAGAAAAAATTAAACGTGGTTGTAGGCATACGATAGTTACAGGAACATGAAAAATATAGAACTCATGAATTTTCCCTTGAAGCTGCAGCAACGACATATGAAGGGCCGAAATATAATACGGTGAGCAATGTTTTTGCTTTTCCTTCTTTTAGCCTGCTTCAAAAATGGAAAATTTTCCACATGTACTTCGACTTGTGCCTCCCAAACAAGAAGGGATATAGAATTATGAACAACGCTGTGATCGTTCCTGTTGGTACAGACCTTTGTTTGGTTTGCGCTTCGCTTCTCTACTGGGCTCTGCGTCAGTTTTTACGTGAAGTTTTTTTTTATTTGGGGATTATGGGACTAGCTGGGGTTAGAATTAATTAACATATATTTTAAAATGGAAAAAATTGGAAAGGAAAAAAATTGAAAAGAAAAAGCTGCAGAAAAATATGGTTGGAAAACAAAAGGTAGGAAGGGAAAAAGTTCGAAAAAAAAAAAATTGGGTAATAAAATGCTTGCGGAGTTCTCTTCTGAAGCAGATTTTTTGTATTAATTTTTAAATTGAAAAAAAAAAAAAAAAAAAAAAAAAATTCAATTCAATTCAATTAAACTTCAAAAGTTAAAATTTATATATATTTTTTTTTTCACTTTTTAAAATTGTTTTTTCTACCTGTTTTTTTTAAATCATTTTTTTTTTTGGAATCATTCCTTTGAATTATCTTTGTAAATCGCTTTTTAAAAACCCTCTTTATAAATTACTATTTTCCCCAACAGCGCTGTTACTGTACGCATTTTTTGACGCAGTTTTTTTTTTTTTTTTTTTTTTTTTTTTCGCTTTAAAATGCAGTTCGATTCGTCCACATAGCATAATTTTTAATTCCCTTTAAATCATCGTCAAACAGCCTGCAATTCTCCTCCTGAAAGCTGAGGGGAAGAAACGAATAAAGAAAACTCTTCACCGATGTTCTTTACCGATGTTCTTTACCGACGTACTTCACCGACATACTTCACCCGAGCAGGATATGTCACTAATGCAAGTGGACTAGTCACTGTAAATAGCCACAGCCGCAACTTAGGGGACCACATAAAATTTCCGAAAGGGCCAGAAATCTTTTCCCCAATTGGAGGATTGTACAAGTATGCACGGTGAAGTCGTTTAAAACCATAATTGAGTAGGCCGTCCACTAAAGGGAAAATAAAAACAAATGGACCCGTGGTCATGAGTCGGATTAGGAGCGTGTATGGAGAGGGGGGAGTGAGAAATATACTCGTACACCTCTTTTCCCACTGAATCACCAAAAGGCGAAACGAAAAGGAAAAAACGACATACTCCCACAAAACATTGTGCATTCGCCGAAAAAGGAAAAGACAAAAGATGGAAAATGAAAAAAAAAAGAGGTAGGAATTATTCCTCCCATTGGTAGATTAGGACTTGGGTCCTATATATCCTTCAACACTAAGCCGGTGCAGCCGTATGAGGAAGAATCCGGCAGATACATTATGTGGTCATGTACACAGAATAATGTGGACAAGAAAAATAGAGTCGGATCATGGAAAGCAAAGCAGTAGTGGCTCAATGCACGTCGTCCATAAAATGCGGGAAAGGTGTCTATATGTACGATTTGTTTATGTTTTTTTTTTTTTTCGAGGGGGGAAAATTCCATATCACTACTTCATCACACGGATTGATAGGGACATAAGGTTGTCGAAAAGCTATAATGCTACTTCTATGGTCCATTCCACTGTATCACTTTTTATGCACTCAATTTGAAGTAGCTGAATTGTATTTACCCATACGTGGGGGATACGTTCATGCTGATATGGCTAACTTCTTTTTTTTTTTTCTCGCACATGCTTACGCACGCCGAACCCCCGTAAATTATCCCCATGTGTTTATCACCACAGTATACGTAACATGCACACATTGACTGATCCCCCCGCCCCCCAGTCCCGTCGCACATATTCCAAAATGGTAAAATTATTTTTTTTCAAAAGGTAACCCATTTTGTTCCAAACAATTTGGTCTCTTCACTCGCACAAATGTGAACAATTCGCAACAGTGCTAAAAATAAAAAAAAAAAAAAAAAAAAAAAAAGGCAGATTCTCCATTTCACATCAAACTTCTTCCTACTTATGACAAAGGAATGAATTTTCTCACGTCCCATTTTTCAGCCCAAGTGTAACGGCATATATATAAACCAGTGTATCACCATCCGTGTTGTAATGGGGGGAGGGTTAAAACCCTACTGAGGTGAAAGAGCATCTCGCTATTAGCCAGGAAAAGGCAACACTATGCAGGACTCCTGCCATGTGTACAGTTAACTTATGTACAATATCCTGTGGGTGATCACCTTTGGTAAATTTTGTTCCTCTACTTGGGATATATTTTTACGCCAACTTTTTTACCCTGTCCTTCCTCTGGCATTTCGGAATTTAGACTTTTTCGCAGATCGTTCTTCACTCCCCATTTCAGCGCAACGCTTCACACAAACGAATCCGCGGCGCCTGACCCACTCCGAAAAGGCAGGAATAACTTTCCCTATGTTGAATTATCATCAGGGTGCCTATCCCACATTGTTCGTATTACACACGGAGTTGTATCCATCTCTCGAGGGAACCAACATTCATGCAAAACGGAATATCCCCCGTGGAAAAAAGTTAGCAGTTTAACATTGTAAATCATCATCGGAACCACATTCAATGTGTAGGGGAGAAAATAGAAAAACAAATTAAGGTCTCCTTTATTTTATTATTTTATTTTTTCCGATATTCTAACACTTGTGGGGCGCTACGTACACCATACTGTAACACTGAACGGGGTCTGTTTTTTTCCGCCCCCCCCCGGTTGAAACATCAAGCGAAATTATAACATGGAAAGAGGGCATAACTATATCTCATCGCAATCAAGGTTGGAATAGGATGTGCCAATTTTCGTTTCTCTTCTTCGCCCCCCAAGGGAGTCCAAAACTCGCGTAATCCCCGTGTGCACATGCCGAAGAGACGTTTTCATTTTGCACGTAAAGAGAAAAATATACACGCCACAAAGTGATAGCAGCAAAGAGCACAATAGCGACAAAGAGGGAGGTAGCGTATTTATTGCGCAAAAAGGGGCAAACAACACCCTTTCTCCAGAAAGAGATTCTCCAGGCCCATCTGGCCCCCATGAAGGTCTGCTTAAACCGAACCCGTTCGTAAAGCACAAGAAGTAGGAGAGTAGGAGACAAAGAAACATCTTCCTCCTGATGTGAAGGCATGCGTAAACTCTCCCACGTGTGCACTCCCAAATCGCCTAAATCAACAAAATGAGCAACAAAAAGTGGGGGAAAAACCTCCTGTATGATGACTACGAGGACGACTTAGTGGACTACGACAACTACAATGAGGAATATTACTCCGAGTTTGAATGCCAAGAAGGGATGGATATCCCGAAAACGAAAGGAAAAGATAACACCAAAGGGAAGGCACTTGATAAGAAGCCAAAACAACAGGGTAAGGTCGCCAAGGTGAAGAAGCCAAACCAGCAGGGAGAAGCCGCCAAGGTGAAGAAGCCAAGCCAGCAGGCAGAAACCGCCAAGGTGAAGAAGCCAAACCGACAGGGCGAGGAAACCCAAATGGAGAACCAAAATGACACCACTTCGAACGCTCTCCAGAATGAGATCCAAGCGGACAGCCAAGGCAACAGGTGCATCATGCTAAGTACGCTGAACATCCTCGTGCTCGGGCACATCGACGCGGGAAAGTCCACCCTCATAGGAGCATTGTTGTACAACTTAAGCTACGTAAGCGAACAAACGGTGAAAAAATATGAACACGTCAGGGAAAGTTCCAAGTATACCTTCATATTAGACGAAGAGGACGACGAAAGGGAGAGAAACATAACACTTTTTAACAAAAAAAAAGAATTCTACGTATATTACACCAAGGGGGAATTACAAGAAGCCTATAATCGTGTGCTGAGCACTCAGGGGGGGAGCAAAAAAGGGGCCAATAGGCCCCATAAGAGCAGTCAGGAAAGCGCCGACGGCAAGAACGCCACACATGCTCCCTACACGGACAGAACCATATTTGACGATTTTTACAAAAACAAAACCATTCACAGTGATGTGCACTTTTTAAGGAAAATAAACATTTTTGACACCCCGGGACACAACGAACTGGTGACAAATTTGCACACGTGGAGTTTTTTTGCAGATTCTGCCATCCTAGTTGTAGATGCAAATAACATTTACAACCAAAAAAATGATGAGACCTACAGAAACATTTCTATATTAGAAGCAGTAGGAATTTCTAACGTAATTGTAGCGGTAAACAAGTTAGATCTGTTCGATTATGACTCAGAAGTGTTCGAAGATATATGTAAAACGATAAAGTCTTTTTTTCAATGTGCCAAAAGTGACAGCATTTACAATTTTGTTCTTAGTAATAACTTCTACGTGAAGGGTGGACGCTCAAAAAAAAGCAGTTCTACTGCCACGGGGAATCAAGCACTATTTGAACCCAATTTAACGTTCATTCCCCTTTCTGCGTACAAAAATTTGAACGTGGTTAAATTTGAGGAAGATAAAAGGCCATTACTGAATAACACCTTTAGCCTATACGATGAAATTAAGTACATGAATTTAAGGAAAGATTTATTCCGGCTAAAAGTATGTGCGGAGGTTCTGAGTGATAAAAAGATGGCTCTAACTTTTTACTACAATTTTGTCAGCAACAATGACCTCTTTTTGAATAACATTTTTTACAACTTTTGCCAAGATGGGAAGGGAAACATAACAAATTCGATCAAGAAATCTCCAAATGAAGAAGACACATTTGTAGGGGTTGTCCAAGACTTAACAGAATCAAATAATATGATCAATGCAAATATTAAAGTATTGCATGGGTTCCTAAAAAGTAAAAATAACTACGTCTTATTACCCGTTGGCGAAAAAATTACAGTGAAGAAAATTGAAAAGGACACCACTTTGTGTAAATACGTCAACATAGATGACCTCTGTGACTACCTAACCAATACGAAGAATCTTCCTTTCATAACGAAGGTGTTAGAACAAGAAATGGCACCCAAAAAAAGTAATAACCCTGGGGGTAATGGCAGTGATAGTCATACCCTTCGCAGTGCTCACAACGGACAAGACGAATTCGAATCTTTTATAAACATTTTACCCAAGATAATTGCATCGTGCCCGATTAGCAAAAATGCACATATAACGAACGACATCGTAGAAAACGTCTTCTTCAAAATTGATGATAACAAGATAAAGAACGGATCAGTTTTGGTAAATAACGTACCAACCAATTCGGAAATAAAAAGCGCACCTTATGGGGCAAAAAATACCACCTTTGCATGCAACAAAGTGAAAGTATTAATAAAAGTGAACCAAGTTAAAATCCCATTGATCATAGGACGAGTGTATCTTTTATATTCCTTAAACTTTTCGCATAGCGTAACAGTTCAAAATATTCTCTATATGTATAAAAATAAAAGCGATTCCTTAAGTTATCACAGAGCGGAGGGGGAAGGTAAATTAGACGCCGAATGTAAGGCAAATGATGAGGCACAAATTACTGATTTAAAAAATTATGTAAAAAATGTGGACGTGCTTTACGAAAAAGTGAATAATAAAAAATGCTTACGCAGCGATGATATTGGCGTCCTTGAGCTTCTTGTTAATGATAATTCATTCATGTGCACGCAGTGCTTCAGGCCCGAATTAAACTACTACATCTCGCAGGACAACCCCTTTTTCAGCGTCTACGACCTCCTTTCATGCAGCATCTCGCCCCTCTCGCGCTTTATTCTCTCTGAGGAAAACAAAATTGTTGCCAGTGGTTTGGTGATAGGCGAGGCGTGAACATGTGCACGTGTAAACATATATATATATATATATATATATATATATATATATATACATATACACATGCGTTTGCACCCTCCCGCGCTAACTCACAAGAACGCAACTGTACCGCGTTCACAGTAGCCCCCCATTCTCTTGTCCCCTCCGCTGCCCCTCCTGCTGTCGCAAGAATGCATCTGCGTTGTTACACAGGTGTACAAATTGTAAAATGAAGTTAAATGAGAGTAAATATAAAAATAAAGAAGAAAAAAGGTGCGCCGTTGCAAAGATGCGCAGCGCACAGTGAATGTACGCTTCCAAAGGGTTCAATTAAGAAAAACCCATAAAAGCGCTCAATTGTTCTCTCCCCGACGTGTGTGTCACTTGGGAAGTACTGCACAAACAGCCAAACACGGAAATTTAAAAAATAAAAAATAAAATAAAATAAAATAAAATGCAACTTTGTTTATTTTTTCAAAACTACCATATGTGCTGACAAAAAAAAAGCATACACAAAAACGCACAATTAAATTATCCGCCCTTTTTATTTACTGTTTGAACGATTTACGTAGTTTATCAGTAATTTTTGTTCATCCCCCGCACCCATGCAAACATTTGCTGACAGTGTTTATGCACATACATATTCTTATATGGGCATAGGTCGAATGGGCTTTTTCTGCACCTTTTGAAAACTTTTAAGCCGTACCTTTCTGCTGGCGCAACTTTCCTTTTTCAGTTCGTACAGCCTTGCTTTAATCAGCTTCGCCCATTCGGATGGTGGAAGATCAATTTGGCTGGGTTCGTAGGGAAACATCGCGGTTACTTTAAAGCGAACGTGTACGTATGTATTTATGAGCCTGACGCATGAATATATTTATGTGAGAGCAAAAATGCAGTGCCAGAAAATGAACATTTGTTTGAACATGTGCACATATGTACAAGCCTATTTTTACATGCGAAAGGCTCTCCTGCTTTGTGGCAAATTATCCGTCAAATCACATCAGCTGTGACATTTAAATAAGCATTTTAAAAAATCACACCGCTGGAAAAGGAGCCAATTATTTAAGGCAGCATTCTGCGCATTTCAAATTGAGTAAAAAAAAAAAAAAATGCTTCCGTTTACCCATGTTCAGAGACATTTTTACACACACTCGTAAGTACTCCTCAATTGTGTCCAACCGAAAATGATGCATTTCAAAAACATATCATCGTGTAGACGATTATGTCTGAAAGGCAAAATAACTGTTAACATTTGCAGTAAAATGAATGTGCATTTCTTAAATTATGTGGACTCTTTAAATAAATGTCTTGCTACGAAAAACGCGAATCGCATCCTTTTTTCGACATCAAAAAATGCGGATTACGTGAAATACGTAAACGAAATAAATAATTTCATTGACACCTTTGAAAAAAATTCTGACGACTCTTCTTCCAGTGGGGAAAATATCCTTTCCATATTGCAAAAAATTAAGAATGAAAAAAAATATGAACAAAATGAAGATCTCATGGAAATTATAAGTAGCATAAAACTGCTCATAGAGAAAAGAGTTCGCCCAGTTATCGTGAATGATGGAGGAGATATTAAATTCATTTGTTTTGACGTAGATGATGGTACAGCAACGACGCCCACAAGTGTGTCCATGTATTGAAGGGGCGAACGGACAAATGTGCATATGTACATGTGCACCGCGCTACTGTCCCACTACTACAGAAGTAGACGTATGTTTTATTCATCGTTACTCATTTACATGTGCTCACCTTAACTCCTCAAAAATGTTCCATCCCCGCAGGCATAGTTTACGTACAACTGGAGGGCGCATGCGTCACATGTTCGCAAAGTGAAATAACGCTGCAGTATATGATTAAAAATATGCTCACATACTACATATCCGAAATTAAGGAAATTAAAAATGTGTCAAAAAATGGAATTATTCTTTAATGTACACCAAAAAAAAAAAAAAAAAAAAAAAAAAAAAAACACATAAGGAAAGATAGGACCATTTGTGTTTCACCAAAGACTGAACTTTTCGAAAAAAGGATGAAAGTTTAAAATAGAGTGTAACTGCAAAGGTTGCTCAAGCAACAACACAAGACATATGTTTCTTTTAAATGAAGATGCATACAGCATTACCACGTTGAGTAATCTTTAAATGTAAAAAGAGTGCTCAGTCCAAATACCACCATGGAAGGGTAAAGGACACCTATGCCCCTTGAACGGAAAATATCACATTCGAATAAGGAAAAGCGAAAGAAATAAATGTAACGTCATTTTTTTTTTTTTTTTTTTGTCTCAATGGTGAAAGAATCCCATGTTTGTATCTTCAAAATATAAGTCGAATGAAACGTGCACACCTTTTTTAAACCAAATAAAAAGTCAAGATGATTCAACATCAAATGTGCTGGAAAAGAAATGCATAAGTATATTCTTCCGTTTGTTTTTTTAAACATTTTCTCAAAATGCGACATCTTTTATGTATATGCCAAAAAATGAAGTGAACCTTTTTGTAGGCAATAGTATACACACATAACCCTGTCTATAGCGATCTTATCATTTATTAAACATGTTTGGCATAAGTGACATAAGAATTTTTCCCCTTTTCCACCATTTGTTTGTAAATTAATTTGTTACTTCTTTTATTTTTTTTTTAATTCCTACACATAACGTTTTTCTTAATGAAGCAAAAACGTAACCTTATTTTCGTTAATGTAAAAAATTATGAACAGTTCATATTTTTCTTTTTTTTTTTTTAAACCCATTCCTGCACACACCACGGGAAGTGACTAAACCGGAAATTTTAATCAAATGAAAAAAACGCTAAATTTTTAAACATACATGTGTGTATATTAAACCACAGAATTAGTGTACAACAATATGACTCGTAAAACGTCCTTGGAGTGGGAATTTTCATACGCACAACGCTATTGCAGTTCCCCCATGTACATTTTCACGTCTTTTTCCATTTCTTCCATATTATTTAAAAATTGGGAAAAAACACTAACCTTTATGAAAAGTTTTCCCCTTTGTTAAAATTTGATTCCTAAAGCATGGGTGAAAATGCGTAAAACGCTTCGGTACATATGTAGACGACAAACCCTGCTTTAATGCAAGAAAAGGGATAAAGTTCGAAAGAAGAAATAGTTTATTTTTACAAAACATTATTTCCCCCTTTTTTTACCTTAAAAATGCGAAAAAAAATTACCTACAAAATGCATGTGCACATATATTCCCCTTTTTAACCATTACACGTTTACATTTTTGGTGAAAAAAAAAAAAAATCAAAAAAATCAACTTCTCATACCAAATTCACAAAGACACTTCAAGCGTTTTTTTGGAACTGTCTTAAAAACACACATTTTGCATTTCAAAAAAGGAATATCAGAATAGTTCTTTCATTCCACAAAATAAGGAACAATGATGAAAATGCGTAAAAGTACTTTTGCATAGTGTTTATTTTTTTCATTTATTTCTGTTGTTATAAATGTGTAAATTTGTTAAGCTTTCGATTATCCATTTAATGCGTAACTACAAATATTTGTTAGGAACTTAGATAATTTGTTTTTTTTAATTGACATCATGGCTAACAGAACACTACACAGGATAAATATTTATGTGTATTTTTATGAGCACTCCCTTCTACATTTCCAAAAGGTGCACGCACAATTTTAATGATAAACCATCTTTTTGTTTTTAAATAGCCACAAAGGTGATTTAAAACTATAATTTTCTTTTGTTCCAATGCGGTGTATGATGCAAGTATAAAAAGGCAAGCCAAACAAGAGATATGCATTTTGTCATGTTACCTCCTGTTTATATATATACATTCTTCCACCAAGGAGGCACTTGTGATGCTATGTGTCTACACGTAAATCATGTAAACTGCTCGATAATTTAATCATACATGCGTTTCTACAATTTAGCTTAAACAATAAACACCTATGTGAATTAAATTTTAACGAAATGACGAAAAGTTGAAGGGTGCACATCTTACCCATTTGTTGTCTTTTTTTTTAATTAATACAAGTAAACTTATGTCCAAAGGGCCTTTGACATTTCCATTTGAAGTTTATAAATGTACACTTTGATGCACAGGAGAAAGGGAAACTTATTTTCTACACTCTTTATGCTAATTTAAGATTACTCCATCTCACGCATACCTACAATTGAGTGTATAATTTCTATCAATACAATGAACGGGAATGACAAAAGTATAACAAGCGAAAATTTGTTAAATGAAAAAAAAAATGTAGACTCAACAACAAAATCTGGAAAAGTGGAATGTGATGCAAATAATCAATCGGACATGAGTTCAGAATTCGAGTTTAATTTCAAGAAGCACATTACGGACAGTTTCGAAGTTAAAAACAAAGGGTTGTTTAGGCTTTCTCTAGGAAACAAAGTAAATTATAAATCCAATTCTGCTAATCATAGTGAAAGCGTAGCAGACATCGGAAACAACAAAAAACACCCAGTAAATAATCGAAAAAATAATGAATTCACTAAACCTAAACAGTTATCTCAAACTAAAGGGGAAAGTCTCCTTGAAAAAAAAGATGAAGTAATAACTAATCTGAAAAAACACATAATTGTGCTAACCAACCAATTTGAAAAAAAATTAAGTAACATAGAAAATGCTCAGAAAGACAATTTTCAACTGGAACAAATTTATAAGAATAAGTATTACTTAGATATGAAAAAGGAAAAAAGTAAGGCAATAGAAATTTACGCCGAAAATGAAGAATTACTAAAGAAAATTGATTATTATAATGAATTTTTTCAAGAATTAAAAAAAAAAATTCGCTGTCTTCGGAGGAATACTCTCACTCTTATAGAACACTTTGGGACTGCCAAGAATATAAATTTCTTTCTTAAGAATGTGGAAGATATTTCATCCCTCATGCAAACTATAGAACAGAAATGTTTCCAAAAGAATACACATAAAGTGAAAGAGAAAAGTGAAAAGATAAAAGTTGATTACTTGGGAGATATAAAAAATGAGAACAAGAAAAAAAAAAAGAAGCCACCTATGAAAAATACGCTTAGAATAGCAACCCCGTCTTATAAAAATCACAAAATTCCTGCACGTTATACAACCGAAAAACAGGAAAACGCACAAAAGGTATGCATTAATAAAGAAATATATTTGCTGAATGATTCATTTTTAAATCATTATGAAAGGACAAACAAACGAAATGATAATGTAAATAGCCCTAGACGAAACAAAAATACACTTGGACATAAGAACAAATTAGGAAAAAGTAATTATCTGAAATTAGGGAATACACGAACTGAGAATAATATAGATTCTAAAAAAAGGCGCAAAGTTACAAATTTCACCATACGAATGAAAAACGTTTCTCCTGAAAATTCAGATGATATTCTACATTTGTTGAGAAAAACAAGAAGAATTAACTATTTATTAAGAAATTATTTAAAGACAGAAAATGATAAAACGATGAATTATCCAAAAGAAAATATAAACAGTCATAGGAATGACGACGAGCCATTTATATCGGGAAAAACTAAAGAATGCATATTACGCAGTAACAATAATAGAGGTTCTGCACTGCAGAGTTCTATGTTGAAAAGGGAATACATCGCTTAATCTATGGGGACGGGTAGGAAAAAGTTAAAACATTATTATGAAATAATGAAGAAAAAAAAAAATCACACATTTATGTAGCAAAATTTGGAAAATAAGAATAAGAACTATAAAAAATGATTCTTAATTTTTAGGAGGATTCAATAAAGAGATAACTTATCCTTACACGTAATCATTAATATTGCTATGTGTAACCACAATGTCATAAAAATATATCTACAGTGAATTATTCAAAATGTATTGATATTTCTAAAAAGCAAAAATTTCAACTAATGCGCTATCAAGAGGTATAAATTTATGCATTTTTAATACATTTATGCAAGACAGAATAACGTTATTTTTCTCTCTCCGCAAGAATATAACGGGCTTTTACATAATGCGAAAATGAGGATGTTGTGCCTTGTAACGAACTAATTTTATATATTAGGATATGTACACTTCCTTTTCTATTATTTAGTGATTTATACATGGGAAATGTGTAAAAATCTACATTTCAGTTCATTAATTAAGAATGTATAGTGAACGTTTGTATGTCAACATAAATATTCTTTACTTTTTGTTATTCTTTTTGTTTTAAATTTTGTATTAAACTTTTAAGAATCAAAGGAAAGGACAAAATCAATACTGTTCTTTAACATTATAGTCGTTATATTTTCGGTAGACGAGTGCAACCACTAGTCAGGTTTAAAATAAGTCTTCTTAATAAGGAAATAGCTCTTTTTTGTTTTGTCTATTACCTTAAATCTGTTAGTAAAAACTAAAGGTATACAATTTAGATGGTTCAATTTCTGTGAATTGGTTACATTTTAACTAGTAAAAAATAGCTTAAGTTCTTGCTTTACGCCCACTTCTTGAGTATGAAAAATACTTCTACATGCTGTAGACATTTCTCCAAAATAGGTATTTGCAATAAAAAAATGCGTCTTTTTTAATGCTTCGTTAGCTTAAAATTCGTCAATGGAAATAGCTAACTTCTGATGCCAATTGCATAAGAACTTAAAAATTAGCACTGTATTTTATTTACAAAATACAAAAAGGTACATTGTCAAATTATGTATTAAATTTACGAAGGTGCAATAGAAACCTTTTTCTTCGTAATTATAATTGAATAAAATGTATAAATGTATTAGTTCAACTAAAATGAAAAAAAAAAAAGTCATTAGATTATTTTGTGTGTACACCTTTTTCGTCCCACATACTTAACCATCTCTTTTGTGAGCTTTTATCCATTTAACTTTTGTATTATATTTTAAGGGCCTTTAATATTTCTTTAACTATTTAATACATGTAAAAATGTCATTTTATAAATGTTATACCAGTTATAGTATTGAACTTTGTCAATTAGCCAAAAAAAAAAAAATTGTTATTAGATAAAGAACGTCATAAAATGTAGAGCATAAAGAAACAATTATTTTACCATTTACCTTCGGCAGTTTATCACATATATGATTCCTTATATCGTTAAATTATTACTTCGTTTTAATCCATCTTTGGATTCATCTCTTTTAGGTATACACAGAACTTTTTAATCATTATCCCTCAATTGGTCATATATACTGCTCAGAACATATTCGAAAAATATAATTAAAAAAAAAATCTTACTGTTTCTTAAATGTGTAAGGGTTTAAATTGCCATTCACTGCAATGGGTTTTAAAGAATACATAAATACATTCACTTAACAAATTATAATGTCTAAAGAATATAAGATATAGACGTTAGCACAAATGTTTATGGTTAATAAAATGTATATTCATACATATATACAAAACTAAAAAAGTATACTATCATTAAATTTAATAATAAGTAGCGTTTAGTCATTTCTGTTATAGTATATAGAAAAAAAAAAAAAAAAAAAAAAAAAAGAAAAAGGGAAGAAGAAAAATAAATATAAAATACATACAAAAAATATGTATTACTAAATATAATTTGTATAGCATATAAAAATTAAATATGGATAATTAACATTATTATAAATTAAAATAATATAAAATAAATATAAAAATAAGGCTATAATTAAAATAAAAATACATTTTTAAATAATTATATAATTATTAAAATATTATTCCTAAGTAATTAAAATATTATACATAATTAATTAAAATATTATTCCTAAGTAATTAAAATATTATACATAATTAATTCAAATATTTAAATTGTGATTAATGTAAATTAAATTAATTAATTTAATTAAGTATAAAGAAAAAAATAATAAATAATAAATTATTTTTTAAATTAAAATTATTATAAATATATTGTTATTTTGAATGATATATTATAGAATAAAAAATTATATTGATTTTTGATAATAAAAAAATGATAATAAATTAATTAATAATTTTAAATATAACACAAATGTACATAGAATAATAAAATCATAATAAAATTATAATTTATTAAATTGAAGTTATATATTATAAATTTATTTTATTAAAAGAAAATAAATTAACCATATAAAATTAATTTAAAGACATATATATTAATAAATAATAGATTTATAAAATATATAAATATAAATAATAATATATTTTTTTATTAATTTAATAAAAATAAAGAATAAATAATATTATTAAATTGAAAAACATATTAATTTATATAATATGTGTTTTAAATAAATTAAATGTTTAAATAAAAATAATAAAAATCATATTTATTATTTATATACAATAAATACACTAATATAACATATATATAAATCAAATATAATAAACAAAATAAATAAATAAAAATTATATTATATATTAAATAAAAAATATATTTTTTAATTGTTACTGACATCTAAAATATAATATATTATTTAATATAAATAAGTATAATTTTAATATGATTAATTAAATTAATAATTTAAGTAATTAATGGTATATATAATTAATTAATATTTTTAATTGTATCCAATAAATAAATATGTTATATAGTCAAATAAAATATTATAATATATTAATTAAAAATATAATAAAAATATATATTAAATTAATAAATTAATTATAATAAATATATATAATTAATATATATAATTAATATATATATATAATATATATATTTTTTTTTAAATTACTTTTTATTTAACATTCTTATAAATATATATATGTGATTATAAATATTTCATTGTTTTGATGCATAATATTCATTTATTAATTATATCGTTTTTTTAATATTAATTTACTATTTATATGGTATTTCCTGAAATAAATTAATGTACAGTTTACTTTTTAAAGCGCTTAAAATAAAATATAACATATAAATAATTAATTAAAATTAAATAACGTAGTAAAAAATATTAAATACATGTATTTAAATAAATGAATTAATAAAAATAAATAAATAACAATCGGCAATATAAAATTATATTATAAATAATATTATAACTAAGCTAATTATATAATAAAAGTAATTAATTACTATTTGTTTTGACAAATAAATTAATATATTTTCTAATAATAAAAATATTAATATATAATTAATATATAATTAATATATTTATTTAATTCAATTATTATTCGTTAGTTGATTGTTCTAATTTATTCATTATTTTTTAATTAATTATATAAATAGAATTATCTCTATATATATTTTAATATATAATACTATATTTTTAATTATTTAATATTGTATATTTATTTTAATTTATTTTTAATTCTATTTATTCTGATTGAATTATTTCAATTAAGTAATATATATATATATATTTAATAAATTATACCTAAAGTAATTAAAAGGATTATATAACTTATTTAAAAAATATATATTTGTTTAATAATTTATATTATTTTAATTAATTTTAATATATTATTATTATTTATTATTTTTTTTATTTTTTTTAATTATTCTTATTTTTCTGAATTTATATTTTTTAAATTATTAATAATTATTATTTATATTTATTATTTAAATATATTGTTTATTAATTTTTAGGATTGTTTTATTTTATGTGAATTAATAGTTCTAATTTTTTTTTAATTGTTAAAATTACTAAATATATTTTTTATGTATTGCTGTTCAATTTTAATATTTATTCAAATAAGCTATATATATATTTTTATTTATTACAGTGTCATGTTAAGATTAAAATAATTATTTCCCAGTCTATTTTATATATTTTAAATATGTAATTTTATGCTAAATAGCATATATTATTATTATTTTTTACATATGTTAATACTCAGATATATGTGAGAAGGGAAATATTTTTTTACTTTAATTATAAATATATCTTATAACAATATGTAATTTTTTACAATATATAATTGCTGTATAAAATTTACACTAAAAACAAGAAGTCTTATCAAATATAGTACATGTAACATATAATTTATGACAAATTGGTATATAATTCCAAGTTCTCTTTTAATTTATGGACCATATTGAATTTATACTTATTACATTAGAAATTTACCTGGAAATACTTTTCTCAATCTTTACTATTTTTTTACATTTTAAGGTTCTCATTGTTCATCATACAAATATGTAGGAGTTAATTATAATGTATTTCCTATTATTACATACACGGGTGCATATACTAACTAAATCTTTATATAAGACTATATGTTTCTTAATAATGTGTGTTATTAGACCTAGACAAACTTTAATGGAAACTGTACTATTACATTTTTGGAAATGTAAATAAATATAAAGTCAATTCTTTCTGTACTGTAAAAAGTAAAATGGAAGACAAGTAATGTGCATATATTCAATATTGGAAGTTGTATGTGGTAGCTGTTATAAGAATATAGAATCTTATTTACGAAAACTCTTTTCAAGGAAAAACAAAACACCTGTAAATATATGGCCATATTTCTAAATTTATTATTCTAAGTCGCGAAATATATCCACTTATTTTACGCAAAACTCATTTTATTATAATGGTACATACTTTCAGAAATGACATAGTGTAAGAACATACCAGAAGTTCATGCATAGAACGATGTTTTTGAACGAAATTTTCGAATTTTTTCCATCAGAGAAAAAATAATTTATGAATTTATATGTACCCAAAATTGTTTTCTTCTAAATTAATATTTTTAGTTATGTATCATAAGTAAATTGCGTATAATTTTATATTCTAGATAAGCTTAATCTCCACGTAAAACTGTTCGCACTTTGTGCAACTTAAGAGCACGAATCTGAACATTTCATAGACAATTTTTTTTATACTTGTATTATAAAATTTATTAATAATGGGGATGACCACAAATGTAATTAAAATACAATTATGAAAAGAACTTTTTTTAAAAATATACATTTATAATTTTTTAAGCATCTTTTAACACAAACATGCTGAAATTTGAAACATAAAAGAACAGAATTGTTTATTGAATTCACAGAAAAATGGATGTAATTTTACAAAATGCTTCTTACATAAGACACAACAAAAAAAAGACATATAATTTCCTGTTAATTCTATCTAGATGTAAAATCTAAAGCGCTATTTTCATGTAGTAAAAGATGACACGTGTCTTAAAAGACAATGAATGTTTGTCTATTTTTTCTCTATTATAATTTATAAAACAAGGTATGAAAAATAATTTTGAAAAATGTGCGGTTCTTTTGATACACATTAAGAAATATTAAATGACTCACAGAACTATTTCTGAAGACTCATTTCAAAATTATAGTTTCTCTTTTGCAGAAAATAAGAGGTTAATATCTTGATTACTTATGATGGGTATTGTCAAATGAGAATAACAGATGAACTAATTTATTTAACTGAACAAATTAGTATATTAAAAAATTTGGGGGGTATTTTCCTTGGATTCTAAAGAACCATGTAAATTCATATGCTAGCTTTGGATGGCTAGGAATGATAAATTCTTACCTATTATTTTATATGAGAGATATAATAAACTTAAGTGTATAGGTATCTTTTTTCTATGAGCACTACAATTCATAAAAATCATGTAGAATTATTTTAATTCATCCATTTCCGTACTTTCTATAGGAGAGACAGCAAATAAGTGTGTAAAACATATCAATAATACGCTGAGGTGTTTCTGAAAAAAGAAAAAGCCTGAAGAATTGTTGAAACATTCTTAATACTTAATTCTATATAAACTTCATGCCAAGTAGCATAACTTCAGATAAATGCATAAAATATTTTGGAAAATTATGTTACTCAATGCACAAGTTTTTATCTTATTTTATGCACCCTTGTAGCATGTAAATTAACACAGGCTAAAGGTAGAGATCCTAACATTTTCGTTCAGCAACATTTTGATCGATGAAACAAAAATAATATCTTTTAAAAATTCCTTAGTTCAGCAGCATAAAGAGAACTACAAATTAAAAGCATGCACTCCTTTGTTATTTTTCATTTCAAAGGAGGGTTTAAAATTTAAAGAGCTTATCATATATCTTGTTAATAATTTTAGTCAATTCAAGTAAATTATATTCCTTATTGTCTTTATTTATTTACCCCAAATATGTCGTAACATAACATTTTTATATCTAATACATTTTTAGGTGTTAACAAATAAGTTTATCGTTGCAGTTTGGTTTTAAAATATTTGTATATTTTAAATGCACAAAACATTTGTATACTAATCATTCAGCACACCTTAAAAAAGGGGTGAAGAAAAGAAATAGACAAAGTGACAGAAAATGAATAACATAAATCTTATATAATATAAATATATTAATTTCGTTTGTATAATATAAAAATATGAAAGATAATTTTTCTTTACAAAAATAACGATTTATAAAACAACGGTTTTCTTGCATATAAATTTTGCAAAATACAAACAAAAAATATGTTCTATATGATGTTAGAATAAACGTGTATAAGAACCCATTCCATGGAATAACACATCCCTAAATTAACAGTTAAAATAAACAGTATTAAAAACAAAAAAATTAGGGAATTTATTATAAAAAAAAGGGTGTGTACATATAAAACAAAAAAAATAAGGAAACATTTTCATATGAAAAATGTGTCATGTACAAGAAAAAAAAAGGATTTCAATTTAATTAAAATGCTTAATTGATTTTTTGGGAATTTTCTTCCCTCTTTTCTTTTTCATAACAAAAGCAGCACAATTATTTCCAGCGTGCACCTATAAAGAAAAAAAAAAAGGGGAAGTGCATTTACACACGTATAAGTTATTTTTACCAAATAGTTTAGAATAAAAATGTACATTTGGATAATATATCAAGTTGTTATAATGTTAGAAAAAATTAAAGATTGCAAACACTTACTTGTTTTACTAAAAAATCGGAATTTTGTATTGTTAAAATATTATAAGGGTGCTTCTTGTTATGCTTATTAGTAAAAAATACAGGGTGGTTATATTTGAAAAAATCAATGTAATCATTATAACCTAATATTTTTAAAGAGTTGTCATCATAAATCAGAAATATATTATTTTCATTAATTGATATGCTCTTTATGGTCTTTGTATTATTCAAATTAATTTTAATAAAAGGTGATGATCCATAGGCCACGTGTTGAAAATAATTAGGAAAATAGTATTTCAGGTCCCCTGCCATATATATGTTATTGTGTATGTCAAGTACACACGTTACAGTGTTACTACAGACAATTTTTTTTATTATTATAAACTGGTTTGGAAAAATACCTTGAGATTTCGAATTTGTTATATCTGTATTATTTTCCTTATTTGCAAATGTGTTAAATATATTTTTAAAAGTCGTAAGGGGATTATTCTGTATATGCGTTGTGTCGTTATCATGACTTATGTGAACGTTATTTTTGTGTATATAATATAGGTAATAATTGTACTTGTACAAAAATAAAAAATTATTAAAATTATAGTAAAAGAAGTTATTAGTGATTCGGGTAAAGGTGTACACACTTTGGTTAATATTATTTACGCATAAGTTATTGTTTGTATCCCTTCCACATACATAGATGCACATGTAATGTGCCAGTATTTCTTCTATCATACGATATAAACGTGATGTGTCGGAACACGAATAGGTTGAATTCATGAGTTTAAATTCATCAAATGATTTATCTCCCCAATTTACAATTGCGCTGGTGTAATTTTTAATGTCATATATATCATTTCTATATATGAAATCGCTTAATTCACTTGCTGAGCTCAAATAGCATTCAGGAATGTTCGTACTCATTTTTGACTTCATTTTCTCGCTTTCTATATGTTTATAATTTTCTGAGCAAGTAATGTTTTTCATTATATATTGGTAATATTTATCATATATGCTTCTTTTAAAGCACGTTATTACAGTATTTGCCTCGCCACAAGACACATTGGATACCATTAAAATACTGTTCAAGAAAATCGTCATGTACTTTTTTTTTACAAATAAAAATAAAAAGATGATTAGTTTAATATTGATACATACAGTTTCTTCTTTCTCGATATATTCGTAAATCTGTGGATTAATAGTTTCGTTTTCTTTCATTAATTTTACAAATTTATTTGGATCATCAACATTAAGAATATCAATTTTTTTTTGTGAATTGAGCGAATTACCATAATCCTTTTTATCAATGCCCTTTTCACCATTTCCTTTTTTATGTAAATCATCATATTTATTTTTACAATCATTTCCATTTGAAACGTTTAATTTTTTATTACTGTTATGTGTACACTCTTTTCTCTTATGCGTTTCACTATAGTAATCTTGCACATTCATATACTTTTCATCGTAAAAGTTGTAATCATAAAACTTCATTCCATAAATATAAGGATTTATGTTAACATTATTCGGGATATTGGTGTAGATATTTATATCATTTCTAAAAAGGCTCATGTAGATGTTTACTACTTCTGCTTTTATAAAAGTTTCCAGATACTCAAATATCCTAATATAGCTGTTTTTTCTTTTTAAATTGCCATTTTGTGGTTGTGTTTTTTTTTGCGAGGTCTTATTAATATTTCTGTTATTATCATTACCATCATCATTTTCCAGATCATGTAAATTGCAATGTAAATTTATTAAATTTTCTACACTGCAGTTGTCCTTAGCCTCGATTGAATCCATGCTGATTATTTTATTATTAGCATTATTTTCATTCTTTTTAACTCTATATGATAAATTAAATATACAGACTTGAATTGGAACAAGAACTAAATTGTTGTTAATTTTTTTCCTTTTTATATTATTCATGGAATTTAAATTGGAGTGTAATTTTAATTTTCTGTTGTTGAGTAGTATTTCATTATTTGTGATGTTAAAACTATTTTGAATGGGATTTTCAACGTTAAAACTGAATTTTTTTTTGCAAAACGAAAGTTTACCCTTGTTAAACTTATTTTTTAAATTTCCTATTTTCTTCTTGTCTATCATATTAAAGTAGTAACTTTCCGTGATTGATGAAGACACGGAAGAAGATAAAAGTTCTGACATTTTATTTTTGTTATTTTCCTTTTTCTTCTTTTTACAATTATTATTTGAGTCACTATCCGAAAATTCCGACTTGTTAAAGCTATCAAAGTAAATGTTTTCGAAAGGAACAGATGTTTGACCTAGTTTCTGTTCTCCCCACATAAATATAGATCCATTTGAATAAGCGCAGACATGATTATTTCCACAGAATATAGAACTAATGGGGACGTATATTTTGTGTACGCTTATAACTACATTTTTAACTTCTAAATTTTCAAAATTAAACATATTTTCTGAAGTGTAAATGTTGTTTGTTTTTAGGGTGAAAAAGTCTTCATCTTTGTATTTATTTCCATTTAACAAATTGCTTGAATTTCCTAACTTTCCGTCACTGTCATTACATTTTACAGAGCTCTCCTTTAAAGTACTTTGTGAACTCTTATTTTTATTGTAAATATTCTTTTTTATTGTTTCGAGGATTAAAGAATTGTACAAAATATTTTCACAGCACTTGCTATTTATCTTTTCTGACCCCTTAATTTTTATTTCTGTTTTATAATTCGTGTGTATCTGTAACTTTTCAAAATCATACAAAAAAAAATGGCCAGGATTAATTAACGTAGGCGCGTATCTATTGATCCTATCGCCAGTCCCTAAACATCCATATTTATTGTTTCCCCATGAATACACATGACCAAAATTGTTTATGGAAATGACAAAATCTGCACCATTGTAAATATCAATAAATTTTACTCTACTTTTTATATCATGAATAAAATTATAAATGAATTTGTTGTTATTAAGATTGCTATCTAGCAATATGGTTTCACTTTTGCCCTTGGTTGATGCTGCAATTTTTTTACAGTTTCCTCTAGAATTTTTTTTTTTTAACCCTTTCATGTATTTTTTTGAATATTTATAATCATCATAATTCCTTTTTTCTCCGTCTACAGTTTCATTTGGATCATATTTTAAATTATTGGTAACCCTTTCTCCATAATGTTCATTAGAAATTTGTCTAAAAAATTTGTTCACTAATTTCGTGGAACTTCTATGGTTGGGCAGAACATACGATAAATACTGATTTGCATAAGACGAAGAATATAGTATAGAGTTATAAATGTTAAAATTGTCTATGGACACTTTTTTTAAATAATAATTTCTTTTTTTCACATAGAAGGATTTATCTGTATCACGCTTAAGCAGCATATTTATATTCATATTTTTGTTTATTTCATCTACATCGCTAACTTTAATATAGGTGACGTCACTATCTTCACTATCAAACGGGGAGCACACGTCACTTTCGCAAGAGCTGAAGTTATCTGATATAACATTTAAGGGCGTGCAACACATAGTACAGTTGCATAGACTCTTATTTTTATGATCCACACTTTTGTAACAATCAATTAATTTTTCACAATGAAACATCGGCTTTAGAGAGTTTGTAATATCATTATATCCCGATGAATTTCCAAAGAGTAAAATGTCACTGTCGCCTGAGGAACTATTATAGTCGAGAAAATTCTTTTCTTGCTTTTTCATCTTTTTTAATCTTAAATTTGTAAAGAATTTGTCAATTTCTATTTTTCCATTACTGCCTCTTGGATTATTTTTGACTTTCCTTTTTTCGTTATTTTTTAATTTCGTATTCTTCCCTTTAAAATTTAATTTATTCCTAGTTTCAAAGAAAGTGTTATTGCCACCAATGTACAAGTTATGCTTCTTATCAATTATCGAAATCATACCTTCATTCATGCACATTTTTTTTACTTTAATTGGTATTAGTTGCAAATTATTGGTAAACCAAAAATCTGTACCCTTTTTTATGCTTCTCTTGTTTTTATCATATCCCATCGAACCAATAGTTGGAGACAATTTTAGGTAGGACGGAGTTCCAATAGCAAGGCTTCCATTTTCGTTATTCCCAAAAGTGTAAGCATAGTAACATTCGCACAATTTCCTCTTAAAAGTTTCCAATATTATTTTGTAATACTTGCTATAATCTGATATTACTTTTTTATAATGGTCATATTTAAAATTAAAGGAAACAAAATTGCACTTGTTCAACTTTCTGTTCATTTTGTTGATATAAATTAGGTTGTACAATAACAGATTGCTAGTATCCTTTTTGTCAACGCGGGCGTAAACTGATTTGGCGCATTTGTCCTTTGCGGCTTCTTCCTTCTCCGGGGGAAAACCATCTCTTGGAAAATCACTTGCGTTAATGTGCGTATTTTTCTTTTCCTTCTTTTGCCTTACATTTGCCTGTTCTTCCGCAGTTTCTTCCAATTTTGATGCCACTTCTCCTTCCATATTTTGTTCACCTGTCTTGTGATCACCTTTCATATTCTTCACTTCGTCAACATCTTGGATTTCCTTTTTTTTCCTATTTTTCACATAAGCGATCGGCTTCTGCTCAGACATATTTGTCCTTTTCATAAAATCTTCGGTCGATGGGAATGACTTATCAATGTCTCCCTTCAGGTAGGCCTTCGGAACCTTCACATTTTTAACTGTAGGGTATAATGACACAAAGCTGTTATTAATGTTTATAAGAAAGCTCTTATCTTCCAGTTTGTCGTTTAGATTGATTTCTTTTAATATGGAGTTATCCTCAAGTTTTTCTTTCTTTGGTAAACTTGTCTTTTTTCTTTTTAAACTTTTGTCTATTTTATCCTTATCATCCGTTTTCTGAAAATTTTGAACCCTCTTTAATTCGTCCAAATATTCCTTAAAAAGTTTTTTCATGTTTATAAATAAATAATTCAAAGGAACTAAATATATGTTGTTGTTAAATTTTACATAATTTCTCTTAATGGTGCGAATTATTTCCAGGTACATCCATACTTCATATTTTTGTTTCAGCCACGCGTTGCTGGGCGGAGCATTGTCTTCCCCCAATGACATGTTTTTTTCTCCCCTTTCTTCCTTCTGTTCCGCTGATTCTTTCTTCTTTCGTGGGTGACTACCTGACTGCTCATCATTTTTGATGCTATCACTCTGAATCGTGGGTCTTTTTCCATTCGCGCCATCTTTAATCATTTTTTTTTCCTCTTGCTTTACCTGTTCGTGAAAATTTACCACGTTCAGCTTGGATAAAACTGTTAGCACATACAAAATGTACGTAACGTACACTAAAAATGGGTGACTGTTTAGGGAGTTTATGGGGTTTCCAAAAAAGAATACGATGAGGACAAAAACTTTCTTAAAACATTTCAGCGCTCTATGTGTGTTCAACAAAATAAGTGATATATAACCTTTTATGAAAAAGTAGTAAATAAATACATGAAAATTATTTCTCATCGATAAAATGACGTTCTGAAATGATCTAAAAAAATTTAGTATTATCTTAACGTTGTAAATAATAGTCGATTTCTCTGAGCTTGGGTTCTTATTTTTCTTCTTCTGTTTAAAAAATGGAATTATCCTCAAAACAATTTTAAAGAAAAATTCTATTAAGTACACGTTGTAATCATTATCTAGAAGGATCATTTTAATATTTTCCTTCATATTCCCGATAGAACCTTCTTCCCTTTCAAAAACTGCATGTTCCTTTGCATTTTTGTTCACTCCATCAAAGTCAGTATCAGTTTCGGTTTGCGTTTCTGCTTCATTTTCTGTCTCCCTTTTATTTTCACTTTCGTATTCAGTTTCGTCATTCCCCGTTTCAGCTTCGTTTCTGCATCCATATTCGTACTCATCTATATTGGGACTATCACTTAGGGCGTACCTTCCTTCTCTTCTTATTATTTCTAGGTAGTTCCTTGTCGAATAATCCAATCTGATGTTGAGGAAAAAATTCTTTGTGCTCGTTTCACCTGACATATCGTTCCTGCGACAAACGCGCAAAGTGTCATTTTGCTTCTGTTTTACAGAACCATTCTTACCCGCTCTGGTGAATTGTCTTTTTTTATTATTCATGTCGCATATTTTGTACTTATCTGTTCTAATGAATATGTAAAAAAATATATTTATTAGGTACACTTTTAAATCGTACGTTAGGAGGTTAAAGTTCTCTTTCATAAATATCGGTAGAATTATTAGTAGGTGAGAATAATGTGTTTCGATTATGTTCAGAAGGACATGGAAAATATTTTCTTCCATTAGTTTATGTACCCCAAAAAATGGGAAATCGGCACGGAGGCCGAAACTGAACATGTTGTTACAACTGTGTAGCGCCACGCCTGGCTCTTTTAAATACTCATTTGGATTTTCACAAAAGGTTGACACTTCTTTAGTGACATCATTTAATAATTCACTTGTTGCTACCATTTCAGTGTCCCCCATTTCGCCATTCGAATAATTTACACTTGGTCCACTTTGAAGTTCGCTTAACCCGAAATTATTTCCCCTTTGACAGAATGCGAACAGAAAGTTAACAAAGTGGGAATATATCAGGGAGAAGAAATCTCCATGGGTGCTCCTGCTTTGCTTCAAATGGTTAATATTCCTATTGGAAAAGTACGTGAGAATGTTGTCTGAAGCATGGGTAAAATCATGAAATGTAAATGTGCGTGGACCGGCATTACAATGAATTTTAATCATGAGATTCACAAGATTCCATTTTTTTTTCTTCTCAGCCTTGTAACGATAACGCTTTAAAATTTTCTTATTCATCTTCTTGTTTCTGCATACGGGTAACGAATCGTCAGGAATGTTATAATCGGCATTTTCATCCACCCATTCGATTTGTTCCTTTTCAGCATAACACGTTGTATCTTTACATTCGTTTGCATTTTTTTCGTTACTTAATTCAACGTGGCTGCAGGGGTTGTTCGACGTGTCTTCCCTCTTCAGAGAAAAAAATTCGTTTAGCAAATTTTGGGGCATATGCTGAAACTCGTGGAAGATATAAAAGGGCAAATTTACACCGCATATATAGTTTAAACAAAAGGCCAGAATAATCTTATACTTTTTAACCTTCCTTATAATTTTAAACAAATTCAAGTACTGAACGTTTAGCGGAATGTACTGTAGGACAAAACTGAGTGACAAAAATAAGTTAAAATAAATGGACTTGAGCAGATTTAAGTGTAAATTATCATTTGGTTCCCTCCTTTTTTTGTTTGAAAAGAAGAAGTGACAAATGACACTGAATACGCTTTCGTATGGGCAGTTCAAATTTGTCACAAAGAATTCTAATATGCGTTTACAAATAAAGGCCAACAAGACACATACTGAAAATACCAAAATTCTTCGAACATAAAACTTCTTCTTGTTGCAAAAATTGTATTTAATTTTTTTTAAATAATCAAAATCGCAGGTCTCACTTCGATTATTGTTAAAAAATTTCACTAATGCGGCATGAGCACAATATTTTTTGTAAATATTTACATAATTATCATAGAGAACCCAAAAAAATGTGTCAAAATTTATTTCATACTTGTTTAATAATTGTAGGAAGTTTCGGATGCTTAAAAAATTATTTAATTTTATTTCGTTCACTATTTCTAGTATTAGATTATTTAACAGATGGTAAAAATAATTTATAAAAATATCTCCATAGTTTTCATACAAATTGTAAATAAAGGAGTATTTATATGCCTTCTTTTCCTCTTCTCCTTTGGTTAAATCTTTATCATCTCCCTGCATCTTATCGTACATTTCGTTACTACTCCTCTCATCCCCATCCAAGCATGTTTTGTCACTAAACGTTTCTTTAGTATGCTCATCTTCCAGCATCTTCAAATAAATATGTAAATTATGACGCCCTATATACACATCTTTGAAATAGGGAATGATGATATACCTATTATAGTGAAACAACTCCTTACTTGGGTTATTGTTTTTCTCACCATAAAAGTAGGTGTAAATATTAAAATAATAGCTAAACATAAAAATGATATCGTTAGCATTGGAATAGCATTCGTTCGGGGGCTTATTCTTCTTGTCTAATTTGAGAGAAAACATGTAATCCTTGTTCAGGTATAGTTTCTTCAGATTTATGTGTAAATTTGTGCTCTCAATAAAACTGATAAAACTTTTCGTGCGAATAAAATAGGGAGACGAAAAAGAGTTCCTAATATCGATAATTATTTTATTCTTCTTCCATTTGTAGTACTGGCAAATGGTATTACTATTCTGTGGTTCCTTCAACAGGGAGCAGTACTTCATATACGTTTTGCTATTTTTGTGGACATTTAATATCCTTATTATGTTATTAATATACAAGAAGTTGTTACTACTGTGCTCGATGTAATTCCCTTTGGAAGGCTCCTCCTCATTCGTACCTCTGCTGAAGCTTATTTTGTAGTTGAAAAAATTTGAGCAATTTAGCAGATGGAAAAAAAAAAGGTGGAAAATCAAATAGAAATTGTTGCACACAGGGATGCACAGGAAGCACAGATCCCTGAATTTGTACACAAATAAATACGGGCTCAGGTAATAGTAGCTGTTGTTTTCCCTTATGTAGTTTACATAATCCGAGATGAATTCATATAACCTGAGGTCGATTATTTTTATGTATATATTTTTGTATTTGTATCCTACGTCGAGGGGGTTTTCTACGTTTACTTTGTGTAGGTGGAAACTGCTCAGTGCGCTTGCCCCTTCTTCAGCAATCGTGATGCTGCAGTTGTTACCACCACTGGCGCTGGTATTGTCAGCTTTGCCGCAAGTGGCGTTTTTTCCCACATCTGCGTTACTCATGCAGGGCTCCGAATGGAGAGTGGAAGACATATTCATCATGATCAGTGACTTGGCCTCCACATTACTGTCCTCTTTCCCGGTTGCGTATCTCTCATTAAAAAGTGAGCGACGTTTTATGGAGGAAAGGTTTAAATCGTTACTGAGTACACTTTCCTGATTAGAGCTCTTTGCACTTGTTTTTTTGAGAAAACCGCTGGTAATTGATAAAATATTCGTTTTTTTTTCTTTACAAAAAATGTTATTTCCTTTTTTTATTTTTTCAACAAAGAAGTGGTAGAAACTTTTTATAAATTCTTTACACTTGTTGTCAAAATGGCACTGCAACTTCTTTATTTTGCTGTACGTCTTCACCATGTCAACCAGAAGAAGCAAAATGACCTCCACAAAATGGGTCCTTTCGAAGTAGGCAGACACGTGCATATCCACTGGAGAATTTCTCAAACTTTCACCGGGGGTTATACGCAAATTTTCTAGCACTATATCACAACTGCAACACATGGAATTCAGAAAAGGGTTATTTTTCGCCTTGGAATCATTGGGGTAGCCACTTCCGCATATATATTTCTTCGGAATGTACACAAAGTACAGCCTATTATAATTTAAATGCAGAAATAACAGATCCATCATATATTCAAATTGCTCACCCCTGTTCAGTGTAATTTTGTATGGAATGGCCTTATCTGTGCTCACATACGTACTCAGAAGTAACTTCTTCCTTCCCCCGTGTATTTTAAACATATCAAAATTGATGTTTACATATTTGTGATTCACAAAGGGGTTTATTTCCCCTACCGGTTTGTGTTGTACAAATATTTTAAAACAATCAGGCTTATCATTTTGGTATATTTCTTCTTCATAATTTGGCACATCAAGTGTGGGGGTTCTCAAATGATTCCCTTCTTCATTTTCTTCTTCTTCTTCTTCCTCCTCATCCTTCTGTACTCGCTCTTTTTTCCCATTAATTTCAGCCCCCCTTTGCTTCTCTACACGATTCTTGCATTTGGAATCTTTCGCATCGTTGTCTATTCGTGTGACCTCATGGAGGGGCCGAATTTTCCAACTGGGGCTGTTCCTGCTTGTCTCTACGTTGCCATTCTTCCTCATGGTGCGACTCAACTTGTTCAACGCCACTTTAATATGTTTTGCATTATCTACAAAGCTGTACCTTTTCAACATTGGTTCCAACTCTTTTCCATTTGTGAGTTCTTCCAATGAAGTTAATAATTTTTCTTGTTTATACGTGTTACCAAAATGTGCACAGTTCGTATTCTTTTCAGGCTGAGAGTTTTGCATGTAGAAAATTTCCTCTTCTCTCTTTTTGCTCATAACGTTCTGCACCTTTCCGCAAGAGAAACGTTTTTTCCGTTTTAAATTGTCATCTTCACGTAGTACCTCCTCTTTTTTATGGCACGATTCTTCACTTGATTCTCCGCTTCCCTTTCCGCTGTGTCCATGCCCCTTCGTGATAGACCTGGCATGGCTAGCCACCTGGTTGTACAGTTTCTCCTCCTTTTTAATCACTTCCTCCTGTGCACAATTCAAATTTGTTCCTTTCAGAATCAGTGTGTCCATTTCGAACGGAACGAAGGTATCGTGTACGCCAATGAAAAACGGTTTCTTGAGTTCATTTTGTGTTGTAAAACCGAAGGGCCCTTTTTTTCCTTCCTCCGATTCATTCAAATGTTTAGTGCTATTTTCTTCATTTATATAATTTGGAGATTCAAAATGGACATAATTTTTGTTCATCAAATTAGTGTCTTCCCCCCTTTCCTTTTTAAAAGTTTTATCTGTACTTTTGGATCGATTAGAATTGTCATTGCTTTCCACTCGTGTGTCACTTCCATTTGGAAACGTTTTTTTTTCCTTCTTTATTTTACCATACGATTCATCGTAATAATTGGCGGGCGATATATAGCATATTTCTTTATTTTTCATTGTTTTTAAAACGTTAATTATGTGCACGATGTTCTCCCTCACCGTCTGTACCAACTCGTGGTCCGCTTGATTTTCAATTTTTTTACTCACATAGCGGTGGTTGTTATTACTCCTTTCGATGGTATACAATTTTACATAATTCTGTACGTTTTCCTCAAATTTGTCTTTACTTTCCAAATTGAGGTGGTATAAATCGACTCTAAAAAGAGCTACGTTGTTCAGGTCAAACTCGACGTTATCGGTTCTTTTTAATTCCAAGTTGAGCGACTGGGTCGTTTTGGCTTCGGACTTATCGTCGCTCTGGTTATCCTTATCGTTATCGTTGTAGTTATCGTTCTCCTCGCAATTAGCACTACCATCCGCATTGTAGTAATAACTTTTCTTACTGCTGTGCCTGAATTTTATGCTCCTCACTACCTTTCGCCAGAGCTTTCTACGCAACGTTACCTTTTCTTCATACACCTGACTCCCCTTCCGGAACAAACTTCTATTAAATTCGAAGAACGATTTGTTACCCCGATTATCGAGGTTGCTTTTTTTGCTGCTCGTTCGGGAAAGAGCGGTGCAGGAATTTTCAAACAAAATAAAACAAAAAACAATCATATTGTTTTTTATAAAATAATTACTATTCCCAACATTTAACACACTTTTTATGTACCTTTTCCAGCATATGTAATGAGAATTTACAAGGTTATGATTCATGTACGCATTTTTGATACTTCTAACTGAACAGTGATAGATTTTCCTTTCTTTATTCTCTTGTGAAAAAAATTTATTTAATTTTTTCTGTGAGTAGGTGCAAATGTCTAAAAACTCGTTGACACATTTCACGAAGGTTACGCCCTTCTGATTTACATTAACGTTCGCATTGTATATGGCGTCTTCTTCGATTTTCTTATCAAAGCTTAGACATAAACAGACGAACAAGTACGTGGCATACACGTTTCTGTGTTCCAAGGAGTACTTGACCTTATCATCAAAGCATACTTCCCCTCCTACATGTTCATTTTCATCATTTTTTTCTGCACCGTCTCCCTGTTCTGATCCGTACAAAGAAACAAACTTATTTATAAAAAATAAAATAGTAAATATATTATATAAAATTGACTTAATTTTATAATTATTATTCAAAATGTAGAGACACATAACATTGGCCATTCTGAAGTCATAAAATGCGTTGCAGCTTAAATCGTTTCTACAAAAATCTTCGATGTTTATAAAACTCCTTTTTATTGAATACATCATTTTTTTTCTTTCTGTTGATAAATTCCCAAGTAGCTTTTTGTTCAGGTGAAATAACTCAATTGACTTTTCCTTCACAAATTCATTGGTGTGAACATTTTTTTTCACAACGTTGTCATTTACTTGGTAAAGCTCACTGGAGTTATCCGAATCTTCAAAATAGACATGAAGACAGATATTCTCAAGGATATATTTTAGACGCACAAAATTATATATGCTCTGTATTATGCTCATTTGTTCGTAAAAATTGGCAAATTTTGACTCATCTCGCAGAAAGTAATTATAATAACTACTGAAGTAAAAATTACTCCTATTGTTATAGTACTCATTGTTCATTTTTTTGAATAGCTTCAATAGAAAATTCAGAATCTCTATGTTGTACTCTTCGCTTAGGTATGCCAATGCATTTTTCACCTTCTTCCTATTCGCGCATTGCGCGATATAGTACACGCACTCATCTTTACATTCAGGCTTCCTCTTTAGGACTACACACAGAGGGGGGAGGGGGGGGAAGGGGAAGGGGAAAGACATGAGAAAGGAACAGATTCGTCTTGGTTAAGGGGAATGCCCCCGAATGCGCGCGCAGGTGTTAGCACATATACACACATATATCGACCGATACACATGATGGGGGCTACCCCCCATCCCTTCAGCCATTCCCACAAGGGGAGATAAGTCTCCAACCCTGTGTACACACACACACAAAAAAACATCCAAACAACACAAATGCGCTTGGATACATACATAAAAAACATGGGCATATGCACGAAACTGGAAAAAACACACACTTGGTTCATGACACTAATGGTGTTGTGTATATCACTTCAAAGGAATAACGTTATCTGCATAGCATGCATGTTTTTTAAAAAACAAACGGGTATGCATTCTTCATGTGGACGCAATTTTTTCACCATAAGACAAGTCGAAAGTACCAATTTTTCCTCGTAACTGGTGAGAGTTACACATTGGAAGCATGAGAAGAATGCTATGCAACAAATATGAGGACGGTAGGCACATTTTCGCAATTGCGAAGGGGGTCTTCGCCACGGGGGTAGCATATGCACACAAACATGAATGCATATAAATATATATATACATGTGCACATGCGCCGACAATTGCTGGAACTACTAAATTCGTTCTACACACTGCGCTCAAAAAAAAAAAATTTTCAATTACATTCATATATGACGAAGGCCTTCTGGCAGAAGCTAAGGTTATCCTGCTTCACAAAGTGACATATTAAATTTTCATATTGTTCGTTTGTGTTGTTTTTATAAACTTTGAAGTTCGCGGAATACGATTTGCAATTTCCCATTATGTCTTCCCTGCGTTACAGCATTATTCTGTGTACTTTGTGGAAAACAATTGGAGAGATGGATCTGGCTTGGATACAATATATTCTGTGTGTGCTTTTTTTTTTTTTTTTTTTTTTTTTTTATGCTCTCTTGAGTACTTTTTTATTGTTCACCCCATTAGTGTTCGCATTATTGTATTGAGATCTCTCAATATGGTTTTTCTAAAGTTCTTTTTCTTTTTTTTCCTATTAGTTTGGTATTTACACTTTTGCAATTCACACGATCCATCCATACAATTGTGTGCCACTTAACAAATAAAGAACAAAACAAAAGGAAAAAATTAGAGCGAGGACAAAAATGAACTTTGCGGTTTCACAATTTTTGTGGAAATTTTCAGTGTATATAGGAGAGCATTTTAAAAAGAATGTCCCGGGGGGATTTACATAAATGCATATGATGTACTGTACAAAAACAAGGTGAAAAAAAACACCACCTAATCTGCGTACAATTAGGCATACACACAAGTCGGATTTCACTTAATTCTGTTTCCGAACTGGTGTATGCAGGCGTGCATGGACATACATTCGGCTAATTCATCACGTTCGTGCTTTGAAGCAACTACAAGAAAAAATATATGTACATCCTCTTTACTTCTCCTTTATGCGAATGCAAAAAGAATGAAAAAAAAAAAAAAAAAAAAAAAAAAAGCACAGGGACAAAGTCTTAGTACGAATATAGGAAAAAGGCTAACTGCTTTGATAGGCTTACATATTTGTAAAATATATCTTCAGAGCAATACTATTTGGGAAAAAATGCACAAGTAAAAAATGGCAAAAAAAGAAAAAAAAAAAAAAAAAAAAAAAAAAAGGTGAAGAGTTTGTTCACACGACCAATTGGTTCTTGGCTTAGAACTGGAATGAAAAGAAATAAAAAACGCACAAGGGAGAAGTCAAACAAGAAATAAAAATAAAACAAAATTCTATTCGCCTAAATAAATTTGTAAACAAAAAGAAAAAGAAATGTCAAACATTATATACATAAAATGAATGCACAGCACAAATGCGTGCATAAAATGACCGTGTAAGAATTTACAAACTGCATTTATATATTTCTACACGCATATGTATAACGCCACTGCGTTATATTCTTCGGTGGGAAGTGTATAGATCTGCTAAAAGTTCTCTCCATTTTTTGACGTTATAATTATATTTCCATTTGCTACTCTATCATCTTTTCATCGTTTTATGTATTTATTTTTTCCAGCAACAAATCCATGACATGCTAACAATAAAATAAAAGATTTGCCCCTTTACGATTCTCGAAAAGGGTTACTCTTCCTGTAAGTGGTATTTTTACACATATATAACAAGCTTTTGAAAATTTCTTGGAACATCATTTTTTTTTTTTTCCAGTTAGTCAAGTTTCATTCATGCACCGCACTTAAAGAAAAAAAAAAACATTTTAGGTTTTGCTCAGGACTGGGAATTATTTTATGCCATTTCGTTTTCCCACTATTTTTTACGTCTCTTAGGACGCGAATAACAGTGTGCTAACTGTTTTCTTTGTAGAGCGGAAAGATTACTCGCGGGGATTGCTCTTTCAAATAACAGTACACACGTATATATAGCGCACATGTCCTATATACACAATCCCACACGTGCCTATACACGTACAAATGGTGATTCTCCAATTCGGGGGGGGGGGGGGGTTAATTTAAAAAACAAAAAAAAAAAAAGTATTACAAAGTTTTTGCCTGTTCGATGCATAAAGAAAGAGACGTAAACAAAGGAAATGCCTTTTGCAATTTTATTTTTCCTCCATTCATAGCACTTGTGGAAGTGCAAAAGGGATGACACACTAAGTGTATGCATGCTATGTCAAAATGCCCTGAGGGAGGGCGCCATTACATGTAAAGCAGAATACTTAAAAAAGGTTAAGCTGTACATATGGCAGCATGCTCGAATTATAAATTAAGTAATTCTGCGTAGAGGGGGATAAACCATATGGAAGCATGACTGATGGGCTGGGAGGAAAGCAGAATAAAGAGGTAAAATAAATGCTTCGAATAAACAAGGCAAATGCAAAAAAAAAAAAAAAAAAAAAAAAAAAAAAAAAGTTTTAATTATAAACAAAAGATAAAACTAAACAAAATCGCTAGCAGTTGTGATCCTCGCTGAGGTCATCGTGCCCATCACCGCTCCTGTAAACTTTCATAGCTAGCACTTTCGTCCGTCTAGCGGATGGGGGGTTCTCTTGAAAGAAATACTGCAGTGGGGGGAGGAGGAAAAAAAACAAAACAATAAAATATAGATCGGTTAATAAAATAAGGGGATAACATCCCGTTTACACATGCTACACACTGAAATGCATGCAATGGAGGGCGAACGGCTTATAAAAGCCACCAACTTTGCGCACTTACGTATAGGAAAAATTCGAAATGCTTCCGCGAGTAGCAACTCAAAATACACTCCGCATTCAGGCGCATCACCACGTTGTATAAATTGCTCAAGTAACAAAAAATGATCACAGTTAGCTTGTCTATTTTGTCGTAAACATATATCTTCTTGATAACTTTTAGGCACTCGATTAGAAGCTTCTTTTCGACCGTCGTTAAGAGCGTGCTGGCCTTGTGAACCTTCTGAAGAAATTAAAAAAAAAAAAAAAATAGCAATATAGAGGGAAAAACGACACAAAATGGGAAGTGAAAAAAAGAAAAAAAAAAACAGATTTGCACCCAATGTGCTATTTGTCTTACAAAAAGGGGTGTAAAGTTTTCCGTGTGACTGTTTAGCGCCTTGACGTGTTCAATAGTCAGCCGAGGCTTCTCCAGGTATCTACATACGTTTACATATTTTGTATCTACAGTATCGACACCTTTAAGGGGGAGAGTATTGACACATTTTTCATTAACAGAATTGCACTTATAAAATTCTGTGAACTTTGCATTTTTGGTAAATTCCTTTATAACAATATTTTTTTTTACATTGGACGAAAAGGATAATCCGTTATGCTGCAAAAGGTGAATCATGTCTATGTAGTAGTCGTCCTTTTTCTCGCTTAGATATTGTTTCGATCGTCCAATGGTTTCTAGACATTCGCAAAATGGCACACCAGAAGCGTGGTGACGCGAGCGGGGGCGACAATATTCACTAATAGTACTAGCCGTGCTAGCACTACCGCTACTGCAGCCCTTGTGTTGGTACTTCTCTGCAAAACCTTTGCATCCTCTTTCCCGGCGCCCCTTAAGATACAAATGTGGGAACGACAAGTATGTGCAACACAATAAACACTTTTCTTGAAAATCCAAAAACTGGTAAAATATTTTAAATAAAATTTCCATGTCTTTGTAGTGAAATTTTCTTATCTTTCCTTGATTGATATATTCAATGAGGTATTCCTTCTTTTTTTTTTTGTATTCATTTTTTTTATCGATTACGAAATTTACATATTCGTCTATATTAATCTTCCCTCTAGGAGCAAAATGGCTAGTTCCCTTAATGCCTTCATCATGATGTCCTTTCCCCTCACCCAGTTGTGCGGAAATCTTTTTCTTTTCAAACTTCTCAGTAACATATTCGTTCTTTATTTCATCTTGAATTTCACTGAATATATTTCCAATAAATAATCCGTTGTATTCATTCGATGTGTCATATGGTGAGGCGTTTAGATCGAGCGACTTCACCATAAGGGGTTGGAGGAGTAGGCACTGTGTCACATGGATGTACCAAGCAAGTATGTAGCTCCTTTGCACATATCAAATGAAAAATCCGCGCACGTTCAGGCTTCCAACCAGAAATGTCCTTTTACTTTCACTTCCAGACGAAGGAGAGGGTGGTGATCATGGGGGGAAGAGACTACCCAATCGAATGGGAAGGCGCTACATAGAAAAATGAAAACGCGTTATTCTATTTCCACAGGGTGTTTTAACGCGGCACACGTGCTACATGCTGTACGTCGGAGGAGGCTTGAACAGGTCAAACGCGCAAAAACGTTGCAATTGGGCGATTGAAAATTGTGACAGTGTGAGCAGTCCCCCTACATGTACATTGTACACGTTTCCATAAGCCTATGCCAGTGGTGTATATATACCTATGCGCCTGCCCACTTGTAGTCCAGGGAGAAAAGCATAAAAGGGTCATACTTTCTGAAGCGCGCCAGCATAACGTCGATGGTAAAAATGGGTTTATGCTTCTACATACAATTTTTGCATGTCATTTTTCCCCTTTTGTGCAGCGTTCGCATAGGCTAGGTGGTAAAATGTGGCTAAGCGAACTGGGAGAGAAAAAAAAAAAAAGAAGAAAAAAAAAAAGAACACATAGGTAAATAGTGCATACTGGATGTGTTCTCAGCACGTGCATGAGCGTAACTCACAACTCGCTTTGAATACGCTAAGGTACAAGCTGAAACATGCGCACTGGGCCGCGCCGCTTCAAAACAGGGGCGCAATTGGAAAAAAGTGCATCTCGGTGTGGAGCTCGCTAAAGAGTACGAATGCTCCAGTTTGTGCTCGCAAATGGGATGAAGTATAAAACGGACGAAGCGAATCGACAAAGTGAAATAAAATAAAATAAATCCAGCTGAAGGAACAAAACTGACGCAAATTTCCCCTATCCGCGGGTAACCCTCCCGTACAATTTTTACGCTTCAAAATTTACGCGGCGAAATTCCCAGAATTTGCCACAATGGGAAAACACAAACACAGCAAAGATAAGTTGTACATTTTGCAGTCAGAGTATAGAAGAGATGCCTTGATAAAGAAGCAACACAAATCCAGGAACTCAACCTTCCTCCCTTTTAATTACTGGTGAGCAGTTTTACCATACATATGTTACGCTGTCCAAGAGAAAAACAAAAAAACAAAAAAAACATTACACGTACGGGGCATCACAAAAGCGTTCTCACGTACGTATATATATATGTTCATATATATTCCCGCTGGGGAATACATTTTCCCACCACTGTATATTTTGTTTTGCGCCCGTGTGAAGGCATCCCCTTTCACAGTGAGTCCAACCCATATACACGATCCTTGTCTCGCCCACGTTGTTTCTCCCCTTCAGCTGCATAAGTCTAAGACCCTTCAGCGATCCCTACTGTGATGAAGATGGAAGGCTATACGATAAGAAGAGCGTTTTAGAAGAAATGGCCAAGGGGAAGGAGGAAAGGAAAAAAGCGGAGCCAAGAATTGACCTGAAAAATCTAATTAAAGCAAACTTTTACAAACACAATAATGAGTACATATGCCCAGTGACGAGAAAGTACTTTAATCAACACTCCAAAATTATTTTAAATAAAAAAACGGGGAATGTATACTCCTCAGAGATATACAAATTATTTCAGAACAAGAAGGACATGTTTGATCCAATTACACATGAACCCATGCAGAAGACAGATTTGATTGTCCTACAGGACCCCCTACTTAAAGTAACCAAATCCAATGAACTCAGCCAAAACAATGTTCAGGCGAAAAAAATAAAAGCTCAATCTATTCAGGATAATGGGGCCATTATGAGTATCCTTCACGAAGTGCAGAAGAAAAAGGGGGATGTAAAAAGTGGGCAAGACAAAGGTGAACATGTCCAAATGGAGAAACATCATTGGGAAAAAAAGGGAGACAAAAATGATAAAACTGAGAATATAAAAGACATAGATGGAATACAAATGGAAAGAGGAAATAGCAAATACCTATTCCCTCCAAAATATGCTGATCCAGATGATGAAGAGGATGAGAGCGAAAATGAAATAAAAATAAAATGTGAAAATTATAGTGATAATAAATTAGCGCAAAGTGTAACTTCAACCATATCGAATGTTACGTACAAACACAACTTTGTATACCTTCCGGAGAACCAGGTACAAGACATGATTTATGAGAAGGTTCGAAAAAACAAAAAAAACAGTTACGTGAGACTCATAACGGATGTAGGCATGATCAACATTGAACTCTACGCCTCCATGTTGCCAAAGTTATGCCACAATTTTTTGTTCCTCAGTGAATATAAATACTATGACAAAACAGACATTTTTAAAAAGGATAAAAGGGAGGACATTGTTTATTTTGGTTCCCGTAAAAGTAATTACCATTTAGCAGCATCTGGATTTTATTGGAGAAAAAAATTAAAAAAAAGAAGAATGAGAAGCAAGATAAATGACGAAACGGCTATGCAGGCATTCAAAGAATCTATAATGGGGGTACCTAGCGACGACGATAGTGACGTGGCAATTAAATATGTGAAGCATAGTGGGCACAAGCCCCCTTCGGAGAAAAGCTGTTTTGGAAATGTGTACCTTTTTAGATACTACAATCAGATGTACTCCAACATGTTCTACATTTGCCTGACGGAGGAGTACACCACGGGGGATGCCTGCGTGGGAAAAGGTGAGGCGTTTGTGATTGCATACTTCACAGCAATTTGCGCGTCCCTATGAAAAAGAAAATATCCTATGTGAACATAAGTTCTGACGAACTAGCGAAATCGTTACACTAACTGCGCGCATTATTTTGCATTTCTCCACACACCCTTTGTGCATTCCCCATGCAGTTGTAGGCGGAAATGAAACCCTCGAAAAGCTGAAAAATCTGGACCCCGCTGCAAGTAGTGATGTAATATATGAAAGATGGACAAAAATTTCGTTGCCCTGGATAAGCGACTTATGTATGTTTTCATCTTTACATACCAACACACGGATATATTCTCTTGTCCATCCATCCCACCCCATCCCCTTCACAAACTCAGCACACCCTGAACGACGTCATCATTTACACAAACCCGTTCAAAGACGTGGTAAAAGAAATGAAAGCAAATATGAGAAAGAAAGAGGAGGAAAAAAGAGGACAGGAAAATAACACAGAGAGCTACATAGACGATGGAAAGTACGTCCAGAATAAAAATGACAGTATCGGTAAATACATAAATTGGAACGACTTCAAGAAGAGTGCAACGGCAGCAACGAACACAGCGAACACGAATGAAGAATTTAGCAAACCAAAACTGAACCCTTTAAAAAAGGAAACGCACTCAAAATCGAAGCAGAACAGTAGAATGGATTTTTCCAAGTGGTAGAATTAAAGCAGTTCCATGTCAAAAAATATATATACAAATAGATAGACGTGTTTTTTTTTTTTTTTTTTTTTTTTTTTTTTGTCAGCCAAAAGGCATAATTCCCGGAACGGAATAAAAAAGGCACATCAGTGCTGTTTCACCGTTAACGTTTTTTTTTGGGGAGAGGTGGAACACTTTTTTTTTTTTTTTTTTTCGACGTTGAGGTTCCATTACGTCACTCATAAGTATTACACAATGTTTTATACACACTGTCATGCTGCATATGTAAACTGTCCCTTCAGTTGTGTATTTTTTATTTTATTTTATTTTTTTTTTTTTTATTTCCCCTTTATTTTGTCAATTTCTTCTTTGTTTTTTTAGTAATTTTTTTTGGGAATTAATGTTTTTTACCCTCACGCTTACGTTTACTTTTCCTTTTCTTTCCCTTGTGTGTCCATGCCCATTTTTTACACTCGGAAAATTACATAATATTTTTCCTACAAATGAATAGCCAGCGCCCCAAAAAACACATACGTTGGCCTTCCATAAAATGTTTGTATTTTTTAACCTTTGACATATTTTGCTTCACCGCTTTGCTAATTCTTCTTTTTTTTCATAAATCATTTTTTTCGTATGTATATAAAATTTAAGAAAAAACAAATTTGTTGTTTTTCCTTTTAATTTTAAAATTATATGAAAAAAAATTTATATATTCGCCATATTATATATAACTATTTGGGGAAAGCGTTTTTTTTTTTTTTTTTTTTTTTTTATTTATACAATTAAAATTTTTTTTATATATTTTTTTGTTTATACCGAAACGGTACATTTTTTTCTTTTTTTTTCCCGCCTTCTATTTTTATACTATTTAGATTCTAACTAGAAAAAATATAAAACATAAAAAGTACAGACATGTGAATTAGTGATGCAGATAATGCATTTTAACTTTTTTATAAAATTGATATTCACTGAAAAACAACGTTATTAAAAAGTCATGTACATTTCCGACAGCGTAAAATTAGTGCAATCGGCATGGGGCATGTCCACATGTATAAATAGGTAAAAATATATACGTATACAGGTAAAGACATTTGCGTTGCTCACATATGTGTACGTACTACAACACCGTATTAGTGAACTTGCCCAAACGTCACACTGGTAGATAGGCGAACAGATAAGCAATCGGAGGAGACCACTTTGCTGAGTAATATGTTATCCAAAAGTTTTCACAGAAAAGGCAGTGCACATGCATTGATAGAAAAAAAAAAAAAAAAAAATAGCACAGCGTAGAAGGAAGCCAAATCAATACTTTTCTCACAAGTTTGTATTCACGGGGTAGATTGCTCCTTTTCCTTTTACCTGAGGTGTGTCTATCAGTTTTCCCTACCCCCCTTTTAACGCCATATAACATGCATAATTCTTGAAATTTCCCTCGACAATGCAGTAGTGAAATGCGTTTTCAAAAAATAACACACTTTTAACTTGAAGAAAAAAAAAAAAAAAAAAAAACGCACTTGCTGATTTTTGATTACACTTGGTATAGCTATGGATAAACAGGGAAGGTGCACGAAGAGGTGTATAATTTAAAACCTAATTAGAAGCACCACACACATATACACACACACACAGGTGTAAAGTGTTAGAGGTGTCAAGAACGCACAGCGCAAAAGACCAAGGCTTTAAAATGCGAGTCGAGTCAGCAACGCACACATGCCGCCCACTACCCCCTTCTCCTAGTCAAATTAAGATTCAGAAGAAATGGAAGATTTTGCCTATGTGGACAAAAATGTTTATATAAATCTTCTCGTGACCATTATAAATAAATGCAAAGAATACCTTCTAGGAGTAGGAATTTTTAAGCTTGTCTTTTGCTTGTGCATAGTGGTCATTAGTATTATCTTTGCTCGTCGCAAAAACAAAAAGAAGAAAAAGGTCAACATATATATACAGATAAATAATGTGCGCCACGGAAATGATAAGAAAACGGGCGAAATAGGGGAAGACCATAAAAAATGTTGGGCGGCCAATGAAGATGCACAAATAGTAGAACCCACCTTTCCCGAAGCGCGTGAACCCACAAATGTAGAACAATTGAATAACGAATTCTATCACATAACGTACAGCCCACATATATTTGACCTAAAAAGTATCAACAGAACCGAATTGTGCAATGTATGCAACGAAAGCATCTACTCATTTATTTTTTACAAAAAAGATATTTTCGAATGCGTGGTTTGCAGAAATAAGTGCCACATAGAATGCGCCCCCAACTCCAACTTGATGAGCTGTAAAACGGCTGTGTTCTTCAAAAATAAACACAAGTTTATAAGAATTAGGAACTGCATGTGGAATAATAAATGCAACATTTGCAGTAAAAAATTCTCCTACTTCTCCTTTCCCCCCTTTGCCAAACAGTACATATATAAATGCATTTGGTGCAACAAATATTTTCATGTCCACTGCATAGCGAAAATTGCCAAAAAAAAAAAACAAATACATGATAAAAAAAAACAAGTCAAGGATGCAGTTTGTAACTATGGAAATAACAAGTATGTGCTTCTCCCGTACGAAGTTGCCATTAAAGAAAACGTCCTTTTGGACTTCTTGATGAATGCCTACCACCGTGTGAACGAGACACAAATGGGTAATGATGAACTGCTACTCAGCTACACTCCCCATGCGTTGGATGATACCACCGGCGATGATGGAACGGATGAGTTGAGCCCACAAGAAAGAAACGAAAAAGAGAAGAAGCTGGATCATGCGAAAGGAGGAAAGCTACCCCTTATTGGCAATCACACACCAACTGAACAACTCTGCCTCGATTATGTAAACCACTTCTCCATGTTTAACAAGATGAGAAAATTTAAATCATTTCCCAATTCTTCAAAAGCAAAAAATAATATAATCTCGGTGCATGAAAACTTTCTTCTCAATTTCTTCCCAATCCATTTGCCAATCTATGAAATAAAAAGTAGTAGAAAAATTCTCCTCATTTTTCTAAATGTAAAAAGTGGAGGGCAAGTTGGAAAAAAGCTCTACCAAGAATTGCTCATGTATTTTAACCCCCTACAAATCATAAGTATAAAAAGTGAAAAAAATGTTTTAAATGCCCTGAACATGTATAAGGAAATGATTTGGCTCAACAGAGTAATCATCCTTCTCTGTGGAGGAGACGGAACCATAAGCATCTTCATCGACACGTTATTAAAATTTTTTGCAAATGAAGTTGCCATGGGTGCTTTGCAGGGAAAGAACAAGGGGAAATACAGCGAACTGTATTATGGAAGTGATAAAAAAAATGAACAATTTCTCTCCACGAAAAATACATTCCTAAATAAAACCATCATGAACATCACGGCAAAGTTGAAGCACAATAAAGACGCACTTAGGAAGAAGTGGGCAAATAATATCACCGCGCAAGCGAAAAAACCCACCACATTTTTCCTAAAAAAGAGGACTGAGAAAAATGCTACTGGACAAGATGCAAACAATTCCGGTGACCATTGCCGTGACGATGAGGGGAACATAAGTGAGGAAAACGCAGAAACATATTTTGGGAATGAATCCTGCACCGCTCACGTGTGGGGAGAAAATCAAAGTGATCAGTTGGCGCCGAACCTAACGTCCAAGGTGAAAGGTGCATTTGCAGGCGATAGACGTATCGACGATCCTGCCGCCCTGAATGGTGAATTGAAGGGCGACTTAATTAGCCAATTAAGTGGCGAAATAATTGACGATTTGCGGCAGCACCTGAGTAATGATTTGAATATTGACAGCAACAGCTGGAGCTCTGGGCGCAATACCCCCAAGGATATGGACAAGGGGGGAACCGAAGCCAAGTGTGGAAACGGGAAGTACCTGTACATCCTTGAAAAACTGAAGAACTTCAAAAAAAAAGGCCCAGAAAAGGATGACGATGCAGAAAACGAAGGAGAACTGTGTGAAGACGAAGCCTACAAGGGAAGCACGGTGAAAAGCTTCCAAAACGGAAACTCCATGATGGACAAGTACTACAATGGTAACACAGTCATATATAGTAATTGCACACAGAATAATGAAGACCCATATTTTGAATCTCGGAGGGGCAAGGAGAATGAAAAAATGTACGACAATATTCTTTACCATGATTATAAGGAGAATTCAAGCAGTTATTTGCCAATGAAAACCAAATTAAATGAAAATTCGCCATCGTATTGTCATGAGGCGAATGGGGCGATCCCAAAAAAGAAGGAAGAAAATAAGCAACACTTTGGTAATAGCACCAGTTTGAGCTACAGTAATGGAAATTCACTTAACAGCGGCAACGCTGAGTGTGATGATGGCACCCAAGTGTATCTCTGCAATGAGGACAATGTGACACCCCACCAGGGTGGTTACCCGGGTGGTTACCCGGGTGGTTACCCGGGTGGTTACCAGGATAATTACCAAAGGGATGTAAAAGGGAAGACATCCCTGACCGATGGAATCCCCAACATGGAAGCAGGAGATCCAAATCGAAGTGATGAAGATGTCATCTTCCAAATAGATAATGGTTACAAAGTTATACGCTCAAATGAAAAAAAAAAAAATCGCCAAGGTGACGGCCAACGCTCTTGTGAACAAAAAGAAATTACAAATAAAATTATCAAAAGGGAAGATAAAGAAAAGAAATCGAACAAAAATTCTCTCGAATCTTACATAGCATGTGCACCTATAGGTATACTTCCCCTAGGTACAGGAAACGATTTAAGTTACAGTCTAGGATGGGGGTGTGGGTACAATAACGACCCATTGGTGTACTTAAACAAAATGAAAAATGCAAAAAACAAATATATAGATGTATGGAATATGAAAGCATATGACCTAAACAACAATATCATTCTAAACAATAGCTTTATAAACTATTTCGACTTTGGAGTTATCTCCAGATTAGCTCTCCATTTCGATAATATAAGGAAAAAATTTCCTCATTTTTTTAATAGCAGAATTGGAAATAAAATACTCTATGGAGAAGTAGGCTTTAGAGACTTCTGCTTCAATACATACAAATATAAGTTAAACAAAAATATAAAACTATACTGTGATGGAAAGAAGGTAAAAATTGATGAGGACATAGAAAGTGTGTGCTTGATAAACATTCCCTACTTTCTTGGTGGAGTTAAAATATGGAAGGATGATGATGATGACAACACAGATAAACATTACCATTCTGACATGGATAGACAGAAACAGGAACATGTGAGAAGGAGGAGGACAAGTAAAAAGGAAATGAAAGAGCAAGTGGATGAAAACAATTCAACCAACAGCTCCAGCAATAGCAGCTTTATTGCCTGCTCAATGAATGATAATTTACAAAATGAAAAAAATGGAAGAATTTTTTCCAACAGTTTCGGGGAGGAAAAAATTGGGCACACTTTTGATGATCATAAAAAAATGGCTATGGCGGAATTTATAAAAAGTGCCACTTTAAAAAATTCACCTGGGGAGGATGTCAATCCATCCGAGTTTTTCCAAAATGAAAAAACAAATGGGATTACATCACCTTCACAGGGTGATGGAGTGAATCATCCACAACAGGAGGAAAAATCTTCCCCACCCACCAATGAGCAATCATTCGACTATAGCAACATATACAAATCGTACAGACTTGACTTTTACAGACAAAAGAAATGGAAGCAAAAGTATCGAAAGCAGAAGATGGATGACAAAGTCATTGAAGTCATTGGGTTTCGAAATATGTTCCATATTCTTCAGGTGCAGATTGGTATGTCCAGTGCGATAAAACTCTGCCAGGGGAGTGACATCAAGGTAAAGATTGACAAGACGTTTATTCAAAATAAAAACAAAATTTACTTCCAGTACGATGGAGAGCCTGGATTTCTTAACATCCATAAGTTGCATTTCACTCATAAGTAAGACACAATGGGAGCCGACGGCCGAATGGGGTCCCTCATCATCATCACCAAGCGTGCCCCGTGAGCTCGCACCTCGTTCGTTCGTTCATACGGCGTTCCCAATTTCGCTTTTCCCCCTCTTTCTTTCCCCACCGCAGGTGTCAATATTTGTTTTTGTCTCCTAAGGACCCAATTTGATGCAATCTCGGAAAGGCCCATTCTCCTTTTTTTTTTTTTTTTTTTTTTTTTTTTTGTAAAATTGCATGCCCTTTATTTTACACGTAGCGTATTTATCGTGTCATATATTTATCTCATTCCCTTTGTGTTTTCTTTGTGCGTCCCTTCGCGCCCGCATTTTTCTTTTTTTTTGTTTTTCCGTGATTGCCTCAGCGTTGCTGACGGATAGGCAACGGCGTGCCTTTGAAGCCACGCGCAAGGTTTTTCACAAAGTTAACCCTTTTACGTGATCATTATATAGTTGTCCAATTATCCGTCTATTTACACAGGGCACCTACCGCCCATCAATTTCTTTTTAACGACTTACCCATTTATACCGCAAATGAATTCCCAAATTTAAATTCACGCATCATAGCGAATTAATTTTTTAAAAGTAAATCACACAACGTTATAAATGTGAAGTAAAAATAAGAAAAGGGGGAAAATGCTAACTGGAAAAAAATGCGCGTAAAAAAAATGCGCTGAGATGGGAAAAAAAAAATTAAAAGGTAAACAAACTACAAAAATAATAAAACAAAAATTAAAGCCACATACTGCAGAGCACACAGTATGTATTCCCCCCATTGGTGAAGATCCAAATGCCACAAATATGTCAACGCGCCGGTTTGACGCGCCTACCAAACCCACCTGCTACTTCTTCTTTTTCTTCTGCACAGTTTGCCGGTTCAACAACTTGTACTTTTTGGAGTCATTTCTGCTTAGCGTGATTGCATTACGACATCCTTTTCCTCCCTTGAAAAGTTGAAATGGGGGTATAGTGTGGTGGAAGCTGTATGCACACACATACGCATGTTGCGCGTGCATCGATATATAATCCGTATGTACATGTAACACAGTTGGCACACACATAGGGTGATGCCTGCGACACGTTTTTTTTTTTTTTTTTTTTTTTTTTTTTTTTCATTTCTCAAACCTCCCAGAAGTTCCCGCCTTTCTTCGCCTTCTTGTCCCGCTGACATACACACACGTCGTCGTCATCAAATTCACGAAAACAAAATCCGCAAATCACCCGCTTGGCAATGCCACATTCGTGGTTGCTATTTAAATCGTGGCAAGTGGGACACGGAAATATCTTTAAAAGGGAGAAAGAAAAATATAGCGTAGGATGGGGGCACAGCAAAATGTAGTGATGTTGTATTTTCGAAAGGATGATAACGGAAAACACACATACCATACGGGTGCACATAATGTCACATGCCGCCGGAGTGTATATACACCCAGGGGATGGGTCGTCAATACGTGGCAACCGCTTACCTTGTTACAACAGGGGAATTTGAAGAGGCGATGAGACTTTTTAAAATGCTTGCATGCACCATCCTTCACTTCTATATTATTTACTTTTATAACGTTTTTGCATTTTTCTATCTTCAAATTGTTCGCTGGAGCGATGGCCTTCTTGTTGGACTTTTTTTTTGTGAACAGTTTGTTTATCATTTCGTCTATTCTGTATGGGGGAGGGGAGTGTGTGCACAAGTGCAAACATTTTTTTTTATGGGTGTACATATGTACACTCATTGGGGACATACGTGTGCACGTGCGTGCCCCCCGTTGACGCACACAGAAACACATAAAGTGGCGGATTTACTTTTTTATCGCGGCATTGTTTGCGTTGATTATCTCGTCAAAGGAGAAGCTGCTGTATTTGAACTCCAGCTTGGTGAAGCATTTCTGGCAGTTGATGTGCATTTCTTTGCCTATCATGGGGGTTGTGGGGGTGAATAGCATGTTGGTAAAAAAAAAATGATGGTGCGACAGTGGGTGCCTTCATCTATGCACACACATTTGTGTGGGGAGAGGCAACTCCTCCCCTTGGGGTGGCATCCATCCTATTTGTGGTAATACCAGAAGTGACATTCTTCAGGATGCTCTTCCTCCCGCAACTTTCACAATTCACGCTGTAATCCCCGCTTAACAAGTCCTAAAAAAGAGAAGGGGGAAAATAATGTAAAAATGACTAAACATAAATATAAGGGCGACGCCGCAAAAAAAAAAAAAAAAAAAAAAAAAAAAAAAACTCCTTTGAGTCCTTTCTACCCTAGGCTTACCATCAGAGAGCACTGGTTAAACTTCAAAACACACACACAGCTGTTCTCCATAAAGCAAATATTTCTGTACACTTCCACAATTGCACTGCTGCTGCAATTCACGCAGGTGCAAACTGTATGCAAAAGAAGGATGGGAGGGGGGGGATAGAAAAAACAACATCAGGATATGTCAGAAAAATAAAAAAAAAAAAAGACAACAAAAAGAAAATGCCTGATGCATCAAATGCTCAAGGAGAACATTCCCGCTCTACCTAACTGGGGAGCATCTTTGCTCGTCGTGGTGACATCAAATGTGTTGCAGCACCGGGTGCAAAGAAGCTGCAGCCTTGGGGGATAAAAAAGGGGGAATTCGTGGGCATGTATATGTGAAGAGAGTACATAGGAAGAAAGCATATATACGATGACAACACATAGGAAGTATACATATAAGGGGTGTGAACAATTTCGTGAGCGTTCTGACGGTGATGACCCCAACCCCCAACATGAAGATCCGCGTTCCATGCACCTACTTCAATTGGATGGCCTTGTACAGAGATATATTTTTGATGTGGACGTTACTAAGCACAAGACTTTTCCCCGTTATGTTTACATTATTGTTTATTTTCATGTCATCGCTGTCAATGTCCTGATCCATCTCCTCGTTATTCGCCTGATCACTGTCTTCCTCATTCGGTTGGTTCGGTTCGAGTTCGCTCTGATTTTCCCTCTCTTTTTTTTGCCGTTCCTCCAGCTCCAGCTCTTTCTGCTTCTCCTTCTCCTTCTCCATCTTCTGCTTCTCCTTCAGCACGATGAACCGGCAGTAGAGGAATCGCTTCAAGCAATCCTCCGGACCCTTCGTCTTGACAATTTCGCTAACCTTTTCCCATTTTTCTGGACAATTTTTTAAATCCTTATAAACCCTCAACCCTTCCTCAAGAAGCGTCTGTTCCTCAAGCTTCCAATTCATTACTTTTTTTTTTTCTTCTTCCCTCTTCAACTTCCTCAAATTGTCATTTGCCTTTTGGCTACCTTCCATCGGTGAGGTATCTTTCTGGTTGGTATCTCCACTGGGGGTCTCATTCGTGCCGTCTTTCTTCTCCAAATCGTTATGTGTGCTCTGGCCATTGGGTTCTGCCCTTGTGATTTCCACCAAGTCATTATTTTTCACCTCACGATGAATATAATGCGGCCCCCTTTCGCCTTTTTCAGTTTCCTTCTCAAGCATATTCCTTCTACAACCATTTGCAACCGTGTTGATTTGGCTAGATTCGTCTATATAACTATTTTGCTGCGTGGGGGTATATTCCTCATTGGTTTCGTGAAGACTATACGTGAAGTGTTCTTCTGATTTTTCGTTCAGATTAAAATGGGAATGTGTTTTCCCCTGATTGGAATGGACTTCATTTGTGTGTGCATAATTTTCTTGCAATGAGTCTACCTGAACACCAGGTACTTCTTTTTCCCTTCCCTTTTCATGTTCACCAGTGTGACTCAGGGTACTTTTTCCATTTCCCCTTCTGCTGACTAGATTATTGGGGTAATTCATGTCCCTGTTGCTACCGTGGTGGAGATTATTCAACGGTAAGCGAAGGGCACGACCGCTATGATGTATAGTTCCATTTTGGTCTCTCCTGTCCCCCTCTGCCGCCCTGTTGGTTCTCTCATTCGGGTAGTAACGATGCCACCGATGGTCTGTCGTTCCCCTACCGTTGGGTTCGTTTCGGTAAGCGCCCCTCTGATGGTAGTAGTGATTGTTCCTTCCATTATAGCTGGAGTAAACGGAGTCTAACTTTTTATAATGATTCACCATCCTTTCCCTTTTCACGTAATCGAATCTATCGTAATAATTTACACTTGGATGTTTTGTTCGAAATTTTCCATCATTATAATGGTTTTTCGTCCCCCTCTGGAATGTTCCCTTATGCTGTTCCTCCCTGTCCACATGGTTCACCACACGGTTTACCTCAACACTTTTTCCATCCGTTTTGTCACACACATTGTGGCTGGATGTATCCTCCATGTGCGCGTTGTGCTTTACGTCACTACCCATGTGACCATTACTGGTTATCTTTTTTCCACTTCCCTCCCTTTCTTCTGTATTTCGAACTCCCTTGTACTTTCCATGCAGGTGTGTATAATCCATTTTGTTATTTTCGTGCCCTCCAAAAAAACATATTTCTTCATTTTTTAAATTACAATTTGTTTGTTCATTGTTCCATTCGTTGATGGTATAATCATTTTGTTTGCCGCTTTTTTTTCCGCACTTTTTCTTCCCGTTAAAGCAAAAATTTTTTTTACCTTCACGCGTATCCTTTGTTTTTTCACCCCCGTGGTTATTTTTTTTTTGCGAACAATTTCGTGTGCGGGGGATTCCCACCTCCATAGCAGTATTCCCCTCAGTGTCCATGTCCTCCTTCGATTTGTTTTTCCTCTCAGTCGAGGGGGACGGAAGAAAATTTGCATTATACCTTCGAGGAAAACTACGAATTCCCCTTTCCACATCAGCATCGCCCCCCAACATCAGTTCGGCGTTCCCTCCCCGGCCAGTACCGTTCGCACCGTTGTTTCGGTGGTTATCCACGTGGTTCCTGACCCGGTTGCTTTGATAATGATCGCCTTCCCCTCCCGGCCGCACAGTTCCTACCTCCGTCATGACACTTGCCATTCATATATATCTCGCCAATCCAGTGGGAATTTCAAAGATAAATTTTCCAGTACCCCCATCACGAATAAACTACAGTCATTTTCAAGTGATAGTTGGCACACCAAATCAGGATTTTCCTTTTCTCTGCCAACAGGGCAAATAATCAATCACCAAGGAAAAGAACAAACAACACCATTTGTTGAAAAAATTTAAACTGTATTTTCGATTAAAAAAAAAATAAGGAGAAAAAAAAAAAAGTTACTAAATTGTGCTAGTTTGGAATTTTAAAAGAAAAAAAAAAAAAAAAAAAAAGAAAAAAAGAGGAAATAAAATGAAGTAGCCATAACATAGAGAATGCTCAAGCAATATGTTGTATATAATATATAACTATATAAACAACAAGGGGATGAACCACAGAGGCGAATTTTTTCACCTCACTTTTTGATGTCGCTCTACTTTGAACAGTGTTGTCAAGGCGCATTAGCATTCCAAAGAGAGCCATGTAACTCGTATATTCCCATGTGTATGTGCATGCTATACTGACACTTCAGGGGGGCTAAAAATTGCGCCTATGTTATTATGCATATAACGTTGGCGCGTGGAAGACCTCTCACTCTCAACCATGGTGTAAGCATGACACGAAATTGATCCCCATGCAGACGCAGACTCGTGGGTAGACTATCTAGTAAAGCTTATGTAAAAGGGGGTATATTTAAAAATTTTTTTTTTTTTTTTTTTTCTCTCATTAAGAACGACACGTGCATATATACATATATATAACACTTAAAGGGGCAGCACAAAATGTGTTGCTTTTTTTTTTTTTTTTTTTTTTTTCTTTTATGCCACTATTAAAGAAAAAAATTGTGAAATGTGCAGCCAAAGCCTAGTTCAGAAGAACTTAAAATGCTAGGCAGGAAGAAAAAAAAAAAAAAAATTACACGTGACGCCGCTGCATTTTCATTGTTTTATTTTAAAGCTCCATGGAAAGGAAGAAAATCAAAATGAGTAACAAGAAGGACAAACTTAGGAAGCTGGAGGAGCTACAGAAAACTCCCTCAAAAAGTGGTTCAGAACCTTCTTTAGTACATTTACACTCAACTTCCTTCTTGTCATCCATTGTACATTCAGCTTCAGGGGCACAACCACCATTGTTCTCCTCACAAGTTATCGACGCTGGCACACATTTGCCTCCTACTTCTTTAAAGCCTAACAAACATCTCCATTCTTCCGTTCCGTCCAAGTATCTGTAGCAGGCTGCATTTTCAGGTACATTGGTGTCTATACACTTATGTGCGGAACTCATATTTAACATCTGAGTTTGTACATTTAACAGTTGGGATAATACTTTCTTGGATTCTTCTTCATTAATTAATTTAGAGTTTTTCAACTTTTCCAAAAGACCTGAAGATCTTACATCACTTTCTTTCTTTGATTTTTTGTAGATCTCCAAGTTCTCATCTATTTTCGTGTAGTCTTCCAATTTCTTCACAATGATTTCAGTTTCCTTTTTCTCTATTTGGCAGTTGTTTATGAATTTCTTTAGGTTCTCCTTATAGGTGTGTGCCATGTTCACCAGAGATTCGTACTCCTTTTGGATGCTGTTCAGGAAAGGGAGGTACTTCTTTAACTCTTCCTTTTGAGCATTCAATTGGCTCTGTTCACCAGGTACACTCGCTTCGATTTCCTTAATCTGTGCATTCACTGCTTCCAAGTGTTGCTTGTACAGTTCGCCCATTTTGTTGTAGTATTCCATACCGTCCTTCGCAGTGATCAAATCTTTGTCGACTGATGCACCAATGTACTGGTAGCTACCCAGGAGTTTCTTCTTCTGCTCCAAATCGAGTAATTTGTATGGGTCCTTAATGATGTACTCTCCGGATGAAGAATACTTAAATGGGTTCAATTCAGAGTCTAGAACATCTAAGAAGTAGTTTCTTTTCTTCAACCTAGAATCTAACATGTCCGTTATGTTAGTGTTGAATGCAGCCACGTGATTCTCCAGTTGCTTCTTTATAGATTTGTACATTCCTGCCAATGGCTTTATGTAGACCACTTCGTACTCGTTTATTCCTTCTGGTACGATATTTTCAGGTTGCGCATTTTCTGCCTCCCCCGTTATTATTTGCTTTTCCTCCTGGTCCTCTACATCGTCTTCATCATTGCCGAACAGGGGTAGAGTGATTACTTTGTCGTAGTCCTCTCCGTATTCCTGCGCTTTTACTTCTGCGTTTTGCACCTCCACGGGAGCTGGTGCTGCTGGTGCTGCTGCTGTTTCTCCTGTTGTTGCTGTTGCTGTTGCTGGTTCTGCTGGTGTTTGTGTTGGTGCTGCTGGTGTTTGTGTTGGTGCTGCTGTGTCTGCTGTTGCTGGTTGTGTTGATGTTGCTGGTTCTGCTTCAGCTTCAGCTTCTGCTTCAGCTTCTGCTTCTGGCACTACTGGTGGTACTACAGCAGGTGGTGCAACTGGTGGTAGGGATGCGGTTTGAGTGGCCACCTTGGGAAGCAATTCCTCATAGGCCTGTAGCGCCTCCTTCACTGCCGTAGTGTTCTTCGCGTGGTCGTTACCGGTGTATTTCTTGTTCTTAATAATTTCCTTCAGTTCCGTAAAGACGTGGTGTAGTCCACTGGAGAGGTAGCTAATGTTCTCCTTCTCCAAATTAATGTTATTTCCAAGCCTTCCTTCCATTCTGCTTAGCACTCTAAACTTTTCTAGGTTCAGGTAGTTGTCCTCCTTCTGCAGTGATTCTTCACTTAAGGTTTTCAATGGAAAAGGTTCACCTATGTAATATTTCGCTCGTGCCTTATAATACTTCAACAAAATTTCCGTGTTCTTAAGTGTATTTTCCACTTCTTTCTTTTCTGCTTCCTTCTTCTTGTTAAAAAAAATGATGTAATTTTTTAATACACTTGTTGGGTTATTCAAAAAGTTCAGTTTTCGTTCCAATTTATTTTTCAAACTTGTGAGCTTTTTAATATGTTCCTTGCTATTGGAAATTTTATTTTTCTTCTCGAGGAATCTTTCCAATTTGAGCTTGTACTTTCCATAATGGTCTAGAGATACTTGTACCTTTTTCTTAAGTGCTTCAATTTCAGCACCTAATGCATTGGCCTGTTCTTCAGTCATACTGGTAATTTTCTCCTTTTGTGACTCCAAGAACTTGATGAAGTAATCGTTGTACTTGTCCATTTGGGATAGGTGCTTTTCGTAAATCTTTTCCACATTCACAATGTTAGTTTCAGGTTCCTCTTCGCTGCTAGCTTGCACGGTTACGCCTCCTTCTTCTGTTACCGTTGTATCCTGTGTGGTCGTTTGAGTTGTATCCTGTGCGCCTGGAGTTACTGCCGTTGTGGGGCTTACTGCGTTAGTTGTAGTTCCTGATGGAGTGGTGCTTGGATTTGTTGTTGTTGGTGCTGCTGCTGGTGCTGCCTGTCCTGGTGCTGGTGCTGGTGTTACTACTGGTTCGGCTGGTGCTGGTGTTACTACTGGTGCTGCTGCTGGTACTACAGCAGGGGTCACCGAAGCCGCATTGCTTTTTAATGTTTCTAGGAAAGCCTTAATCTTTGTGTCCGTGTCTTTGTTCTTATATATGTTGTAAACCATTTCCTTCTGGTACAACTCAATGTACAGGTTCTGAAGGTCGTTGATCATGGTGTCATATATGGAGTACATGGAAGGCAAATTATTCTGAACATTGAATAGGAGATCTAGCTCATCACATGCGCTTTCCTTAATCTTTTTCTCCTCATCAGTCGTAAGTGCGTACTGCTTCAGTAGTTCAGGGTTCATGGTGGAGTTCGTCAGGAAAATGTGTTTGTGACATGCGTAAGAGGATTTTAAAAATTCCAGGAGTTTTTCCAGATATTCCAGTTTTGACATGGCTGGTGCTGCAGGGGCTGCTGCTGCTGGGGCTGTTGTTGCAGGGAGTGCTGATCCTGCTGGTGCTGGTACTGATGCTTCGGGTGCTGCATCTGTTGTTCCTGGTGTTCCTGCTGGTACTGGTGCTGCAGGTGATGCATCTACTGCTCCTGGTGTTGGTGTCTGTGTTTCTCCTGATGCTGCTTCCGGTTGTGCTACTACTTCTGTAGTTCCTTCTCCTCCTTCTGTTCCTGCTTCTGATACTACTGCAGGTGCTGTTGGTGATACTGGTGATGTCTCTTGTGCTGCTTCTCCTGCTGTTTCTGTTGCTGGTGCTGGTGTTTGTGTTACAGTTTCTGTTGGTTGTGTTACTGTTACTGGTGATGCTGCTTGTGCTGCTTGTGCTGCTTGTTGTGTTGGTTGCTGTACAGCTGTTGATGCTGAAGTTGTTGATCCTGATTCTGTTGCTGTTGGTGGTTCTGATGGTGCTGTTTCACTTGCTCCTCTGAGCGATTGTGCCCTGACCTTTACTGGTTCTGTGGGTGCCTTGGCCTTCTCAGTGGCAATCATGGTCTCAATTTTGGGGATAAAATCCTTCAGCTTGTCAATCTCCTTTTTGAGAACAATCAAATAGTAGGGCTCAGGTTTCTGGCCAGTCTTGTAGACCTTTGGAATGTACAGTTTATCCTTCAGTTTGGCATTTTTAAGAAGATTTTGGACATTTTTTAGAGCTCCTATTTTTTTTATCATCAACACTTTGTGTATTTGTAATTCCAAAACGCCGGAGAAGTCGAACTTGTTTTCCATGATGAGTTTGTTTTCGTTTTTTCGAACTTCCTTAGCTAGCTCATAAATTTCGTTCTTTAGTTTCCATTCCAGATCGGAAAAGTAGTTAATTTCATCCTCAGTGACATCCTTCTTTAAGGTGTAGTCCACTAAATAAGTTAATTGTTTTTTCAACTTGTTAATAAGATTGATGCTTTGTTCGTAGGTGCATTTCTCTAATTCTTCCTTCTCCTTCATATATGCTTCCCTCTTGTTCTTAAATTCATCAAATTTGCTTCCAACAAGGGTGTTGTCTAGTTTTCCTTCATAAAAATATTTAAGTGTTGGTAGGAAATCCTGAACCTTCTGCTTGTATTGTTCCATTTTTTCATCGTACTCTTTTTTTAGTTTGGGCAATTTCTCTTCTTCCAATTTTATTTTGCTCATAATTTTGTCAACCAATGTTTTTCTCTTGGTTTCATTAATGATAATTCCTTTATTTGGTTGCCTTCCATTATCCGGATTTTGTAAATCCCCAAATGATTCCTCAGATCCAAATTTCTCTATCAATTCGTAAATGGTTCTTTCTGGTAGAGCGTAGGTTATTCCATATGGGTAGGTCTCCTTCAACGTTGGAACTGCCTTTCCGGGGGTGCCTGTTGACTGGCTACTTTCTGGGCCGATTAGCGTTCCAGCCATTTTTGCCTTCTCCCTCAAGTAGTACTCCAATTCCTCTACATTGGTGAACAGACCGTCCATATCGAAGTTCACCGTTTTGGCAATGGCTACGATTTGCTTCTCTAGGTCGGCAATTTTTTTCTGTACTTCTTCCGGTATAGTTGTAGCACCTCCAGTGGTCGCATTATTAGTAGTAAGATTATTCTTCTCGGTTGCGATCTGTTCTAGTAACGCCTTGATGCTTTTGTGCTCCTTCAACAATTTCACGCGTTTCTCTAAAACTTGCATTAACTTCTGCGCCTCCTCCAGCTGATTCGTGTAAAATATGAAGTTGTAAATGGCTTGGAAGATTACTTTCTTCTGGTCGTAGTTTTCAGGTGTAGAAGATTCTACAGGGGAAGGAGAAGCAATAGCACCTGGAACGGCGGCCGCAGCAGCGCCTGCAGCAGCGGCTACTGGAGTGCCTGTATTAGCAACAGCATCGCTAGACGCGCCGGTGACATTAACCCCGTTGATGGGATGGCCGACTATTTTAGCATTCTCCGCAGTAATTAACTGATTGATGTTATTTATTGTTTCTTTGTTTTTATTGATGAAGGCCTCCATTTTTCCAATGTCATCTTTTATGTTGTCGAGGGGCTTCCTATAACCGAGCACAACTTTCTTCAGCATGTCCAACTCCTTGGCAGAGATTTTTAGGTGTTCGGGTATTTTGCAATACTCATGGGCACACATGTCGTTGAGTTTCGCTCTCAACAAATCATAATTAAAGTTGATTACGTGCATGAGTTGGTTAAATTCCTCGTAATTCTCCACAAGATATTTTAGCCCATTGGCGTCCAAGGCCAATTCCCTTATCATGTGTAGCAAGTTTCCATGTCCAGGAATTTGTAGCTCCAAATACTTGCCCACGATATCTCTTATTTTGTAAGCTAAAGCATTAACATTATTTCCATCAATATTTTGGACTGCATCAATATTATCTAATGAAATTTTATTTTTGTGGAACAGCTCGTAGCCGTCTACCACGAGCCCCTCCAGCTTGTCCAGCTTCACTAGAAGCTGTTTATAATCTTCCGTTTCACATTGACATTTGGTAACAAAAAAAATTAAAGAAAACAAAAAGAGTAGAGCCTTCATTTTCGAATTTGTCTATTTTAATAATCAAAATGTGTAGGGTTTAAAAATGTACTAAAACTGCGCCTGCCAAAAATGGGCATTATTGTTGCATCTTAAAAGTGGCCAACGTTTTTCTATATATTTGCATGTATGATGATTGGTGTATGTTGGTGGGTGCACGCGGTTACGTGCGTGTGTGTCTGTGTGTGCGTGTATGCGGATATGTGCGCGTGGGTGTATATATATGTGTACACATTCAGGGGCTACTAAAACGAGGGTTGAGTCACATGGGAAGAGAGAAAAGCGATTCACGCACGCGCGTGTACGTCACAAGTACGACTTGCACACGGGTGTGCGTGTATACGTAAGGGGGTATATGCGTTCACACATACATATGGGTACGCACGTAAACATGCCTTCATACATATGTTTTCACGTACGTGTGTGTGATTACACATACAATCTGTTTTCACGCAATTGTTCTATTAAAAAAAAAAAAAAAAAAGAAGTAATCTTTAATGTGTTCACTTGTTCATTCTTTATATTTTTTTTTTTTTTTTTTTTTTTTTTCTTTTGTTATGAAATAAACATCATTTAAAAGTATACACAATGAAATAAAAGAAAAAAAAAAAAAAAAGTGAAACGAAATAGCGCAGGCGAAACAAATTGACAATTGACAGTTGAAAAGTAAACAGTTAACAGAAACATGAAACATGAAACATGAAACAGTTAATAATTTACATGAAAGAATTGCACAAAGTTAAACCGAGCGCGCGTTACACACGCGTGAAATTAAAAAAAAAAATAAATAAATGATCACGAAAAGACTCCAAATGGACGGAGAAAAATTGCCTTGAAAATTAAAGTGTAACGGTACAACACAAAAAAAATGTGCGCATAAACTTCGGGAATTTTCCGTACACGCGTGAATGTGTGTTCGTTTTGTATGCATCATTTGAAAATGCGCAAATTTGTTTTTTCATTTGTTTCGCTTTTTTAATGCACTTCTTCACCCCCTTGAACCTTTTCATTTCTTAGGCAGTAAAGAGAGTGGAAAATTATGCCACTATGGTGTGCTTGGCCATTCGCTCTCTCCATTGCGGCTCTTCCTTTTTTTTTTTTTTTTTTTTTTTTACTCTTTAGTGCGCATTCTGCTACTTGGTTTATTCTCCATTTTTCTACTTGTTTATTCCCCATTTTTTTTTTTTTTTTTTTTTTTTTCTCATCTGGACTGTCCCCTTCTCGTTTTCCTTTTCTTTTATTTTTTCAACGCATTAGTGCACTCGCAGTCGAAGGGGACAGTACACCCCATGGCCGCCAACGGACAGCCACACGTTCACAAATTATCCGACACTGCTTCTCCGTGAGCATCCGACGTTCTTCCATTCTGCAGATGCACAACGATCCAGATATGCAACTATTGCAACTACATCCGGTGACCATCTCAAAGCGTCCTTCTGCATCTTTCACACATGTCCAAACGCACATTTGCACACTTGCACTTTTTTTTTCTTTTTTTTTTTTTTTTTTTCTCACTTGGGGAATCCCCAACGATGCGGCAATGTATAGAAGACGTGCAAAGTTATAACGAACAATTTAAAAAAAAAAAAAAAAAAAAAAAAATGGAAAACGCGGAGAATTGTTCTTTTCCATTTCGCTTATGTCGCTAAATATATACGTACCAATCCTGTACACACACACGGAGACAGACATGTGCGTAAATTTTCCGTGTATACATATTATGCGTGATAAAAAAAAGAAGGCGGAAAGGGCAAGACATAAATGAAATGAAAATATATACCCAGGTGAAATTACCAGAATTGTGAAGTGCTTACATACACAGGTGGAGGGGAAAAAAAAAAAAAAAAAAAAAAAAAAAAAACACCGCGGAATGGAAGAACCACAGCATATTACGAAAGGGTGGAAATGCAGGTTGCCTCAGCTGTTTTCCATGTTCTCCCCCTTGTTACTCCCTTTACCCCTTTATGTTGTATATACACAGGCAAAAAAAAAAAAAAAAAAAATTTCTTCTTTTTTTAATTTTTCCAAATGGAGTTAACATATTTGCCTCCTTCTACCTAGTGCAGTGTTGCTTTCTCCATCCTTGTTACTCCATTTAAAACAACTTCTCAGTTTTCCATGTTTTCCAAATAAATGCACATTTTTCCAACCGCGGGAAGGATGGTCATCCTTGAACGAAGCCGTCGCCCGGAATGAGAAAAAGTAGTCGGTTGATATTGTACCCATCTGTGTATGTGGATGGGGTCGTTTTTTCTGCAAAAATGTCACACGGTGTGTAAATTTTTTTGCCGTTAAAAGGTGAGCAAACAAAATGGAGGGGAAAAAAAAAATTCCGCTAAAAAATGCACAAAAGTGAAAAAAAAAAAAAAAAAAAAAAACGCCGCCACATGGAGGACCCATGCATCAAACGCAAAAAAAACACCTTGTTGCACAACTCTGGAAAAAAGAATAAAAATTTGGAGAATAAAGACAGGGATGGGGAAAATCCCCCACGGGAAGTGTGTCTAATAGGGAGGCGTTTTGGATATATCGTGCCCCCACAATCACTTTGCAAGTATCAGGGTAGGAAGTCCAATTGACTGCCCCGAAATTAACAGGGCTATATATACACACGTACATACAAACATACAAAAAATATAGTTCACAGACACTCTACGCAATAACAAACGCCATCATGGCGAGCAAAAGGAGGATCTGTGAAAATGAAGAGACAAAAGAAAAGCTGCACACGACCCCCTCATATATAGGCTTAGTGCCCTTGGGACAAATGCAATTTACCCTATTTTTTTTCAATTCACATGTTGCCTTCAAATCGCATCCCCCGTTTTTCACCGTGCACGAATTCTCTTCGTTTAAAATGCACTTTCCTCCCACCATGTTATAGTTAAGGAAACACAAGCATTCTTCATTAAACGTTTCAATGAAGCAGAAGGAGTTTGGTGGGCACTTCCTATTTCTGCAGTTATTTTTCACACGATCTGCTACGGCCTTCAGGCTATCTTCGGCCCAGTCCTCCTCTCCCCAATCTTCGTAAATATCCCTATCATCATCATCATCATCACCTTCGTCGTCATATTTTTCCTTGACATTCCTCCCATCTTCCCCCTTGAGCTCGTTTAGGTTCCTCCAGATTTCCTGGTACTTTGTCAGGGGTCTGCGATTCCTGTTCTTCGCGTCCTCCTCTTGTTCAGGCAAAATAATTCCTCCCCCTTCGTTATATGCCAACAGCGCATCCGCAAATTGCGCCGCGTCCGTATCTTTCTCACTGTCGTAATCCACAAAATTGTAGAACAGTGCCATACTATCGTTGCTGACCTGAGGTTCATGCTCAAAGGAATACCTGATGTTATTCAAGACATTTTTATAAACGGAAATTCTCTTTTTAAGAATTTTCCTCAATATTTTCACTTTATCGTAATTTAGCATATTTTCATGAAAGAAGTTTGCAAATAACGTTTCAACATTAATAGACGCCACGTCGTTGTCTTCTGTGAGAATCCTTTTTATGTTCACCAGAGTAGGCACTTTCTGTTCCACTTGCTGTAGAAGTTGCTGGCGTTCATCAATTTTGTTCACCATGGTGTGCATGACGAATATCAGATCTTCATTTACTCTGTCTATAAGTTGTTGGTAAATTTTGTAAGTTTTTATATTTTCCATTTTATCTGTGAAGAAATAAATATTCTCCTCTTTTTTCTCTCTGTAAAAATATTTGGTACTGAGGTGGAACGTCCTTTGCTTTTTGTGTAGGTTTGCATTAACAGTGTTGATTATATGTAGGGTGTCTTTTACTTTTTTAAAATCCCTAATCAACCTATTGGTGTTATTTTCGCATCGTATAAGGTCGGTCATCAGATCGCTGATACTGATATATATATTCTTGAGTATATTATCCTTGTCTCTTTTGCTTCCATTGGAGCAACAAACTTGAGGGAGAAACTCAAGGTGGATTTTCATTTCCTCTATGTACGCATCACAACATCTGTTTTGCTTTTGGAAGTATTTGATAATTTGTTCATTGTACATGGTGTACATGTTAAGGTTCTCCACTTGGTATTTTCTCAAGAAGGCGTACTTGCTTAACCCGTAGTATTCCACATTGGGTTCTTTCTCTGTTTCTTCTTTTTCTTCTTCCCTTTTGTTTTGGTTTTTCAATTTTGTTAGATTTTTTTCCGTTTTTCGGAACATTTCCACGATGTCTTTATAAATGTCCATCAATGAGTTATACTTTTCCTGTGCGGCATTTGAAACTTCGCTTTGATATTTTTTTTGCAGGTCACTTAGGCGATGGCTTCCCTCCCCAGGTGGACGGCTCATCTGTGCCATTTTGTTCTTCACGTAGGAAATATTTTGTTCGTATAATTTGGCCCTCCACCTCAGACCAGAAATATCCCTTTCTATTTTCCTCACCTTTTCTCGGTTCCAATTTTTTTTCTCCTGGGATCTGTGTAACCAACTTAGAATCATGTTGTACTGTTCCATGGACTCTTTTTCGAAGAGAATTTCTTTTTGGCTAGCTGCACTTTTGGAGAGCATTGGTCCGATAAGTGCTTCATCTGTATCCATTCCTTCGCTAGGGTGAACGACAGACTGGTCAATGATGAAGTATCCAGTTTTATCTTCGCTGCAGTAGATGTCTTCCCTCGAGCTCATCCCATTTGAATTATCCTTAGGGAAATTCCTCTTCCTCCTATCCACCCCTTTCACGCCTTGAAAAAAATGTTCATACAGTTGGTAGTTTGACTTGATATTTTTCTTTTCTGTTACTTCACTCCAGAAAGGTATTCCGTTAGGAATATATTCTATGTGTTTCACTTCAAAGCATGAAATTTTTTTTCTTTGTCCATTTAGTAAGTCGCAGGTGTATACTCGGTGATTCCTCTCCTGATTTTGGGTATTGTTATAGGAAGAGGAATAACTGTTCCACCATTCAGTAGGCGTCTTGTCATGTGTATAATACTCATGGTTATGCTCCATCAAAGAGCAAGAAATGGTCAGTCCACCTTGCAGGTGCTCTCCGTTTGACACATAAAGGATATGTTCATTTCTGCTTAGGCTCCCTTTCCTGTATTGGAATTGTCCTGCGTGAGCATTACTCAAAGCCCCATTCTGTTTTAACCTCCCCTTCTTCCTGCAAAAGGAGTTTATCATTGTTCCTTTCAATTTGTTGTAGGGAGTCATCCCAAAATTCAAAATGAGCTGTAGGAAAACTGTCTCCAGGAGGCTCATATTCGTGCCCTTGGATATGGAATACAATTTGAAAATCTGATTCTGCTGTGTTTTGTATAGCATATATTTGTAGGCCTCGGAGAGTGAGTTCGTGATGAGTGCATTGTTTAGCAGATAGAATGGAAATTTCAGAGGGAAAGAAAAAGAAGAAGAAAAGGATGACGACGTGGAAGAAGAGGAAGACGCGTAAGCATACAAGGAAGATGAACAAGAACCAACTGATGATACGTTCGCTTCATTTATCATGTCAAATTCATCTTCCATATCGTTTAAGTTGTAAAAAACCGATCTCTTTATCACATCCTTGGAGTATACACGATTCTCCATGGAACAGTAGTGCCCATGATAACAACCAGAGGATCCAAATTCCTCCAACCTTTCGAACTTTTTTAAAATATATCCTGAAATTTCATCACTGTTGAATATGCTAGAGAAGTAGGAGTGAATTTGTCTGAAGGCACCCTTTACTTTTTCATCCTGTGTATTATTTATCCCACTTGGAGATGCCTTATTCGAAGGAAAAAAAATTTCTGTGTGGACAAGCGGCCTTTTGATGAAGTTCCTAGCCATTTCATATATCACGCTCAGATCATGTGCACCCCAACTGGGGTCAACCTCACCAAAGTCTCCATCCCCATTAGAGGAGTTACTATCCCCCATGTACTCGCTACCAGTACCAGGCCCAATGTCTACCCCAAGGTGCTCACTCATAAAGGAGGAATTGAGGCCGAACATGTAAATCACGTACTTGAGGAGAAGGTGAGGAAGATCCCCCTGTTTCATCATGCCGTCTAAATTCTCAAGATTCAAATTGCGACAGAAGTTTTTATTCATCTCAATTTGGTATTTACTTCGCATAATTTCCAGGTGGGTTTCATACAGGAGAAGGAAAAAACGATTTCTGAGGAGAAAAGCTGAAGGAGTGACTTTACTCAAAAAGGTTATCTTCATTTTTAAAATTAATACAAGCCTTTTTACAACGAATATTTTTCCGAAAAAGAGAATGCTTTTGTAGAATCCTACCATTTCATTTTTCCTCAACTTGAGGTTAAATAAAATGGGGTGCATTTCTACTTTTTCTATATTTACAATGTGCTTTATTTTTATTTTTTTATTTTTCAATTTTTTGTATTGAGTTAAAAGCTTCACAACATTTTCCAACCTTCTTAAATATTCATCTTCCCGTTTTATTAGTTCCTCGTTCAGTTTTTCTTTCTTCTCCTTGTCTTCTTCACTTAAAGAGGAGTAGCTCCTTCTGTTCCAAGTGGATTCCCATAATTCTGGTAAGTCCTCTTTCCTCAAGTTAGGTAAAGAGAAGGGACCCTGTTCAGGAACATGGTTGCCATGCCCTTCGATTGACTCTCCCCTTCTGAGGTTGCTCACGGAATTTGTCTTCCGTATACCCTTCTCCACAAACTGCTCGTATATATATTTCACATTTCTGTACTTCAAGAAGGAACCGTTTAATTCATCCATTTGTTGTGCAATTTGTTCTGCTATGTAGACTCTGTTGTCTTTGGAGTTTTCTCGAATATAATCCAGTGAGAAAATGTCCCTCACGTTTAGGTGGTAGTACTTTAGGTGCTCATACACAAAGGAGTACATGCTTATGTACTCATCGAGCAGTTGAAAGATGCTCTTGATTTCCGCCCCGACGATGAGCTCCACTTGGCCCGGGCCCCTTTTGCGGAAGGAAAGGGGCTCAATCAGCGGTTTGTCTGTCGCGGTTAGCTTTTCGCTTGTCCCAGTTGGCGGTTTGTTCGTTGATCCCCTCAACTCCCTCGAAAGCGCCTCCAACGATGTCTCCACTTTCCGCCTAACATGCAGCATCTTCTCGATAATGAAAAAAAAATACTTCTCGAAGAAGTTTCTCCTTCGATACATTTTTTTTTTCTCCCTTTCCACTAACATGTCCAGATCCTTCTGCAGGTAATTTTTTGCCAACTGTTCAAATCTCTCAATTTCTTCCACCGATAATCTATCGTAACTCTTATCCTTCAGTTCCTTCATCAAGTCTCTGCAGTAGTTTCTCCCCTCCTGCTGCTCTTCGACCTGTATCATTTGTTTTTTCATTTCCACCACGGAGCTCTGAATGTATCCTTCTAGCGACACTTCAAAATTATGCAACATAGTTTTTACACTTTGAGCAAACTCCTGTGTGCATTTTTCTCCAGAAATGCTTTTGTAGTCGCTGCAGATTGGCTGTCTCCCGTTTTGTCCATCTTGCGGGTCATCCTTCGTCTTACTTTCCGTACCATGCGTTGCCCCTCTTTGCTGTTCATCCGCTATCATTCCAGCGTAGTTGTCGTAAAAACCCGAATAGACATCGTCCTTGATGTCCAAGGAAGGATTAAAGATGACATTAGCCATGTATGTTCCTCTTCCCAAAAAAAGTCGGAAATATTTTGAATAATTTATATAATATAGCTTTGTCGCTATGTAGCTGTGGGTATATCTAACAATTTCAATTTGCTTGCGCAGGGAGTTTTTTTGGTTGATATATGCGCAACTTGTGGATGGTTTACCCTGAATGAATTTTTTTTTGTAGTAATTGATCATTTCCCAAAGGAGATCCTTCAGGTCCATTTCTGTTTTTACACCTCGTAGGTACTTATCATCAGTGAAACGCTTTCCGCTTGTATTATCCACTTGTTTTTTTTCCCTTTTCCCGATTTTTCCTCCACCTGCGTTTCCTTCCGCCACCCCAAACAGATACAGCTCCTTCCTAAACCTTATCCCTAGTGAAGAAAACAAGTGACGAATTGAAAAGTACAATTTGTACAAGGTCTGCCTCGCTTCATTCTTGTCTTCCACAATTTGGGCCATCCTCTCATCGTTCCTTTTACCCAATCGAATCGTTTCCTCTTCTTCCATCAGAGCAATCAAGGAGAGAGTACACTCTCTCACTGTCACGTGCACATTTTGCAAATTTTTCCAGTTCAATGTTTCGCATAACTGAAACAGAAGAATCAGGAGCAGGACAAGAAGCAGCCTCATCTTTGTATCCACAAAAAGGAAGAAAGACCAAATTGCCGTGCAGGTGCTCATACTGGCACGTACACACTCACTTCGTTAATACAACATACATTTACACACGCATATCCATATCCGAAACATGCGTGAATGTGATGAGATTTTCCAGACAATTGTGCAGATATTTTTCTCCGCGCGTCTGTTTCATCAGTTTGTTTAATCGTCAGAACAGATGCTCTCAAGTGTCAGCGTGTAACTGAATGATGTTGTGTAAAAACATGTGCCCTTTGGGGTACGCGTTTATTTAAGCATGTATATAGCCTAACATATTGTAACCCCATTTTTAAATTCCTATCGATGTACCAACTTGGCAATTGAGTCCCCCCCCCTTTTCCCTTATGCATGCTCACCAGATGAGCAACGAACCAAGAGAACGATCGTTGCATGTGCGGCGCACGCGCAGCCCCTGGGAGTTTACAATTTCCCCCTAAACCATTTCGCCGTATTGATTTCATTAATGAGAAAAACCCAAAAGGAAGTTCCACCATGTAAAATCTCTGATAATTCCAACAAAACATTGTAACATCTTCTTTTTTTTTTTCTCATTTAGTAGAACATAGGATGCGTCTGCAGTTATTCTTTTTTTCTGCATGCGAATTTGACTTGCTGCATGCGCCCTGGGGGGGCAAAAAAAAAAAAATAAAATAAAATAATAAATAAAAAAAATAAGTAAAATAAGTAAAATAAAATAAAACTAAGTAAAAGAAAGGAAACGTAATGATGGAGGTAATTACAACGGTAGCGACGCAGATGCATCCCAACTGAATTCCTCTGAAAATTATTTTTTACATTTTGGTCCTCTTCGTCAAGTGGGTTACCAAATCGGAGGCTATGATACCCGGTGGATGACTGCCTTAACAAATTCCTTGCGGAAGAAACACACACGACTGCGTACGTACTTTTCCCTTGAACCAATTCGCATAGGGGGCATTTGGACAAAGCCACCTCCACCATCGGAGCATCATTTCCTTTATGCCTCCACACTTTCCGTTATTTCTACCCCGCCTATTCGTACGATGAGATCCTAAGTGGCAGGTGTACACATTTAGCACAATCTCCAAAATGGTTAGGCGATGGAATCGAAAATGTAGACCAGAGATTTTTTTTTCCTCCCTAGGTTATCCTCCTTTCGTCATTTCTACCGACATGCGTATAATTGGAGAAAATCATATGCCTCACTTAGACACGCCTGGGTGAAGATTGCCTTCCACAATATTTCCGTGCCCAAGCGAAATTTCAACTTGCGCTTATACCTATGTAGACGTCGCAGAGGGTTAAAATATCCTGAATATTTGACATTCGCGAGGGATTGATTTTTCTCACATCTGCATTCTTCTCCATCCTCCTTCCAAGCCGCGTTGTCTTGAAACATATTTTTGTGAAATTTGCCCGTACTCGTGTGTACTTTTTTTTTTTTTTTTTTTTCCCACTACGTAATACCGCTTGGAGAAAAAAAAAAAAAAAAAAAAAAGAACAGGGAAAGAGAAAGAGCGAATTGCTCATCTGTTCACTCGTCCTTTTTTCTTTCTTTTTTTTTTTTTTTTTAAATCCACTTTCTGATAGGTATAATTAAAAAAAAGAAAAAGAAAAAAGGCACCTCACTGCATCTCTATTAATCTGTAAAAAAGCAAACTGACCTATTAGATCCGTGCATATAAAATGGGAGGAGACGAACAGGACAAGGAAGTGGAAAACACAAACATGGATGACCCCCATGATGGTGAAAAGAGACAACATGAGGAGGATGCCATTTTCGACGATATCATCCCACAGAGGGATTATAGGAGGATAGGAACAAATGTAATAAATGAGAAAATGCTAATCGAAGAAATAAACAGAAGTGGGGGAACCCCTGGGGGGAGGAACCTCACTGAGGAGTTTAATCACGCCAAGGTGTTGTCCCTGGAAAATAGGAAAATTCTCCTTATACAGAACATAGATCTTTTTAGGAGTATGTGCGGAGCGTTGATAAGATGGGTTTGGGAGCTGCGTTTCCCAAAAAGACCCACTACTGATTGCCTCACTGCTTACCCAACTTATCCATCTCTTAGGGTTTCATTCATACACCAAACCCATATACATACGTACACATACATGCGTAAACACCTGTGCAGGCCTGGAGGAACTGCGCCTGGACAACAACCTCATCGAGGAAATAGAAAACCTGGAAGGACTCTCCAGCCTCAAGATATTAAGCATATCTAACAATAAAATAAAAGAAATAAAAAACCTGAGCCAGTTGCAACAACTGTCGGAACTTAACCTCCACAATAATTTAATAGAAAAAATAGAAAATTTAGAAAATAATGTAAATTTAAAAATCTTAATTTTAAGCAAAAATAGAATAAAGCATATGGAGAATATAATGTACCTGAGGACTTTAAGAAAATTAAAATTTCTCAACTTGATGGATAATCCGATATGCCTAGAGGAGAATCTCTTCACCCAAGTGGGTTCTACTTTGTCTTCTCTGAAATGTTTTAACAACGTGCTGTTAACCCAGGACAGTAGATGTAAAGGAAGAGGGTTTTCTTCCCATTCGCCGAAGGGGTACCAAGGTGGAGATGCCCCTCCTGTGGAAAAATCCCCCCAAGAGAAGGATTCCAACCATTGCGATAATTACGAAAAGAAAATAAGCGAAGCGTACTTGTCTAACATCACCACGTTGGATCAGGCCCTCTTTGACAAAAGGAAGGAGCCTTCTGTTTTTCTCAAAATTTGTTACTACTCCAAGATTAAGGAGGATTTTCTGCTCGACGTTCGTCTGATGAATTCCACTTTAATGTATGTCCAGGTGCACTAAACCATATACACATATGCTACACCGGCGAAACGGTATATATAGCACCCCCTAAATCGTCCCTTCACCTCCCCCCTCCCCTTCATACCGAAGAGATCAAATTCTCCAGTTGAACGAAAAACGCAGCCAATGCTCCCGCACTTTCGAAAGCGACGTGGAGAGCTTCACCTCGCAGTACATGAAGAATAACATCGCCGCGTTCAACCAACTCCGGAAGAGGTCCAAGCGGGTGGTGCGTGCCCTGCTCGCCTTCCTGGGTTGCGAAAAGGGTGCGTCCTGTCCCGTGCCCAAGCACACATGCATGTGAGCATATGTGCACGACTGAGCACACGCGCATGAGTGAGAGTATTCGTCCGAATGCGCATACTACACATGAACACATTAACGAATGAACACGCGCTGACTACCCCTGGAGCAACGCTCCCTCTTCCCGCAACGGCAGATCCCCCTCCCGTGGAGCTGAGGAAATGCCCAGACACGTATAAAAAGAGGACACAGCCAAGTGATCACAAAATGCTTAACGATACAATTACGAGAAAAGCTCAAAATGTCTACGCAGATTTTCGTTTCAAGTTAGACAGTGATGCAGAGCTCCCTCCAAAGGCTCAGACCGAACATGGTTACCTCCAAGAGAGCCACACCCCTGAGGAAGAGCCCCATCTGGTGGAAATATCCGAACCTGCTTCTGACAACCCCAAGGAGAAGGAGCCAAATGAAAGCAACACCCTCCTTATTGAGGGGAAAAAATACAATATTATAAAAAAGTATATAGAAAAAAACATGGAGGAGAATTTCCTCTTCAGGGATAAGCTAATAAACGACGAACTAGCCAATATGGTTTCCATTAATAATTTTCTGGAATGTTTCAAAAAGGAAGTTTCTAAAATGATAAAGCTTATAAATGACAATATCTCGGATTATTTCCGTAAGTTGGAGGAACTGGAGGAAGCTTTTAACTCTAGAATTATTAACTTTTTTGCCGAGGTGAAGAACAATGAACATCCCTCCGTCAGGCTCAGGTAGGGAATGAGCTTAGCAAAGAGAGGTCTTCGCATCACCACTCTGGGTAATTATCCCTTTGGTGACTGCAGAGACCCACAGCCCTATGGTTGATTACCCTTACAGTACCCCTTCACCATGCCTGTGTGTCACCCCGCAGTGAAGACGAAATAAATGAGTACTACGCATACAAAGGCAGTCGCTCAAACATTCTGAACAACCTGGAAGACTTCATCTCCAGTAGCTACAACAAAGCAGGCACCTTCCTCATCGAGGAAAAGAAGAAACACTTATTTGTCAAATCCAGGGAGCGTATTTCAGAAATTGAGAGAATTGTCGAAGTGTCTAACGATTTGTTTTATTCCTACCTTAGTATTTTGCGGGTCCGTGTCCAGTGACCCTGGAGCGGTGTGTAGGCGTAACTACCACCTCTGCGACGATAGGATGGTCGTCTAAAATGTGTACCTATTAAAAATAAATGTGTGCATATGAACCCGTGTTTGCATTTGACCCTGCCTCTGCCTTCTCACCGTTTACTGCTACAGTCGCCCACTTAGGGAGGTGCATTTGTTTTATGCTTCTTTCTTGGGACCTCTTCCCGACCTTTCCTTACGTTCCACTTGGCTCCCGCTGAAACCTCCCTTTTTGAATTTCTCTTGGAACTTTACTGCACTCACGACGTCGTGCCCAACAGGAGGGGAAACCCATTTCAAGAAAAAAGGGGGACGAACAAATGGCACACGCGTACACAGGCGAGTCGCCGTACGCGGGGATGGTGATAATTGCCCCTCAACACATCCGGGGGAGTAAAAAATGCCAGCAGGGCAACGGGTTCAAGTGGAAGAGAAAAAAAAAAAAAAAAAAAAAAAAAAAAAAAAAAAAAAATACATTACAATACAATACAATATAACATAACACAACACAACACAACATAAGGCGACACGGCACAACGCAAAGAAGGCTAGCCACAATGATGCAAAACAAAAAAGAGTGCCTCTACGTGCAGCACACCGCACCCGCTTGTACCATATCTGACAGCCGATCCAGCGAGGAGTAGCCCCACGCATCCTTCATCCATATGACATGACTATTTTTTCCCTTAAGCGGTCCGCCTTAGCTCTATTTCTCACAGTCATAGGTAAACCGTTCTTTGCAAAGAATTGGACCAGAGGCACGAACCACCTGAACTGCATCTCGCCATTGTACGCTCACCATGGGAGTGAATTAGCCGCTTACAACGGGAGGCTTCTGTTTCTGAGGAGCAATGGGGGGTCAGTGAGGAGTTGGAAAGATCAGCGGAAGGGTAGGCGAAGCCGCGACGGAAAGTTAAACCGCGCAAGAGGGGGTATGCGCATGGATGGCCGGCTTGAAGCACAAAATGGTGCGATTAGGGACAAGCATATGGATGAGCAGACCGACGAGCGTCGAGTTGAGAAGTGCTCTCCACGCGCCTTCACCATCAGAGACATCGGGATGCTGATCGGCGGCCACGTAACCGTCATGAGAGGAACCTTCAAACAGTGCAGGGGGGTCATTCTCGACATTAAGAAGACGGACAAAGATGAGTACGAGCTTCTGGTGGTAATCAACAAAGACGAGGCGGCCAAGTATCCGAAGAATATCCTAAACAAATTCGGAAAGAGCTACTGGTTTAATGTGAAGGATGTGCAAGTGGAGAGGGTGAAGGATTTGTTATTCCACAGGTATGAGAACTTTTACGACGAGAAGGAGAGGCCCGCGGATGGGGACCAGCAGGAGATTAAGGAGCGGTTCGGCGAGTTAGGTGTCGAAGAGGCAAACACAATGGATGGGGGAAAGGTATGTCACTTGAGTAGAGACGAGGCAAGTACATTGAAAGGGGGAGAGGTATGTCACTTGAATAAAGACGAGGAAAGTACAGTAGAAGGGGGAGAGGTAATCCAGTTGAGTAGCGAGGCAACCGAACGGCCAGACCTGATCACCCTGCAGGAGAGCCTCATCGAGGGGAAGAAGAGACCAAGGAGAAGCGCCTTCTGCCACACAGTGGTGAAGGAAATAGAGAAGAATTACCTGTACGAAGATCTGCTAAACCTGTACAAGGAAAAGAGACACCTAGCGAACATAGTGGTGTGTTTCTATATCCTAAAACAGTTGGTGAAAATCTACAATTTTGAAAAAGAAAGCGAAAGTGGGAAAAATGCTTTCCTGAAAAATGTTATTTACAATACCACGTTCGAAAGCATCCTAATAGACATATTAAAATTTTTGCAGAAAAAGGAAATATATAGAGTGGTGGATAAAACATGGCTTCTGTGGATTTTAGTGAAGTTAAAGATACACAAGGAGGAAAGGTATAGATCCACCTTCGAAGGAATTTTAAATCACCTTGTCAAATATCTTACCTACGAAACATTGAAAAAAATGAACACCAAAAGTTTGTGTGCAATTATGTGGAGTCTGGCTAAATGTTCTCATAGCAAAATACAAATATGCGAAAAAATATACAAAAAAATTGTGTATTTTTTGGAGAAGTACACTTCTGTGATGTCTTGTCACGACATATCTAACATCTATTACTCTCTTGGGGTGATTGAATATAAGAATGGAGATTCTTTTTTTTATTTAATTGACGAAGAAATAAAAAAAAATATAAATAAATTTTCAGTACAAAATCTTATGAATGTTCTCTATGGAATGACAAAACTTAAGAGAAACAACTCCACTTTTGCAATCGTAAAGGATAAGTTGCTTTTCCACTCTTCCAACATGAACCTTCGAAATATGAGTTTGTTACTCTGGTGTCTAAATAAGAATGAGTACTACCACGTGGACGTTAGCTTCAAAGATAAATCCTTTCAACATTTAAATGTAAAGCAAGCCATGCAATTGTTAAGGTTTTTTAATTACAACAGAGATAAGTATGTGGATTACCTCAAGTACGTTTTGAATTTTTTATTCATGAATATCTCTAATTTGAGCAACCAAGAAATTTCCTTCCTTTTTTACTCCTTGTTTAAATTAGATTTGCTCAAAAATAGTAGATGCTTTGTAAAGGTTCGTACGAATATTATCCAGAGAGACTACACAGGATTCAACTTGATAGACCTCAACATGATTCTCCTTTCCATGAACAATAGCAATATATACGACAGAATTTTACTGAACTATCTGTTTCGCGCCCTCAGGGGAATTCTTACGCGCGTCCTTCAGACGGGCGTCCCGCGGAAAGTCACCACCAAGGATCAAGTAGTCAACAAGGATCAAGTAGTCAACAAGGATCAAGTAGTAACCAAGGATCAAGTAGTCAACAAGGATCAAGTAGTAACCAAGGATCAAGTAGTAACCAAGGATCAAGTAGTAACCAAGGATCAAGTAGTCAACAAGGATCAAGTAGTAACCAAGGATCAAGTAGTAACCAAGGATCAAGTAGTAACCAAGGATCAAGTAGTAACCAAGGATCAAGTAGTAACCACGGGAGAAGTGATAACCACAACACCACCCGCTGAGCCCCTCCACATAGATTGCACCAACTTCAACTACATAATGAAGAACCTTTCAGAAATGAAAATTTTCGACCAAAGTATCATCCTCAAATATGCTCTTCTCTTCTCCAGCAACCTTGCCCACATCAGCACCGATCACATATGTGACTATCTCTTCTACACCTTATCACTGAGCCACCCCAGGGGGAGGAACCAAGCGGGGATGAATACAGAAGGGGAGGAAAAAATTCAAATGGTAGACGCTTCCAAGGGAGAACTATCCACACCAACCTCCCATGACAAAAGGATCGGCCACTTAGTGAGCTCCAACGAAGAGCTCACCTTGAAGGAAGCCAATTTCGGAAAAATCTATCAACACTATTTAACCAAAGTGATTGAATTTTTGAAGGAAAAACTATCTCATTTGGACGCGGACATATTTCTTGCCCATTTGGAGGAACTGCAGAATGGGAAGAAGGGAGAAAACGCAATGGAGGGAAAAGAGGAAGAAGACAAAATCGATACCTTCGTGTTCAATTACCAAACGGAGAAGAAACAGGAGCATGTACAAAAACTCAATGAACTCATTTTGGAACAAACCACCAACCATGGTTCGAAGGCAACTATGCTGGTGGACTTAGTTTCGGATAAAGAGTTTTCTTCCTTTGTCAACGAGGGGGAAGACAACTATCATCATGATAATGATGAAAATATAGAAAAAACAAAACAAAAAAAAAAACTTCAGCCATGCACATCGATCAGTTCGCTCATTCATTTGTTCTACTCCCTTGCGTCCTTGAACGAACTTGAAAAGGATCGAGTTGATCACTACATGGACAATTTGTACAACGTCGTGGAGAGAAAAAAAAATGAAATAACAGCCTACCAGTGGCTGCTCATCAGGGACATCTTCAAGATGGTACGTGTGAAGAGGAGCGCCGATTGGGAACTTCTCCTCGACAATGTAAACACCTACGTTAAGGGTGACGAGCAGGAGGGAAGCGCGCGTTTTGAGACCATCAACATTGAGATATAACAGCGCGTGTGTGTGGATCAACAAATTGGCATAGCCTATATATACTCACTTTTAATTGCACAAAAAAAGGAAAGATTGCTAACCACCCTCATGAAGTACTCGTCCGTAGGGGTGACCAGACTAATGGCATCTTTTTTTTTTTTTTTTTTTTTTTTTTTTTTTTTTTTTCGCGCCGCACCCCTTATCACATCGCCTTGTTAAAAATGTAAAAGGCCCAAAACAAAATGGCAAATATGAAGGAGATAAATAAGGAGTACCCAACATCGTTCAGAAGAAATATCGTCTTGTTGACGTATCTATCCTCCCCGATGCAGTTCATACCAAAAGATGAGTCCATATATTTTATAAATTCGAGCAGATACTTCACCTGAATTAGCAATAGCGCGACAGACGCAATGACCGTTGAGAAGAGGAGGCTAAAGTAGTTAAAATTCAACGTCCCTTTTAGGCTGTAAAACAGGTACCATATATTGCTGTACCATTTGGCTGAGTATATATTTTTCAATCCCATGGTGCGAATCATCTTGTCCACATTTCGTAGGCAGTGCATGTGGAGAACACATGGGGAGGTTTGTGTGTGCGTGTCAATTATGGAGTAATTGAATGTTTTTTCTATCTGACCGATTTTCCGTTGCCCATCATCCATGTACACTTCGTCCAGAATGGTCTTCTGCTTCGTCCATGTGGCTGGGTTCGCGTTGGTATGATGCATCCCAAGGGGGGTTCCTTTAAGTGTATTACCTCTGTCGAGGGGGTGAGGCTCTGTCCGTTGATGTGTATCTGTCCCCTTTTTTGTTATCTCTCTTCCTTCGCTTTTTTTTCTTTTAAAGAATTCCACTATGGAGGATAGGACAGAATTTTTTTTATTTTTTCCTTCCGTTTGGCTAGCTTGACCATTTTGTTTATTTTTTCCCCCCCTTTGGCTAGCTTGGTCAATTTTTTTTTTTTTCCCCTCCTTTTGGCTAGCTTGGCTATTTTTTTTTTTTTTTTCGCCCTCCTCTTCGTCTTGCTTGTTCAGGTAGTACAAGCTGAGCAACGGGCGAAAAGGAAAAAACTGCACACAGTCCTGGTAGCTCATCAGAGCCACATTCTCTTTGCTTCGAAACAAATGAAAAATAATGTTGTGATTGTCAAGGATAATTCTGTTGTAATATTTTGCATTTCCCTGAGGGACGCAATTATGAAAAGCGTTTTTTTCTCCGTGTGTGAGGCTGTCCTCTTGCACCTTCATCAAATAGTTGCAGTCTAAGTACAAGTTGGTGAGGAAGATCTGGTCGTTCTCAATAAAGGAAGGGATGTATTGCAAAATTTTTTTGGCTAAGAAGACGTTGCTTATCCATCCTCCCGAATTTAGTAAATTTAAATTTTTATAAAAATACGTGAAGTCTTTATATTTCTCTCGAATCCTGGTGGAATCCCATTCAGTACTGTCATTGTTTTTAAAAATGCTATTGTGAAAAATTAAGTGCATATTTTCGATAATCCGTAGGAGGAAGAAGCTAGTCGAATAGGTGCTTTCGCTTGTGCACACAAATAAGTTGTCGTAATTCACTATGTACCTTTCCACAATTACATTCGCTGGTTGAACGAAGAATGTGTCAAACCCGTCCACGAAAAGGACGATGTCGTTGTCGTTGCACGATTTTATGTACTCCTTCACTTTTACCAATTTTGTTATGAACCCTTCCCATTTTTTGCCCATTCCTAGCACAGTCAGTTCTATGTTCAAACGGGAGCAACTTTCCTGCAACGTTTTGAAGTACCCCTGCTCGTGAGTTGCGAAGGTTAGAACGTGCAGTTTGGAGCTCCGAATTTTGGCCTTCATCTCCGCTACGTCCAGTGTGGGGGTGCCTATCCTGCTAACGTTTATCGTGGCGGCTTTGCACATGTTGGTAATGGATACTCCAGGGGAGGAAAAACAAATAGGTGGTTCACGTGGAAGAGGTAAGGAGAATTTTTAATCCGTTGCAAATTTAACGCATGTGGCGGATTAGCTTGTTCCTTCTCTTACTCTCCGCGATGATGTTCCTTGAGCGGAAGGTCCTCTCCTTTCATTTCAACAAGGGGTGTGTATGCAGAGCCTTTACTTAGCAGGGGTATGCGTCGGAAAATTTTTATCGCTTCCTTTGAGCGATATAAGAGAGGTAGCGAACAAATTGGAAAAAGACGCGTTGACAACAGGGATGGAGAACAAATTGAAAAAAGACACATGGACAAAAGGGGTGAACTGGGAGCTACAAATTGAGAAATGTGATACTGAGAATTGCAATCGAGAGATGGCCACTGAGAGATGCATGTTGCGATTTACTTGCTGTGCCCAAGTGAGTCACCTCCCAAGTGAAGGCAAAGCTCCGTGTACATACATTTGTCTTTTCCACATCCGTGCGACAAGGCGAAACGCCTGTGCATTTTTAAAACGGGCAAAATGGACCACCTTGCGGTGTACCACGACGCATGCTATGTTTTTCATTTCCTCAAAAACAAAAAAAATAAAATAAAAAAATGAAATAGAAAAATGAAATAGAAAAATGAAATAAAAAAATGAAATAGAAAAATGAAATAAAAAAATGAAATAGAAAAATGAAATAAAAAAATGAAATAAAAAAATGAAATAAAAATAAAATAAGACAATCGCGCGCAGAAAGCGTAACACGTGATGGAACTTGCAAAAGAGGGCTAACACAATGAACAGATTAATGCTCCCAAGAAATATTCACGGGTTAGGAAAAAAAAAAAAGAAAAAGAGGGCTTCACCCCAATACATTTGCGTGACTTATTTAATGACGAATGGGTCAAAAAATGGCGCAAAAATGGAGAAAAAGTGGATCGAATGTAACCCCAAATTGGCACAAAACAAGGTGGATAAAATTGACTTAAAAAAAAAGAAAAATAGAAAAAAGAAAAAAAGAAAAAAGAAAAAAAGCGATTTCTCTGACGGGAAGTGACGGTAGTAGTGGCACTCAGTCCTTAAACTCAATGTGAGGGTTTTCGTATTTGCCTAGCATTTTTATTTCTTGTTCACTTATCTGTAGGGTTTGAAATGGGAAAAGGGGTGAACCAGGTGAAATAGTGCAATAATGAAGAATTCCACATTTTTTTTTGTCTCTATATGCAGATGGGCTATACGGGCCCCACCAAAGCAGTACCATTTTATACTGGTTTTGGAAGAACCGCCTGAGCATTAGAAGAAGTTTGGACACAGCATAAATCGTGAAGCAGGAGGCCCCAAAAATCACGAGGTTCTTCACCACGTTACCTCTGCGGCAGGGGGGAAGTGTAAAAAAGGGATAAATATGGTGAGGTGAAAAAAGGCAAGTAGACAGAAGAACGAGTGGAACGGGATTCCCACGGAAAGTTACTTCTGTATCAATTGGATCTTCTTCATGTTTCGCATGATGATGTCCTTGTGCGAGTTGAACAAAGGTTCGAACAGGAATCTACGCGGGGGGTAAAAGTGTGAGATGTACAGGGGAACCAATCGAAACAGCGCAAAGGAGCTAACAGAAAGGGGCGATTTCCCTGCGCAATGGTAGCGACGTACTTTTTGTTAAAAATCGTTTTAAAGCCGGGAAATAGATTAGACATGTTCATATCTACAAAAAAGGGGGGGGAGGACACGGAGTTGTATTTCGCCTTTTCCGTTACTGTTGCATGTGCACATGTTTCTACACGTGATATAATTCTGGATATGATTAAACAGAAGGGGGTGGAAAAAAAAAAAAAAAAAAAAAAAAAAAAAAAAAAAAAAAACATACCCTTAAATAGCGAAAGGGCCATCTTCACCCTAGGCGCGTGATTCATCTGGAAGCTCCGTCTGAACAGGTTCTTACCTAACAAGATTACATAGGACAGTTATGTGATTTTAGAGGATATACATATGGGGATGCATCTACCGAGGTAGAAAAGGGGTATACATGTACTTGGACCCAGTTCTCTGTAGGAGACCCACTGGAAAGCCCACATGCGCTGTCTTACTGGAGGAGACATAATAGAGCCTATTTTTTTTCCATAGTTGGCTTTCTAAGAATTTTTTGTCAAGGCTTTGGACATGTGTGGGATCACAACTTTGCAGGGTCTGTTCGCGTCCACGGTTGTTCTTAAAGGAGTAGCACAAGTGGGGAGAAGACACGAAGAGGAAAAAGAAAAAGGTGAGACGAGTGAACAGCGCCATTTTGTCGGGTCCTCGCGTCCACTTTAGTTCAAACTTGCTCACGTTTGCATATGATCATGCTTTTTCCACACTGGGAGGAGAGCCGCTGAAGCAGTCAAAAAAAAAAAAAATATATATATATATATCCACCAATTCTATGCAATCTCTCCAAACAGACGCGCCAATTTGGTGAAGCGACCCCAAAATTAAAGCTAGTGTGAAAAAGAAAAAATAAAAAAGGTAAAAAAAAAATGCATTTCAATAGGTAACCAGTCAAGGGGTTCTTGTGCAAACTATAAGGAAGGATCTATTTTTCCACTAGGAAATATATCCTTGGGGGTGTACACTTAAATGGAAAAGTGATGAAAAAAAAAAAAAAAAAAAAAAAAAAAGGGGGAAAACAAAATGTGCACAATTGGTGGCAACAAAAAATGTGTATGCAACGAAAAAGTGATTATATTGGCGTTAAGATCATAGAGACGAAAAAGCGCATGCGGTGGTGTGTGCTTCTCCATTTAGGAAAAAAATCCCTTTTTTTTTTTTTTTTTTTTATCATTTTTCGGCCTGCTCAGATCGGTAACAAATTTTACGTGAACAGAACTGGTCAGAAATTTCCACCTCTTGAAATTGCTAGCTCGCAGTAGGCGCGGCGGGCACTACGCACGTTGGTAAAAAAAAAAAAAAAAAAAAAAATATATACACCTACACGAGTTGCTCTACCTTTTTCTTTTTCCCATTTAGCACGCTTGTTTCTTTTTCTTTTTTTTTTTTTTTTTTTTTCTCCTTTTAATATGGCTTTTCACGATAGTCTTGTATTTTCTTAAATTTCCCTTGACTTGCGACGTGCATCTCAATTTTGCTCCATTCGAGCCCGCGTCACTATATAATTTGACCATCACGAAGATAGGTCCATATATACATCGAGGCGAAGGAAAAGGGGGGACTCGCCAACAGGCATAGAGAACATGAACTTCGCGTCAGTAGGAATTGTGGGCAACGCGACCATTTAGCAGATGCTGGTGAACTACTTGCAGGATGATAGTTATGTAGTCTCTTGGAGCATTGCTACTGGGTAACGTGGGGAGAAGAGAGTTAAAAAAAAAAAAGGTGGAGGGAAAACAGCATTTTGTTGTGCAAAAATGTACATATGTATATATTCATATGGAAATATACACGGGTAGGTTACGCAACGGTTTGACCATCCCACGCGCACAAGCGATAAAATGAGAGCTCTAATAAGCTACTTGGTGAAAAAGTGCGAACGAACCAAGTACAGACTGGAGGTCATCGAGAGGAGGTACAAGCTCTTCTCTTGTGGTGTTCCAATGGTACTTCTCATGTCCTTAACCATCAGCATAGGCACCTTCCTAATAGATTTGCAGTACAGAATAAGGAACACTCGGCAACAGAATATTAACATCCGAGAAAATAAACTGATGGAGGAGAAGAACAAGCTACTGAAAATTTTGAGAGATTACGATTGCGTCAATTACGAAAATGTGCCCATCAAGCGTGACTAAAGGGGGAGAAGACGGCGCGGACATTTCATAGGGACACCTACTGCGTTACTCTGCAGGGGTCTCTCTGCGCTTCTACCTATAGATAAGTGTGCATGTACACATGTATGTACGTGTGTATATATGCACTTGTGCATGCATTTTTTTTTTTTTTTTTTTTTTCTTTTTTTTTTTTTGGTAACCATTTCGAAACAATCAAATCTTAACGATCACGTACAGCACCTCTCCAGCACAAGGGAACAAACAAAGGGTGTGGGGGGATAATTACACAAAGACAATTATGCGTTCATTTGGACCATCTGGAGAGAGAACATACAAGGAGAATATTCCCCCATTTGGAGTGACTTTCCGAATTAGGTATTTTATAATCCGTCTGCGCTAGAATTGAAGTGCGCTATTAGAGCAGATCGCCCACCTACACAACTGCTCATCACGCTCCCCGTTGGACCCCGCCCCATCCCCTTTCTGGAAGCATGCACTTTAACGACTTAAACATTTACGTCCAGGTAAAATGTATCTCCTTCTGTTCGTCCAATTTCTCCCCCCCCCTCTTGTCATCCCGGAAGAATTGCCAAATTGTAAAAACTCAAGAGGGGGAAGACCTCGAGAAGATACAGAGCAAAGGGCATTTTGACCTAAGCCACTTAATTGGTAATGTATATATTGGTAAGGTGTTACGCGTGGGGGGTACATTTACACAGACAGTCGCAGCGAACTCAATACTAGGCAAAGACATTATTGGGATATTCACCCTCAAGTGCAAAGTTATTAAGGACATTATCATAACGCCCTACCATGACATTGTTGAATATCCCTGTAGCCATTTGAAAAAGGATCATGCAGTGTGCGTAGCGCTTCGATCCTTTTACGAAGCTCACATTTGTTTGAGTACCCTGAGTTGCCCAAACAAGTTGCAGTACCTTGCCATTTTCGCGGACGATATTTTTCAAGTGCTCCCATTTTTGAAGCTTCTGATGAAACGGAAATTCCTCATAGAGGTATTTTTGTCGAGCAAGCCGAGCGGGAAACCAGATAGGCAACCAGGTGGAGAATCACCTAGACCGCCACATGGAGAATCAGGTGAAGAACCGAATTCCGAACCGAATTCCGAACCGAATTCCGAACCGAATGCCGAACCGAATGCCGAACCGAATGCCGAACCGAGTGAACTGACAACCCAAACGGAAGCGCTCCTGGAACAATTCCACATCAGCAGTGAGTTCATGCAAGAACGGGTCTTCATACGGACCGAAGACACAAATGTCCAACAACATACGCAAGACGTAACGAATGGACTCGGAGTAAAAACTATCGTTGTGTTTCCACACGCCAACAGTGACATCAGCATTTTAAAGAAAAACATTTTCACAGTAAGTGCGTTAAATGCAAACATAGTATGCATGGCACACATGGACTACTTAAATCCACACGAATGTAAACTGCTACAGGATAAAGGCATAACCCTCCATTTTTTTAACCTGAATAATTATCTAAATTACGATTATTTCAAAGTGGCCGATGCATTTAATTACGTGTTATTATCCTTCCTAAATGGAGATGTGACCATTCCATCGGTCCCCATAACGACCAAGTCTTTTTCCAGCATCGAGGAAATACTGGCAAGTGCTGCCACCTCCCCATACGATAAACGTTACAATATTTACGTTAACAGAAATATGCAATGAAGTACCGAGAAAGGGGATTTGTGCTTTGACCATTCAGCAGTCGAGGGGTATTCCCCCCACAAACCTCTACCTTGTACATATGCGCCTGTCCATATAGGAGCTCATCGTTTTACCCCTTTTTGGCAATAACAAAACTGCTCTATATAAAGTTCCTCTTTTCCTCTTTTTTTTTTTTTTTTTTTTTTTTTTTCCCCTGAGGAACCTTCGTGCGCACACCGTATGCACTCCCGTGTGCTAAGAGGGTGATCCTAAAGTTGCGCCAACGAGGGTGAGGGCAGTCATTCCTGTGATAATTCTGACCAAGTGGAACTTTTTAGTACATTAAAAGGAACGCGAAAGGGAATAGCAGCTACGGCTATATCGATATGGGGACAAAATGGGAAAAAGAAAATTTACCACATATTATTCTGTCGTCAGGCGTAAGGGCACCACGTTTTATTATCACTACGTTTTGCGGCTACACTTGAGGACGCTTTTTCCCCTTTACACAAAATGAAAGCTCAAATGACCGCTTATGCTGCACTACCCGTCTGCAGAATTTCGTCCCCTTTTTTTTCCAGCAATGTAGTGGAACAAAAGAAGAAAAAGTGGAAAAACAACATTTCCTTCCTCCGTCCAATGTTCCCAAAAAGTACGAATGCTTTTTAATTCTACCATTTTGAAAATGTAGACCGTCGTTGGGCTACACATTTTTTTTGCCTGCATTTTGTACACCTAAGCGCTGTTTATCGAAATGGAAAAAAAAAAAAAAAAAAAAAACACACACTAGCGCACACGTTTTGTTAACTAGCTTCTACAGTGCAGTCATTTTTGTATGAACAGTGCAGGTATGAAAAAAAAAAAAAAAAAAAAAAAATAGCCAATTTATTGCAATAAAAAAAGAGGAAAAAAAAAAAAAAAAAAAGCCATTATGCCTAAATCAAAAAAATAGCCAAATTGGCAAAAAACACACAGTAATGTTCAACACAGGCGTATTCTAACGTTGTCAATTTTGAACATAACATCAATCACACACCCTTTTTTTTTTTGTTCATAATAAAGTTGTCACATAAAATGTTGCCAGAATGGTCTACCGACGTTTCCTCGTTTTGTGCATAAAGAGGTAGGATTTGTGAAAAGTGCCATTTAAGGCCACACGTTTGTAGCTATATTGTATGAACATGCCAGGTTTTTTTTTTTTTTTTTTTTTTTTTTTTTTTGCAATATTTTGGCTTTTTCTTTTTTTTAAATGCTCCAAAGTGCGGATACCACTGCAACGACTGCTTAATAAAAAGGAGTCCTCCGTAGTGTATAATCCAACGTCTACATTACTCATTTTAAGTGCACAAAAGGAAAAGAGTGTGTTTTTAGCTTCGCTCTTTTGCTAGATCTATGTAGAACAAAAAAGAAACGCAAATCTCTGCGTGCACCCCCCCCAGACAAAGACAACATTTTCGTTGGTTTTTTACAAAGTGTGCATTTGTTCACCCCAAGTGATGCGAATTCGTCCTTTTTTCCGTTTTTCAAAAAAAAAAAAAAAATGCTCCCATTTTTTCACCATCACATCACGCAGCACTGACAACACTGTGAAACGCAACAACCACGCGATTTATACTTGTTTTATTTTATTTTATTTTATTTTTTTGCCAGCGTTGTAGAATTATTTACCGCTTCTCCTTTTCTGCTCCTTCCTACTACCTCTTATTGTTATTTTTGCCTATTCGCAGTTTTTAACAGCAGGAAGGTGCATGCTTGTGACAATATCACCTCCTTTTTAACCCTCAACCATTTTGGAAAATATACACCTTCGTGTTCACAAAGCGCATACGGACGCATAGGCGCCCCTTCATACATGCACACTGAGATTCCCTACACATGCATGTTGAGATTCGTCACTCCATTCTCTATTTACAAAAAAAAAAAAAAAGACGCTCAAGTCACTTATCCCCCCCGCGTCTCCTGCAACAATGGGACAAATATCGTCGAAGGAGGATGATTTCGAAAAACAGGACATCTATGCTAGCTACCCCGGACTTGAGCAACAGCTGGACATGGTTTTTGCATGTCACGACATAGGAAATCAAGGCAAGCTTCCTTACAAGACAGTGGAAATGATACTCAGGCACTTTTTAATGCAATGCGGCTTTATGGAGTATGTCTGCCGATTCGTGGACGAGAATGGTAAGTCGCGCTAGTAGCGATGGAGTGGGTAAATGTCTGTGTATACCTACGTGCGCATGCCCAGTCCTCCTCTTACCTCTTCTCAATGTGTTGCCAATTTTATACCGTTCCCTTTTTCCTCCACTCAGGCCAATTAGACTTAAAACACGTGGAAAGCTACATGACGAACAAGAAGTGGCTGAGTAAGTTGAAATGCTGTGGAGACAACCCCCTTACGGTGGATGAAATGAAAGCTCTGGTTTTAATGTTTTTAAAAAAAATATCGGATACATATGTAGACGACCAAGCTAAGTGGATGGATAAAATGAGAAGCTCTCAGGAGGAACAAGGAAAGGCATTGGAAGAAGCAATGAATGAATACGAGAAAAACATTCTATTCACTCATGCCCTGAAAGAACAACAACTCTTACATAACAATAAAAAACTAACTGAGTGGAATGAAACAATAGAAAATGCATACGAAGCACAGCAAGAAGTGTTGCGTCAATTTGAAGCCAAAAAAAGGGAAGACCAAAAAAAAATGGCATTGGAAAAAAACAATGAATTAATTATAGCTAAAGATTATATTGACAAAATCAAAGAAGCCGCAACGGATAGTCGCTATGCCAACTCGAAATGTTTTGTATACCCAGCTTCTTCGGCTCCTTGTGGTGCTTGTACATCTGCCGGGGCCATTGCTCCATATCGCCGGTTTAAGGAGCCCAGAAGGAAGAAGCAATATTCCCTCTGCTTGTAATGTTCTGCGTGTAAGAGGAAGCCGCCCCCCACCCCCTCTTTACGAAGCAGGAGGTTCTCCAAATGGGAGACGCATATTAGCATGTGTTTTGTGTGCCTTCGAAGGAGCACAGCATGAACGGCTAAGAGGTGATACCTTCTCCGCTACATTAGAACATAACAGTTATGGACCCACATTTTAATTGTCCCCTTCCTGCTCCTCCTTAACATCGTGCGTGTGTGGCTTATCCATTTGTGTGTCCACTAGTGTGTACTTATATCGATTCAGCCCCGTCCTTGTGCAATGCGCATATCAGAAGCTAGTACACACAGTGGGCTGAAAGATATCCTCTACCCCTCTCTAAGATGAAGTGAACTTGTATCACAATAATCCGTATTAAATATTTTCGGGTCTCCTTCGATGTCCCCTAAATTGTTTCTTCGTCTTTTTTTTTTTTTTTTTTTTTTTTTTTTTTTTCCTTCTAGAGATAGACAAGATAGACATTTTGTGGAAAGATAAACTACGCATGCAAAAAAAAAAAAAAAAAAAAAAAAAAAAAAAAATTAAAAAAAATAAATCAATCAAAGCAGAAGCGTGTTATAGAGGGGCTATTTCCCCCCCTTAATAGAGAAACTTAAATGTACATGCATATTCCCTTCCTCTGTGTAGTAAAATTGTGGGAAAACGATGGGGCAGTGGGTACGTGTTGACTTTGTATAGTGTCTTCCTCAGTGAGGTTGTACCCAATTGTATACTCAAATTGATGTTCGGAATACCATCGGGTTATCATCCTTCAGTATCACACCCGACTTGGTAAAAAAAAAAAAAAATTAAAAAAATAACCACAACGTTTCTGTGTCGCTTTAATCCCATAAACAGAGGAAGTAGACATTTGAAGGGGGGGTACACGGAGAGTGGGAAAACATTTTCGTCTTCACCCCCTGGATTGTTAAGTGTACATTTTTTTTGAGATTGCCAAAATATGTCCTCTAAGGTAAACTATTTTTTTTTTTTTTTTTTTCCATTATTACTTGCATAGACACAACACCGTAAAGCCTTTCTCCTTTTTTCGACCCAACAAAATGAGCAAAGGAGAACCCGCAAAGGTAGTGCCCAGGGTGAAGGAAGAGGAACTAAATGACCTGTATGACTGGATCAACAGTTTCAATCTATCCAGAAAAATAAAAAACATCCACAGAGAATTTTCGGATGGGGTTCTAATGGCAGAACTCGTGAGTATATGTCTACCCAAGTTAGTTGAACTGCACAATTATAGTAAGGCAAATTCAATTAGCCAAAAAAGGTATAACTGGAACACACTAAATGAGAGGGTTTTTAGGAGACTGGGTTTTCGTATTGACAAAAGACATGTTGAAGAAATTGTGAATTGTAAATATATGGGTGTGGAGAGGGTGTTGAATACATTTAAAAATCAGCTGCATAAATTCCAGAACTCTGAAATTGAGGTGGAGACTTCGGGTAGTTTGGGAGAGGACCAGGCTAAACTGTTTAACGAGGAAGAATCTTCCCTTGCCGAGGGAACAGGAGACCAATCATGGCAGGTCCTTCCTGCGGGGAAAGATAAACAGGGCGAGTGGGGAGCCGAAGAGGCTTAACTCCTGCATCCCTAATCCCCCTTCCGGCAAGGCCACTATGTACACTACACAATTTACCCTGTCTACTTCAAGGTCGTTCCACCTTCTGTTCATCTTCTTATCCCCCCCCAATCACCAACATCCACACAGAGCGCCGAGTTCCTAAACGAAGAAATTGTGAAAATCCTGCGCGACAAAATTTTCAACCTGGAAAAGTTGCTGAAGATAAAGGTGAGCCACAAACAGAAGCGCCACGATGTGCTACAGCTATTGAGAAACCCAGCCCTGGACTATAGCGCAAAGCTTAACGAATAAAAATTAAGGCACAATAAGTTAAGTTTAAAAATTTTAAGTCTAAGTGTTAAAGTCTAAATCTTAAAGCGCAAAATTGAAAACGCAGCGAGAGAAAAAAAAAAAAAAAGAACTGCATGCACGTGTGCACACGGGGGTCGGGAGAAAAGGGAAAAAAAAAAAAAAATTCATTGAAGAAAGAAGGCATTCCCCCTCCCCCCCCTTTTCCTCATATCCCCATGCTGTATACACTAACGCGCAAGGGATACATATTTAAAAAGCAGTTAAAAAAAAAGAAAAGAAAAAATGGACGCGCACAGTGTGCGTAGTGTCAAAGCGCACGAGGCAAGGGGGAGGAATTGAAAAAAAAGAAAAAAGAAAAAAGATGGGTGATGGGGGGGTTGACCTTCTCACTTGCGCTGTTGCGCAGCTGTACAGTTGACACGCGTCCAATTAGTCCAGTGTTCATAATTTTTCTATCATGCCCAATTCGTCTCCTCTCCACGTGTTCACACGTTAATTCAAATTTTTTTTTTTTTTTTTTTTTTTTTTTTCTAGGACAACAAAATTGACATTCTGAATCGAAAAATTAACACATTAAGCAGGATGAGGGATATTTGAGGATTCATTTCCCTTCTCCTGCATCTGCACGGAGGGAGTTACACACATAGGGAATTGCTCACCGTTTGGAATGCCCGCCTTAAATGGCGACCCCAAGTGGCGATCCCCAATGGCGGTGGTACATAATGTTGACCATGTGGAATATTCCCCTTTTATGGTGCTCACCCATGTGCCAATTTGTTACCGACTTAGAGGTTCCTCCTCTCGGTTTGCGTTGCACACACACTACTGCTAAGTGCCTAGGCGACGCTTATTTATTTTTTAAAATGTACAAATTCTTTATCAAGTCTTCGCTGATTTCTCGGTACGGGTCGGTTATTTCTGCAGGGAAAAGTGAAAGTGAGAAGTGAATAATTATAAGTCGGATGGACAACATTTGAGTACTCATCCGGGCGAATCCATGGGGAATGAAGATCGCCTGTAAGGCTGTAGAATGCTCTCTCTTTTTTTTTATTTTTTGTCCACGGCAACTTACCTATATTTGTAATGGCCAAGTTGTAGTTAACGAAGCAAATGTCGTTCTCATTTTTGGAGACCTGAGCTTCATTCTTCTTGAGGAATACTTTAAAATTGTGATCCTCGGTAAAATCTAACACGGGCTTGTGCGACAAATTAAAATGTTCTTCCGTAAGGAAGTTTTTATTGAAGTAAGTACCCACTCCTAAGCACACCTTGACTTTATTTTCTTGAATATCTTTTCTCGTAATTTCTTCCTTAGTTAAATAATCCGTTTTTATATTATGAACATAGATATTGCTAACATATACTGTCATTTCCTTCCTCTTCTGAGAAGCGGTATTATCTGGTACTAATGCATTCTTTATTACTTGGTCATGTTTGCTTGTTTTTTCGTGTTGTAGAACAACTTTATTGAAGTGGTCAATGGTACAAGGTCCAAAGCATTCGGGGATATTTATATTATCTAGGAGTAGATAATCTAGTGTGCTTTCCGTTACAAAAAGACGAATCAACTTTTCCTTATGCGTGTTGTCTATGTTGCCAATGAGGTAATATGGCTGCTTCAGAACGTACACTTTCTTGTCGAGGAAATCCCTTGGTTTAATTAAGTGCGTTTTATCCTTGTGGTTATTCTTGTAATAATCCAATTTGCACTGAAAGTAGGCTTTCTTTATTTGATCTGGGATATCCATACGGTTATTCTCATCGTTATCTCTTAAGGATGCGAAAAGGGATTGCATTTTCTCTTGGCAGTGCGACTCTGAGTGGACCAGTGGAGAGTAGTAGTCTATTACATCCTTTTGTGGCAAGTCTCCTGTGGGGAAGGTGGGAACCGGGTTCAGGATTAAGGGTATGGGTTCACGTTAATAAAAAGATTCTTCCGTTCATACATTTGGGAAGAAGAAGGAGCGAAGAAAGGACAGAAATTAGTTCTTTCCTTTCGCACATTGCGCACTGCACGTATGTGGAAGTAGGACGAACCTCCGAAGAATTCTACATCCTTGACCGTGGCTTTCTTCTTGAATATGAAGTGCATGTTTCTCCATATTTCCGAGAAGAAGTTTTTCAAGTAAGTTCCAGTTCCCATGTTACCTACAAGGCGAATAAAAATATTAGAATGACATGGGTGTAATTATATAGAGGTGTATCTCCATTTTAAGGAACACCCATATGGTAAGCAAAAAATGCAAGACCGGGCGAAATGTGCAAATCGCTACTTTTCCCCTTACTTGAAACGTGCATCCACAAAACTTTAAAGTTGTCGTAGCTACTAAACCAGTAGCACTGGTGTTCATCAATGAGCTTCTTCGTCTTCTCCGGGCCAAGAGGGCTGTTCGTGATAATAATTTCATTCTGGTTCTTCTCATAAGCCTGCTTATCCTTTAAGAATATTTCGAAGTCGCGGCGAACATTATTTGAAAGAACTTTATTTATGTAGAAAAAATCATATACATCCATGGCATCCTTAACTCTGAATTGAACGAATTTTTTCTTTAAGATAATGGATTCTAGCAAAGATGCAGCTTGTCGTCCTAATTTGAAGCAATGGTATGTCTTAATCATCTCTGGGGCATCTGCCAGTTTGTAGAAATTTTCAAGTTTTATTTTTTCTACGTTGATATTGTTATACAGTAGTTTTTGAGTTTTACAACTTAGTACAAAGGATTGTGCTTGCTTCTCCAGAATCATTGGGTTCCACTTGTTGATACTCATGTTGATGTCTATGAACTCGTCTAGTCTGTTCGGGTTCAGTCCGTAGAACTTCACGTCACAAGACTTGTTGATGCTTTCGATAGCCTTCTCCTGCACAGTCTTGCCTGCGTAGGAAAGTGCAAAGTGTGGAGAAATGGAGAAAAATGTCACTTGTCACATATGAACGTTTATATTTTGGTTATCTCATTTGAGGATAACTATATATAACACCGTCACATGGCACAGTAATCCAGCGGTCGCTGCACTTACCCCCGTTGAAAACACAGGCAATCATCAACTTCTTGTACAGACTAACATTATCGTCGTAGAACACAGATTTTTTACTTTCCTTTCCCCACAAAACAATGGCAGTCAAGTTCATGAGCTTAATGTATTCCTCCATGTTGGTCATCTGGTATTTCTGAGTTGTCTTGTTTATCTTCATGAAGTTAATTAGCATGTCACATCTCTTCTTCAACATATTGAATCCGCTTTTGTGTACGTTATCTATCAGGGGCAACGACTGCTTCATGAAATAGTACTCCTTTGGTTGGTATCGAGATATGTCGATGTGTGACTCGATGAAGTAGACTGCAGGGGAAGAGGGGGGGGGGGGGGATTAATCAAGAAAATTGTAACGCGTTTACTTCGTTGCATGGTTACGCTGTTGCATAGTTACTTCGTTGCATGGTTACGCTGTTGCATAGTTATTTCGTTGCATGGTTAGGCTTAGCGCAGTTTTACGCCTTATTGCTTTCCCTTCCACTGCTCAGGCACCTACCTAGAGCCAACATGTAGGCCGCGAAGACTAGGCGAGGACCCTTGGAATAAATATCATGGTTCTTGCCAATGATGTTAAGCAAGGTGAACCACGCGTACTTCGACTTATCCTTCAGTTTCTTCTTCAGAGGTGCATTGGTAACGACGTTCATGTTGATGGCTAGCTCATTGAACAACTGATACGCAAGACTGTATACATTAGGAAATGATGTGAAGAATCTTCCTTCATACTCAGTCTTGAAGACTTGATATTTCACATCATGGTAGAAATAATAATTATTTGCAATGGAATCGATATAATCATATGTGAACATAATTCTCTTTTTATCATTTTCCTTCAAAGTGTTGAAATCATTTTCGTAGTGGAAGAACTTGCTGGGAATGGAAAAATCCAGTGTGTCTCTTGATTTGTCTACCCCCAGGGAGAGGTGGATTAGGTCCATGAGTTTCGCCACTTGCGTATCCAAAAAGGTGAGTGCTTCATTGTTCCTCAGAATGAAGTTTCTGCTGACTGTGTGTGTGTGGGGGGGAAAGGGGTACACACATCGTTGCGCAGGTTGTGAGATGATATTGCGCAGATTGTCACGAGACGACCTTGCGAATTATCTCGCTCCTGTTGCAGTGATAATCATCGGAGAAGCACCCATGTGGGTGTCGTATAAGGCGTGGAAAATACTTACTGAGCATTTGCCTGACGAAGCTTGTTCTGGAAAGACTAGAAATGATGCTATGTGGGCTGACGTAAAACCCTGCGAGGAGGTGGGGGAGGAAGTCGCGTAAGACGAGTAAGACAGGTAAAGGATGGACAAAGGTGCTACATTATCAGATGAACAGAATATCCGGAGCCACCCTGGACTACTGCTATCCCCTAAATGGTCCTTCTTCTTTTCTTACATCCCAAGTTGTCAAAGGCGTAGAGGAGTTCGCTCCAGAGTTCCTTCGAATTGGCAGAATAACCTGTGCAGTAGAAAGATAAAATAGTAAAAAGATGGAGCGGTAACAGTGCAAGTGCATGTAGTTGGTGGAGGGGGCACTGCTACACCAGTGCGCATCTCGCAGGAACTCACTCTGGTTAATGTTGCAATCCTTAAAGGCCATAGAGAAAAAAAACTGGAACTTGCTAATCTCCGTGTAAAGCATATTGTGGTTTTCAGGAGGGCTGGAGAAGATGTTCAAAAAATGTTGGTTCACAGGTTCGGAAGAAATTTTCGGGAGATTGGTGAGTGGGTCCTTCTCTTTGAATAAGGCGTAGGCCTTTTCATTGGGTACCTTTTTATATTCTATGTTTTTGTAAAATTTGAAGGCCAGATATTCTGAATTTTTATTTTCTTCGAAGCCCGTCTTTAACAGATAGAGGAAGAGGATGTGGTTGGCTTTGTACAGATTTGTGAAGGTGGGTGCTACGTCGTTGAAGGTAATCATGTTTTTGTCTTCTTCGATTTTAAGGAAGCCATAGTAGAGGAAAAAGTTCAGGTCGATGAGGACTGCAAAGGGGGAGGGGGGTGGGGTGGATGGGTGTTACGAAGGGATGGATGAAATGGCTTGTGTCATGCAGGTGGTGTGTATGAGTGTTGTGAACGATTGGTGTCATGAAGGTTATATCAGACGATTCGGCGGTGCCTTACACTTCTCGATGTCTTCGTAGTCCAATTCGCGCACCAAATTGGAAATGTCGTTGTCAATTTGCGTGATGGAGAGGATGTAGTTTTTAATCGTCTTCATCAAGTCGGCGTAAAGCCCCTCGTCATTCAGTTCTCTGCGCAGGTTCTTCATCGTAACAACATATTTGTCGCTAACTTCTCTTAAATCAATATCCTTCCCGTACATAAGTTTGCTATTCCCGTCCTGAACTACCCTCACACTCAACTTTCTTTTTCCATTCACATCTGTAACATGGAATCTAGGAACAACTGTTTCATCCTCCAGAACATAATTATGATAAATCTGGGACTCCTTATCTAAAACATATTCCATGTTTAGTAGTTTTAACAACTTCTCCTTTTTAAAATGCTTTGAGTTCTGATCCACGTGGGTTAATAAATTATCAAAAATAACTTTCAATCTGTAATAGATTACAGATTGTTCATAAAACTTCTGACATAAATGAATATGAGTGGTACAGAATTTATTATTTTTAATGGACATGAAATTTTCTGCGGAGTATCTTTTAGGTACCTTAACAGTTCCACCCCATATTACTAAATAATCACCGAAGGTATCGAAAGAGTTTATAATACTTTCTATCATATTTTGCTTTGCTTTATTTGTGTATTCATCTTCTTTACTACTTATAACTAACGTTTCCTGTACATTCTTTACGCTTGATCTGTCTTTTATAAATCGGTTATACATGATTAAGTGCTTGGCTCTCTTCAAAGCTGCTTCTTCACTCATGGATGCATTTAAACTCCTAAGAAGCTTACTTAATACTTGTTCATCTCCTTCATTTATTATTGAATAATTTGAACGAGCGTGCAGTAAACTCAGTATGAATTCATTTATCTCCGCTTCGGTAGTCTCATTTGGAGTATCATTCTTTATGCCTTCGAGAACTTCTTCACATTTTTGCACATAGGAATCTTCTTCATTTTGAGAGAGCAGTTCGGCTACGTTTAGGTATAGAAATGCATTTTTGCATATTTTATTTTTGTCATTCTCCACTTGGATGTTCAGTGTACTTGCGTCTGGCGTGTTCTTCAAGGACACGGTATGGCCTAACTCCAGCGCGACCCCGCCGCGCGTGCAACAGAGCACGGCAAGCGCGCTCACAAGCAGTGGCAACCTCATTTAGGGCAAGTGTGTTTGCGTCAAACAGAAAGGAACAATCAGACGCGTGTTTGCTTATGTTTGTATCGTTGTATGTCTGTATCGTTGTACCGTTGTACCGTTGTATCGTTGTATGTTTTCGTGTGTGCTAGACAGATGCCCGTGAGGGCGCAGGGGAGTGCATGAAATACGAACACGCGAACACACTCTCGTCTGTACGCGCAAATCTCTATGCAATGACTAGCTAGAGGGTCATATTAGAATTCTTCTAATAGGTGCGATGGGGGCGTCTGAACATCAACCAACTAGGAAACACATCACTCTCTGCGTGCTCCCAATACAAGTATTTCAAAGCTGTGAAAGGGGCACACTTAAGTCAGACGTGCACCTTTTCTTTCGATGGATTGGCCAAACGATGAACAACTTACGGTTTGCCCAAATGTTAAATAAAAAAAAAAAAAAAAAAAATTGAGATACTAAAAAGGGGGGCGAAATGAATCGCAACGCAATCGCTTAGTTATTTTGCGCGCGTCATGTATTTTTTTTTTTTTTTTTTCCTGAAATGGTCCAAATCGTTACATCGTCAAATTATCAGATCGTCACATGATCTGTTGGTTAGTTCTCCGTTCACTCGCTAATTCGTTCGTTCAGATAGCTCTCCTGCTCATTTTTTTTTTTTTTTTTTTTTTTTTTTTTCACACCCGTACACACTTGGTATGCTTCAAAATTGCGCTATGCCCACACATGCACAGGTGCATACACTCGGGGTGCATACCTAAGCGCACGTGTGGACAGTAACGAATGCACTCGCTGGAAAAACTGGAACCAACGAGGGGGTAATTGATGCGCCAAGAGGGGAAAAAAAAAAAAAAAAATGTGCGAACTGGTGTGTACCATTTTGTAACTTCCCCCGTAACCCGAGAAAATGCAATTTAAAAAAAAGGAAAAAAAAAAATGTGCACTACACCTGGGCGAGGAAGCGCTTGTTCAGTTACATCCTGGGGGTGGAGGAGTGTCAAAAAAAGGCTAAAAATTGCCTAAAAAAATGCGCTAAAAATTGTTCTAAAAAATATCGCGAACAGACAAGTGGCAAAGGAGCGACGGCTTGCACCGCTCCGGGGCGAGGCAACTTGGGGTTCCCAAGGAGTGCAACGGACCGATAAGCGCGCAATAATAAAAAATGCTCGAGAGTAACTGGTTAATAAATGCATTTACACACCTACATATGCCCCACACGTCCGTATGCCCTCATTTATTATTTTATTTATTTTCTTTATTTTCATAATTTTTATTACTATTATATATATATATGTATATATATATATATATATTTTTTTTCTTGCTTAACCCCATGCACGCTTTACGCACGGACAGAGCTATGTATACATTTTTGTAATGCAGGAAAATTGCGTAGTAATTCACTCTGGTTACGAGTTGCCTCCATTTCAATGCCCATGCACGGCAAGGTTAACAAAACAAACGGTGCGAATAGCTACGTGGTGCCCCAATGGATAGGCTGCACCCACCACACACGCACCATTACGATACAATTTCTTGAAAAAAACTTCGAAATAATTCCCTGTAGTTTTTAAATATTGACGGATCACTAATTCCATCCTCCTTGTTCTTTTCTCTTGAACATTCCCCCTTCTTTGCTTCGTTCAATTTATACACATCTAAGAACACCCTCTGGATGTGCTCTTCGATGTATCTTTTGTAAAAAGAAATATTCTCCTTGCTCGTGTTAGTTACATTTATCGCTAGGTTCACGGAATCAATTTCATCTTCATTTGTCACCGTTCCGTAGTAGCAGTACTCATCATCTGGTGGTGTTCCTATTTGTTCATTTTTCCTTTTCCCTTTTCCCTCTTTCTGATTGTTTAGCCCTTCAGGGAGAATGCCCTTCCGCGCATCGCTTCCTGAGGAACCTCTCCTGCCATCCCCGAAACATAGGCCCCCAAAGTTCTGCAGAAGGTGTGAGTTGCCCTTACCCTCCTCGTACTCTGTTTTATGCCTGTCGACTTCTGTATTACCACGTTGGTTACCTCCATCGCTCACATTGTTTTTCCCTGTTGAGGGGGATAGAATGTTCCTCCTTACGAGGCTGGCGAAGGCGCACAAAAAGGGATAGGCGTTTTTCCATTCCGTTGCACCGTTCGACACCAATTTGAATTCCCCATGGAAGCTCCCAAGTATGGTGACAAATACAGACATGGAAGAAAATAGAAGTTCGTTTCGACATAGCGTAACATACATATACGTTGCAAACAAGTGCACCACGTTAAAGAAAAAAAGAATCTTCAACAAACTTCTATCACTATCAATGATGTATAGCATATTTGGATCTACTGTCCCAATAATATAATTGTAAGTGTGGTGGTTTCCATCCAGGAGCGAACTCCACAATAGCATTTCCATGTCCATTGGGTAAAATGGGGAATTTTCTCCACTGGGGGAATACTTAAAAGGGTCATCTTTGTTCTGCCTTTCTCTTTCTTCATCATTTAAGTTGCTCTCTTTTTTCTTTTCATCATCGTGAGCAGTATCCTTTGAAGGATTACTTGGACCATGTGGGTTCACTACAAAATGGGGAATACGTTCTTTATAAGAAGGTAGCCTATTTATATGCATAGCTTGTAACCCGAATTCCTTTTCTTTCCCCCCTTTGCTTAACATCCTGCTCCACCAATTTTTCTTATCCTCCTTGATTGAGCCGTTCATACATGGGGGGTTGTGCTTAACGCAATTCGCCTGTGCATACACAGGATGTGATTTTGTATGTAGGAGCACTTGTAGAAAGTTCAAGACTGCTCCAAGGAAGAGATCAAAGTGGATATCCTTTTCCAATATTATTTTTATTCTACGTTTTGGCAATCCTCTATATCCGTTACGGGGGGAATCTTCGATGTCGATCCCCTGCAGTTCGGATCCATCAATCTGTTCCGCATCCCCATCGCAGGTACTACGACTCCTCAAGCGAAATACCTTCTCTACGTATTTCCCAAATATTCCGATCGCTTTATCAGTTTTAACAAACCGACTTACTCTTTCTATGTGTCTACCTTGTGTGGCCTTCCTTTGTGCCACCTTTCTGGTGAGCTCATCATGGGCTATCCTCCCCCCACTCCACCGGTTCTTACAGGTATCTTTTATGTTTCTCCTATTGTCCCCATTCTTGGGTTCCCCTTTCCTTTTATTCGTTTTATGTGAATGCCGCCCTTCCCTGTGCAATATCACCAGAGTGCAGTACGCATTAATCACCCCATCCAAACTGTGAAGGATGGTCTTTTCTACGTAGTGTTTGTTTCGCCTTGGGGACTTGGTTGCCCCGTTATTCCTGTTCACCCCCACACGCTCCAGCAGTTCCCGCTTGGTCTCTTCGTACTGTCGCAATAATTCTTCGAGGTTTTCCATGTTTCTTGGGTTAGGAGTTCTCTTGGCATTTCACTCGTCAGTTTAGGATTACCCTCTAGGGTTTCCGTTCGCTTTCAATTGCGTAATGTGCTCCCCCATTTCGGTCGCCAAGAACAAAAAAAAAAAAAAAAAAAAAAAGAATTCATGCAATGAACTCACACCTACGCTGTTATAGAAGCGAATTCATTTTTCCAAATTTTCTTCAACATTTGTTGTATCATAGAAAACAAGAAAAGTAGTAAAACGGATGAGAAGTGACTGAACAATTTAATTGCGCTCCAGGAAGTGCGGCACACCGGAAAGGCAAACTTGCCACAAAAGGGAAAAGTGCATCAATGAACAATTCATTCAGGAACGAGTTGGGTAAAAAAGCGACACTCACATTTTCTGCAAGAGGAAGGCACTTCCAAACAACCTTCTCCTATTTGTACGTTTATCGGAAATATCGTACATGCAAAGCTTCACACAAGTGTGGATACACTCCCACAAATGGATGAAGTTATTTTCCCCAATAAGTTCTTCCTATTTCATTAAAAAATGCTCAAGTACCTTATTTGTACTTGCACAAAATTCATTCAGCGAATAGATCACCCACACGGTAGATACCTTCTCAACATGAATGACTCACCTTCCCTTTTTTTTCCGCTTGGCAATCTTTTCGCTAGTCTCCTTCCACTTCCCTCAAAAAAAAAAAAAAAAAAAAAAAAAAATCACCTCAAGATTCTCCCTTGAAGTTTGCACATAACACATAAACACCTTTTTCCGTTCTGCCTCATAACAATTACAAGAGAGAAAAAAAAAGTTTCCTCCTTTGTGTGCTTCCAACGTTATAAATATAGTTAATTAATTTAAAAAAAAAAAAAAAAAAAAAAAAATACACACACACAACATAACATAACGCAACACAACGTCATATGCAACACGTTCTTCGCACACTCAACACCAATAACGCTGTTAATTAAAAGAACGCGAAAACGAAAAAGAGGAGGGGGGCGAGGGAAATAAAGGTGGCACATCCATACGATTAACACAATGGACACATCTTTTCTTTCTCTCTCCATCAGGGAGTGATGAAGTGTAATCATAGAGGAAAAAAAAAAAAAAAAAAAATTACAACTTCGTATTCACAAAGGGGTTTAATGGCGTCTTCCGCCTATTCTATAACATCCACCCTTTCTACCTCCTCTTCCGTTTTACGCGCAGGGTTGAGTAGCATTTTTATTTACTGTCGGCTGAGTTATCCTCACAGATTTGCTTCTTTCCCCCTTTCTGTACAGAACGGAAGGGGCGTTAGGAAGAAACAGAGGTCCTCAACTAGCGGCAGTCCAGGAAGACCCTAATCCTGTTGTCATTTAGAAATCCACCATCGTACATGCGCACTGCATCGGAGGCAGACTCGTTTTTTTCGTACTCGATGCTAACGATCCCGGTTAGTTTTCTCTGTTAAGGGGGAGTAAACGTGTGTACAGGAACAGTGTATGTGGCAGCAGTGTATGTGGCAACAGTGTATGTGGCAACAGTGTATGTGGCAACAGTGTATGTGGCAACAGTGTATGTGGCAACAGTGTATGTGGCAACAGTGTATGTGGCAACGGTGTATGTGCCTGTCGATATAACCGATATAATAGGTAACCTCAGGTGTGACACCCAATAGTAGGAACATAAAAATTACCTTCTCATTCATGAGGATTTGTACATCCACAATTTTTCCTGTCTCCTGAAAGGCTGAAAAGATATCTTCCGCGTTTAGGTAGGTGGGAACGTTAGTCACTATGATGGTGTTATTCTTTTGATTATCTGAATAGTTGGGAGGGAGAGAATAAAAAAGGTTTTAACGAAGCGAACGGGCATGCAAGGGTGACAGGTGTAGAGATGGGCACTAAAACTTCTACATCGATAACTCCATCACTCCCTTACCGTAAACGTTTTTTCCCCCGCCGTTAAAGGGAGGCATGCTTTTGTCGAACATGTTATTCTGATAAGGATTCTGGTAGGGGATGTGGCCATAGGGGGGCGGGTGGAAGTTCCCGTGATTATTATTCATGTAGTATGGGTAGGGACCGTTGGGGTTGTACATGGGCATTTTAAAATGAGGAATTATTTTATTCTGCTTATGGTTGTTGTTGTTGTTGTTCATATGGTTGTTCTGGTTGGATCCCCTGTTGTTTTTTTTGTCTGGAATTTTCTTTCCCTATAGGGGAGGAGAGTACGGGCACGCATGTGAATATGCATGAAGAAAATGTGTACAGACATGCAACTTAACGAAGGATGCTTCACTTGGGGGAATGGTGCCTAAACCATATCACCCACGGGGTATTTGCCCCCCTACGAGATATGTAACTGAACCGATAGGCCCCGGCTTCCGTACCATCACTATCGTTAAGGTGTCTCCATCCAGGGGGTTACCGTTCATAGACTTTATAGCATTTTCGCAGGAATTCTTATTATCATATTTTACGTATCTACAGGGTGTGTGCGTAATGTGGGTAATGTAATTAATATGGACAATGTAAGCAATCAGGACATGCAAGGGGGAAACACCATCGCCTTTACACAGAAGAGGTAACCACTGGATAGAGGCCTCCTCCATCGTCCCATGCGAACCACAACTTACGTGATCTTCTTCTCACTGTCATGATAAATATTATAAATTTTTCCAAATTTGCTGAATTCTTTTTTGTACAAATCCAAATTATTACTATTAACGTTTGAGATGATTATACTGTGCAAAAATTTTTGTCCTAAAAATGGGGGGAGGGGCATTCACATGTTGGCGTAGTTGCGTTGGCCATGCCTTGTTTTCCCCTGGGGGGCGGGGATAAATTAACTTGGATAACCCACATGGGTGGACAGATGGCTCGGTTCCCCTCCAATACGTTACATATTGGAAGGGGCGTTCGAGTGGCCTCGCACATATACACAAGTACACAAGCACACAACTACACAACTACGCAACTACACAAGCACACAACTACACAACTACGCAACTACGCAAACTACACAAATACGCAACTACACAACTACGCAAGCACATATTCATATGTACAATAGTGCAGGGGATTCCATGTCCTACCTGAGTTTTTCTCAATCGACTTGTTAACTATCTTCTTCTCATTTGGCCCTTTCTGATTACCTTTTATGTTTTCCTTCTCTATGAGCTCATCAAGGCTCATGTCAATTTTATTCTTTATACTCATCCTGTAGACAGGTTAGCATACCTCTGTTGGGTGGTGCGTGTTTCTGTGTTTGTCTTTGTGGGTGTTACCACACAAATCCTCTCTTCACTTAGTACACTTTCGTTTCGACGGAAAAATTAAATGTTCTTCCTGGTGCACTTCCCACTTGGAGTCAAACGTGAAACACATTAACTCGCAGCGAAAAGGTAGAAAAAAATAAAAGCTTCACAGGGGTCGCGAAATAAATCTGCCTTCATGTAGGGACCTATATATGCACATGCATCCATACAAACGGGGGCAAAAGAATAAAGGATTGGATATGTGTGCAAGGTGTATGGCTGTTATCAGACAACTAATTGTCATTAAATGGGTACTTTTAAAAGGGAACAGGGATCAATGTGTGAAGGATATATATACATATACATACATATATACATATATATATATACACGGATACATATATATACATATAATCACATGTAAACACGCGTGCGTGCTCAGGTGGGAAGTGCCCTTCATTGCTTCTCCTCCAACCCGTGCTATCATCTGCAGAGGTTGGAAGATCCCCCCCTATTGCCGCCACGCAGATTCACATCCGGACCATTCTCTTGTGGGAAAAACGAAGTCGACTTTCTCCCGCAGTTGGTTCGAAATGGACAAGATAAATTACGCAGGTAAAGGACAACAACTGTTATTTGAAGGGGGCCTAGGAGACGAACTCCTCAACTGGATTACACACACACACAACTATGCTACTTTTACCCACACGAGAGGTTCGCACAGACCATGTGGACAAGCATGGGTCAGGAGTGCGTGCAGTCTCAGCAAGACCCATCGACAGATCACCGCTGGGTCCTTCTGCCCTCACGTCTTATTTCCTCGAGGGAACGATAAGGTCATGGGATCCCTCCATGGGTGCAGCGGCAAAGGGGAGAGGGGGGGGGGGGGGGGATGCACTCAGAACGGGACACTTCCCCCGGAAGGCAGAAATGGGACACTTGCACGTAGGTATGTAACGATGTACCAACGTACAGATGTAACATGTACGTATGCAGTCGCGCATTGACGCATCATGTCGTTACGCACAGTTGCGCGTTGCTCAAGTACCTCTCGCAGAATGACGCCTTCACTTTTTCCTTCGAATTAAAAGCGCGAAAAACGGGCAGGCGGGGATGGGGCACATCCAGGTAAGTCAAGGATATCATCACATATTTATTTTACATAAGTCCATGGAGAAATCCATGTAAGGCTTACATGGGCATATAATCTTCACTGGTCATATAAAATTTTCGCTTAAGCGCGCTGATTTTTTTTTTTTTTTTTTTTTTTTTTTTAGCCGTATGTACCTATGTATACATATATGCGCACGAAATAAATGCGTTTTTTGGTAAGGGTTACTCTGCCAATGGCTTCATCATTGTGGTTTTTTTTTTTTTTTTTTTTTTTTTTCTTCGTAATATTCATTCTTTTTATTTCCTTATTTATATATATATATTTTTTTTCATTCTCCTTTGCGCCTCCTCATATTTTTTAATTTTTTTTTTTTTTTTTTTTTTTCCCGCACGAGGGTATAGGGCAACCCCGCATAATTTTTTACCATATACATCTCCCCGCCGACTGTCGTGGTTACAAATAGGGAAATCGCTTACCATCGTGCGCACATACGAGTGAACGTGAGTACTGCTTAGGTACTAATTGCACGCGAAGGCAACTCTACATATCTCTTCCCATCGCCGGCACGTATTTATGATATGATATTTGTGATATGCTTTTTATGATGCCATATTCTTTTTTTCCTCCGGGGGGGAAATTTATCCTTATGACCTGAACCACGCGCCATCCGCCACTTGTAACGCCAAACTGAAGACGAATTAAAACGAATGGGTGAAGTGGCTAATGTGTATATGACCGGGAGCATATGTACCTTTGACCTATCTACCGGTTTAGCGCATCCGTCACGTTGGAACTTTCCATCGAAGCGTCATTTTCTCGGCCCGCAGGGTCGTCCCTACGATTTTACTGCTTCTCCCCGCCGCTCCATCCCTTTTCCCATTTTACGCTCCCCCCTGTATGGATCCCCCAAACGATTGACCTAAGCTACGCAGAGAAACATATAATATAGCGCGAAGGTGCATTAAGGAGGGGCTGCAACAGGGGAGTTTACACCTTGGTTTATTCCACACAACCACACACTACCATTTTGCGTGTTGTCCACCCTATATAGGTCACCGCGTTCAGCCGCCCTATATGCCTTACACTGAACAGAAGCAAAAAAGAAGAAAAAAAAAAAAAAAAAAATGTGCACGACGCGAAAATAGGAATTAGTCCCTTCCAAATGGTAACATATTATCCACGCGAGATGGACGCAGCACAGTTTGGGAGGCTGGAAAATTTCCAAACGAATGAGCGAGGGGAGTTTACTGTGCCTTCCATTTTGGTGCTACTCCGTCCCGGTAAATTCCTCGAATCGATGGGGAGGAAATGTAGATTAGATATGACCAACCGAATATATGGAACTCATTGAGCAGTCATCCTTTGGGTGTGCACAGGCAGGTGGTATGCTCCACTGAAGCATTACTCCCATCGCCGATATGGCATATAAGTACATGTTGAACTGGACCAACTGGTTGGAGTTCCTAGAATGAGGGGGAGGTGAAGACGAAGCCGACACACTGTACCCCATGAACAAATTTGCAAAGTGAAAAATGACAATCAAGTAAAGGAACATATGAACAATGACAATAGAGAAGCAAATACACGGTAATTAAAAAATAAAAAAATTAAATTAAAGCATAGCATAGCAGCGCAACGCGCAAGTGCAGTTTTGCAAAATCGAATGAATTTCCTATCTCAGGAGGGGCCTCTTACTTTTACCCCTGCTGATGTGAAGAACATGTTATGGTCTGTGCCGTTCTCCATAGTGCATACTCGCCAGTGCGGGTGCCTCCACTTCGGTCCATTCTACCATCCGCCCCCATTATAAGTTTAGTAGTATGTACTTCTTCTCATTTAAGTAGGTAGTCTCCTGGGGGGCTTCAAACGTAGGTGCTTCTGTAAACCCCGCGTTTGCATATTTTACAATGTGGTTATACCTCTCCCGTAGTTCGTCCAGTTCTTTCTTTATCCTAACGGTGTAAAAAATGAAAGTATCTATATGTGTACTTACATTCATATAAATGTACACAACTCTGCTCTGCTCTCGCACACTTACTTTATCTTCTCCACTCCGTCATGCATTTTGCTAATGAGGTACTACAGGAAGGGGGAGGAAAGGGTGTCCACAGCATGTGCACAAGTAAATATGTTACGGCCACCACGTGAATTCGTCCATACACATGCGCGCATGCCACAGTACTTATAGTGTTGTGCGCGCTTTGGATGGCTCTAATGGGGACCTACCTCGTGGTAATTCAAGTTAGTGGTAAACTCGTTCAGGTAAAGCGATCTGAGGGGGTGGGGTAGGTACGTACGTAACGGGGTGACTCACGCAAATATGTAGACGGTTTGTAGTATTCCGCGCGGCCCTACTTTTTGCCGAATCCCTCACCTGCTATCCCTGCTCAGGGAGTTGTAATAATTGAGTTCCACTTTTTTTATTTCGTTCATGAGCTTTTTGTCTCGGTACATTACGCAACGGGAGAAGAGGATCTTCAAAAAAAAAAAAAAAAAAAAAAAAAAAAAATTAATCCGGTTTATCAGGTTTATCAGGTTAATCGAGTTAATCAAGTTAAGCGCTAATCGGCGCGGGGTATTTTTCCCCTTTTCAGCTTATCCCCTTACGTAGTGCGGCTTGCATGTGTGCAGGCGTGTAAATTTATATTTCCTGTTCTGAACATTTTTCTGATACTTTTTAATCATACAGGTATCCAGATTATTGTAGTAATTTAAACATAAGTTTGCGTAGGTCTTTTTTACCCCTTCTTTTTTTTGTGACATTAACTGTGGAGTTTTTTTTGAAACATAATTATAAATACTGTACTCTTCATAAATATTATTTTTATGTTGATCGTAAATGTACTTGTTGTCATACGACATGTGGACGTACATGTCTTCGTACTTTTGGTGGTCCTCCTCTTGCCCCTTTTGATTTATTTTTAATTTATTTTGATAAATATTGCTTGAATTATGCAAGTTATCTCGATCGTAGCGATTGTATATATCTACGGGGGCGAGGAATTGCTTTCCTTCCGAGGTGTTGTCCATACTATCAGCCTCACAGTCAAGGTGAGAAGTTACATTGGGAAGATCTCCATCGGGGGGTACACCATTGGGCTCTTCCCCACTTGCCCGTTTCCCCTTTTCCTGTAGTACATAGCTTACATAGCGCGGCTTCAGCGGCAGATTGATTTTGTAAACGTAACTGTGCAGATCGTTCAGGTTATAGCCGTACCTCTTCTCAAATATGTTTATGTTCGTCTTATTGTATTTCTGCACGCGGGGATTGAATGACAAAGGGGAGGCGGGTCTTACATGAATTCATCATTTGGGCAAATGTAGGAAAGGGTTATCAAAAGCGAAGAGCTAAAAGAAATAAGTGCACATATAGCGTTGTACACATGTAAGGGTAGCACCACCCTCACGTTCCGAGTGATGATGTGCCACGCTCTTCATTACGTTTTCCTTTAATCCCAAGAAGTTCCCCATGGCACACTGCTTTGTTAATACGACGCCTTGGAAAAAAAAAAAAGGGGGGGGGAACCAACAGGTTTGGTATTATATCTTTGTTCAGGTAATCCAGTTTGTAAATACAGTATATGAATACATTTTATGGGCCACTTATGATTCGTTCATTTGTTCTCCGCCACCGCTCTGGGAAGGATTCCGCAGAGTTCCCAATACGTCATTCATGAGTGATATAACATGGTCATTCTGTTTTGTTTTACTATGTGTTTTTTTTTTTTTTTTTTTTTTTTTTTTTTTCACCGCATCCTTTTGTGCTTATGCCACAGGTTTGTGGCCTAGGCAATTTCAATTTTTTTTTTTTTTTTTTTGTGAAGATTTACCAACTGCATTTTACACCCACTCGCCACAATATAACCCTTTTTTTTTTTTTTTTTTTAGTACCGTATGTTTTTGTAATTTTTTTTTTTTTTTTTCGAAAAACTTGATTTCAATAGAATTTTGTAGAAAATATATTCATTTTTGAATGTTGCCTTTTTTTCGTCTTCCTGAACGCCCCCTCTTAAAGCGCTAGGGAAAAGTATAAGGGGACAGGTATATTAAATATGTCGGGGGCGGGGGTACACCATCCGTGGATAAGGTACCCTTCCCCCCATAACATGGGAGCATCCCTCTTAGGGATGTAGACTATTCGTGGTAAAACTGGGAAAACACGCAGAAGTCCTGCAAACAACTTTTTCAAGCAATATGAATACCAAAGATGAGGGATCTAAAAATTCGACCGAACGGACGAGCAGACGCAAAAGGGACAAATAGAAAAATGCGTGGAAATGTTTGGAATGTAGGGACGGGGAGCAGACAGAAGGTAAATAACCCAACGGTGAGGGTAGCTGCAACAATGACTTCGTTTTTTTTTTATTTTTTTTTTCCCCCTTTTCCACCTACTGTTGTAAATTTTTCTTCGCATATCCGTAATTTCCTTAAAAAGGGGGAGGAGGGGAAACTGCGCGAACAGTAGGACCCTCCCCCAGGGAAGGAGGGAATATAAGGACACAAATTTTATGAGAATGTGTGTTCTAATTGCTCAAACATGGTGGAACTATCTTGCGTATATTTTTTTTTCCTTTTCTTCTTTCTTTCTTTTTTTCTTTTTTTGTTTTCTTTTTTGAGAACCTTGCGGTGTGTATCAACGAAGGGGGAAAAAAAAACCAAAGAAAAGCAACCATTAATTGAAATGTTGCGAAAAAAAAAAATTAAAAATTCAGAGCACACAAAAAAACAAGATTTCGAAAGAAAAAGAAAGAAAAGGAAAAGAAAAGGAAAAGAAAAAAGAAAAGGAAAAGAAAAGGAAAAGAAAAAGAAAAGGAAAAGAAAAAGAAAAGGAAAAGAAAAAGAAAAAGAAAAAAAAAAGAAAGGGGGAAAAAAAGGAAAAGGAAAGTAAAAAGAAGGAATATTACGTCGCATAGTAACGTATATTCCCTTGTCTTCTATTATTTGTTCCTGCCCTTCCTTTGGGTGGTGATAGTCGACGTCGTCGTCCTCTATCATCATCATTATAGATGGTAGAAATATCGGTGGAGCTACCACCTAGGGTGGACGATCCACCACCACCGAGGGTGGTGGAACCATCACCACCCAGGGTGGAAGAATCGTCTCCCATTGTAGAAGAATCAAAACCATTAAAATGATGATCAGTGTGTCGAACAGTAGATCTTCTTCCTCTTCTGTTGTTGCTGCCACCAAAGAGGGATTTTTTTATTCCATCAAATAGGGAAGTATACTGAAAAAAAAAAAAAAAAAAAAAAAAAAAAGGAAAGAACATATATATATACACATATACATATACATATATATATATATATATATATATATATATACATATAGACATTTATGTGTACGTATATACATATTTACATATATATACATATACATATGTATGTATATATATATGTATGTATGTACATACATATATGTATATGCATATGTACTTACTTTATATAAAAGTAAGCCGACAGCTGGTAATGCTACAGAAGCTAATCCACCACCAACAGCACCAGGAATGGAGGTGGTACTCCCTCCTGGGGCTCCTGCCCCCAATGGGGAAGCACGCGTGTCTACACGATCCCCTGCAGGTATTGCAGTGCATGCCATCTTTAACGCTTTATCATGACCATGCTCTTCATACTTCGCTCTAAATTCCGAACAATGTTGTTCAGAGTTGTGTGCACAACTCCTATATACATTATCGTAAATTGAAAAAATACCCTTGAGGTAATCAACGTAGTCCCCATTGCAGGAACTACTATAGGCAGCTAAATGCATCTGTATTGCATCACAGTCCTGGGAGTATTCGAACATCCTTTTCCTCCGTTCGAACTCATCCTTGGTAATATCCCTGTATAAAATGTCACACTTACTTCTGACCCCAACTTCCCCCAATTTATCGTAAATTCTGCGTACAACATCCCAGAATGAGCTACGAATGCCTGAACTTCCCCATAATATATTTACTATCCAGTAATAGAAGAAATGACAGGGTTCATCCTTGAACACTCCGTTGCCCCTGCTCCCACATGCATAACACCACGCCTGTACAATTCTATCTGCATAGGTCTTAATATCTGGGTATCCCAATAATTCCTGCTCCACTTTATTCCTTACTTCTTCATGAGAATCACCCCTCATACAGAACTTCGTACGACTAAGAAAATTATTATACATTATACTTGATGGCAAACTCCTTAAAAGTAGATCCTATAGATGGAATAAATAATATATGCGCAGTCTTACATTCTCCCATGGTATAATAGTTGGAAAATTACATATATATGCATATATTCATTATAAATGAGAAGCAACCTTTGGCATTTCCATTCCAACCCCAGGAATTCCCACAGGCTCCACTTCCTGTGTAATACAAGTCTCGCGTAATTTCTCTGGGTTATTACTCTTCGTGAACCACTTTGTAAACCATACACAATATGGGTCCATAGCATTCTTATTACAATCCTGCTGCACTTCCCTATATACTGAGATAATGTCCCCTAAGTACTTGCCATATTTACTAGCACATGCAGATCCCGGACTCAGTACTTCCGTCCATATAACACTCTGATCATGATAATATTCATACAGCACTTTCCTCTTATTGAATGTATTCCTGTCAATATTTTGTTCGTCTATAATTTTGCAAGTGCCTTCGTTAAAAAATTCCTGCAGTACACTGGGAATGTCCTGTATCGCGGCTGTCCACTGCTCATTACCCAATTTCCCCAGGAGTTCCCCACCTACCCAGTAATATAGAAAATTACAACGGTCTGTATCGTATGCAGCACCCTTCCTTTCTGGCATTCTGGATGCAGAGCACACCGCCCCTGCAATCTTGTCAAAGTGCGTTCCAATAGTAGTATGCTGCCTTAGCTTTTCTTTTAGTGTACGCATTATACCATCTGTGGAGCCGCCATGCTCACAACTGTTGTCACCCTCTTCGAACTTCTTATAAAACATCATTTTCGAAGGTGCACCCTGTAATTCCGGTACCTACAGAAACAGCCGCCAATACATATATATGTGTACAGAAATATACTTCCCCGCTTCCACTGAATGAAGCGTAAAATATAGCTTAAACAACATGCACATATTTATTGGAACGTGGACTTAACCGTAAGTCTTCCCGTAGGGTCTGCCATTATTAATACTTATTTTCTGTATATAATGAACTTATTTTGAATATATGCCTACATATTCATGCATCATAGGGATGTATATTTATTTCTCCCCTTAATACACTTCCTCCACCCCTATATTCATACGGGTGGAAGAAATATGGAAGTTCATAATATTCTTTCTATAGAATATATATTTCTTATTTTCTCCAATAAAAATAATTTACACAAATATATGCACCAGAAATGAATTACACGCATCAAAATTAATAATATTCCCCCAAATTCATTATATGTAAGCATATAGTTATGACTAAAATATAAGTAATTATCCATGCAAGTGAAGCATGCAAAAGAACGCAAAGAAAAAAAAGAAGAGGAAAGGAAAAGTGGTTCCACTTCCCTTCTAATTCGATCTTGCCCCCCTTCTTTAAAATAACGACATTCAGTCTCACACATATATACCTATATTCATATATATACGTATAGATATATATATTTATATATACATATAGGTATATATGTTTATATATATGGGATATATATGTGTTCTATATATAGGTATGCAAAAAAAAAAAAAAGAAAAAAAAAATTTAAAGCATAGAAAGAGCATAGAATAAGCGTGCTCTTGTAATAGTGAGCATACAGAAAAAATGGAATTCCTAATATATATTCCATTCGTCGAAATTAATATTACATTGACTTGTATGTAATTTACAAAAGCACATTACCATAATACATATGCCCCAGCTATTACATATAGTAGGGCAATTACTCCCTTCTTGCCGAAAACAGAAATTTCCTCAATGCCATGTGCTCATTTATGCTAACCTCCATAAATATCATCTACTTGTAATATACAAGTACATAATAACAAGAATAGTATTAAATATATATGTGATAAAAAAGAAACAAAGTACAAGAAAACTTTTCATAAAGAAAAAGAATATAAGTACATTTTATTCCCTTGCCTGTTTATAATTGTATAACAATAAATATGACCCACATTTATCTACTCTCCTATCCTTCCTAATTTTCATACTGCAAAACATTCCTTCGTACAATATGAACTACATTCCTCCAGCTACTCCCTTAACTCCTAATTTTACATTATATTTTATACATTAATGCAATCCCCTCCCAATGATTACTTTCCACGTATTTCTGGTTCAGGAATTACTGTTTACGTTTAGATTGAGGCCTATTCTTATGGATTAGATCTGAGGGTTCCATGTTTAGGTTCAGGGTTTAGGGTTTAGGGTTCAGGGTTTAGGGTTCAGGGTTCAGGGTTTAGGGTTTAGGGTTTAGGGATCAGGGTTTAGGGTTTAGGGTTCAGGGTTCAGTTTTCGGGGGTTAGGGTTTGAGGGCTTAGGGTTTCAGGGTTTAGAATTTGAGGGTTTAAGTTTTCAGGGTTTAGGGTTCAGAGTTCAGGGTTCAGGGTTTAGGGTTCATCGTTTAGGGTTTATGGGTTTAGGGTTTAGGGTTTAGGGTTCAGGGTTTAGGGTTTCAGGGTTTAAGGATCAGGGTTTAGGGTTCAGGGTTTAAGGATCAGGGTTTAGGGTTCAGGGTTTAGGGTTCATGGGTTTAGGGTTCAGGGTTTAGGGGTTTCAGGGTTCAGGGTTTAGGGATCAGGGTTTAGGGTTTAGGGTTCAGTGTTTAGGGTTCAGGGTTTAGGGTTCAGGGTTTAGGGTTCAGGGTTCAGGGTTCAGGGTTTAGGGTTCAGGGTTTAGGGTTCAGGGTTTAGGGTTCAGGGTTTAGGGTTCAGGGTTTAGGGTTCATGTGTTTAGGTTTTCTGGGTTTAGGGTTCAGGGTTTAGGGTTCATGGGTTTAGGTTTTCTGGGTTTAGGGTTTAGGGTTCAGGGTTTAGGGTTTAGGGTTTAGGGTTTAGGGTTTAGGGTTCAGGGTTTAGGGTTCAGAGTTTGGGGTTTAGGGTTCAGGGTTTAGGGTTTAGGGTTCAGGGTTTAGGGTTTAGGGTTCAGGGTTTAGGGTTTTGGGTTCAGGGTTCAGGGTTTAGGGTTTAGGGTTCAGGGTTTAGGGTTTAGGGTTTAGGGTTTAGGGTTCAATTTTTAGGGTTTGAGAGTTTAGGGTTCATGGGTTTAAGGGTTTAGGGTTTAGGGTTCAGGGTTTACGGTTTAGGGGTTCAGGGTTTAGGGTTCAGGGTTTAGGGTTCAGGGTTTAGGGTTCAGGGTTTAGGGTTCAGGGTTTAGGGTTCAGGGTTCCGTGTTAAGGGTTTAGGGTTTAGGGTTTAGGGTTAAGGGTTTAGGGTTCAGGGTTTAGGGTTCAGGGTTTAGGGGTTAGGGTTAAGGGTTCAGTTTTCCAGTGGTCAACCTTGCTAAATCGAACGATCACATTCTATATTATCATTTTCCTATGAATGAGCTATTTACAATATATAGACCAAAGTCGGAAATGCAAAGGTTAAATGCCTAAACCCTGAACATTGAACCGTAAACCCTAAACCCTGAACCCTAAACCGTTAACCCTAAAATTTAAACCCTGAACCCTAAACCCGGAACTCACCTTCAAACTAAACCCGGAACTCACCTTCAAACTAAACCCGGAACTCACCTTAAACCTTAACTCGCAACCCACTTTTATCCTTAACCCGGAACCCACTTTTATCCTTAACCCGGAACCCACTTTTATCCTTAACCCAGAACCCATTTTTATCCTTAACCCGGAACCCATTATTATCTTTAACGCGGAACCTACCTTATCTTTAACCCGTAACCTACCTTAATTCTAACCAGGAACCAACTTTACTTTTAACCCGGAACCTACCTTATTTTTAACCCGGAACCAACTTTACCTTTAACCCGGAACCTACTTTACCTTTAACCCGGAACCTACTTTACTTTTAACCCGGAACCTACTTTACCTTTTACCCGGAACCAACTTCACATTTAACCCGGAACCCACTTTTCTTTTAACCCGGAACCAACCATACTTTTAACCCGGAACCCACTTTTATCCATAAACCGGAACCCACTTTTATCCATAACCCGGAACCCACTTTTATCCATAACCCGGAACCCACTTTTATCCATAACCCGGAACCCACTTTTATCCTTAACCCGGAACCCACTTGTATCCTTAACCCGGAACCAACTTTTACCCTTAACCCGTAACCAACTTTTATCCTTAACCCGGAACCCACTTTACATTTAACCCGGAACCTACTATATTTTTAACCCGGAACCAACCTTACCTTCAACCCGGAACCCACTTTTATTTTTTACCCGGAACCTACGTTATTTTTAACCGGGAACCGACCTTATTTTTAACCCGGAACCTACCTTAACCCTTAACCTAGAACCAATTTTACTCTTAACCAGGAACCAACATTACTTTTAACCCGGAACCCACTTTTATCCTTAACCCGGAACCCACCTTAACCCTTAACCTAGAACCAATTTTACTCTTAACCAGGAACCAACATTACTTTTAACCCGGAACCAACATTACTTTTAACCCTGAACCCACCTTATCTTTAACCCCGAACCAACTTTTACCCTTAACCCGGAACCCACCTTATGCCAAACCCGGAACCCACTTTTATCCTAAACCATCAACCCACTTTTATCCTTAACCCGGAACCCACTTTTATCCTTAACCCGGAACCAACTTTACCTTTAACCCGGAACGTACCTTATATTTAATTCGGAACTTACCTTATTTTTAACCCGTAACCAACTTTACCTTTAACCCGGAACCAACTTTACCTTTAACCCGGAACCAACTTTACCCTTAACCCGGAACCCACCTTTACCCTTAACCCGGAACCCACTTTTACCCTTAACCCGGAACCCACCTTTACCCTTAACCCGGAACCCACCTTTACCCTTAACCCGGAACCCACCTTTACCCTTAACCCGGAACCCACCTTTACCCTTAACCCGGAACCCACCTTTACCGTTAACCCGGAACCTACATTACCTTTAACCCGGAACCTACTTTACTCTTAACCCGGAACCTACTTTACTCTTAACCCGGAACCTACTTTACTCTTAACCCGGAACCTACTTTACTCTTAACCCGGAACCTACTTTACTCTTAACCCGGAACCAACAATACTTTTAACCTGTAACCAACTTTACTTTTAACCCGGAACCTACATTTATCCTTAACCTGGAACTAACTTCACTTTTAACACGGGGCGCTGAATCCAACCATTTTCGCATATTCCCGTTATTCTGTATAAATTTTTTGTGTAAAGTGTATGTGTACTTCGATAAAGTTGTTTGTGCCAACAGCCATGTACACACAATTTTTCCTTTTGTCGGATAAGTGTGTGCTTTTCCTTTATATTTTGCGACCTTTTGCAACGGTAATATTCGAATTTCACATAATCCACCATCCTTTTTTTTTTTTTTTTTTTTTTTCTTTTGGTGTGCGCTGTCAGCAGACATCATTTATTCGCGCGCTTATCTTCCTGCTTTCCGCAAAAAAAAAAAAAAAAAAAAAAAGAAAGAAGAAAAAATATTTTTCGCAAGTGGAAAAAAAAAAAAAAAATGTGTGTTCTTAAAAAAAAAAGAATATATTTTTTTTTTTTTTTTCTATAAAGAAAAAGTGTCCTTTCACCAAAAAAAAAAAGAAAAAAAAAAAAAAAAAGTTGCAAACAAAATAAGAAATAAATATGGAAGAAAGAATTTTCTTTTTCTTCTTCTTTTTTTTTTTTTTCAAGAACAAATAAAAAGGAAAAAAAAAAAAAATAAATAATTTGTGTTCTTAAATAAAAAAGTAGAATGTTCTTAAAAAAAAAGAAGAATGCTTTTTTTTTTTTTTTTTTTCTATAAACAAAAGGGTGTCCTTTCACCAAAAAAAAAAAAAAAAAAAAAGTTACAAACAAAATAAGAAATAAATGTGGAAAAAAAAATCTTCTTCTTTTTCTTTTTTTTTCTTTTCAAGAAAATATAAAAAGGAAAAAAAGGAAAAAAAAAAAAGGACAAAAGGTGTGAAAACAATATCCTTCATCATAAACAATAAACCCTAAACTGTGAACCCTGAAACCTAAACGCTAAAACCATAAAAACTAAACCGTCAACCCTAAACCGTCAACCCTAAACCGTCAACCCTAAACCGTGAACACTAAACTGTGAACCCTAAACTGTGAACCCTAAACTGTGAATTCTAAACCTAAAACTGTGAACTCTAAACCTAAAACTGTGAACCCTAAACCTTAAACCCTAAACTGTGAACCCTAAACCTTAAACCCTAAACTGTGAACCCTAAACCATAAGCCCGGAACCTAAGCTTGGAACGTCTTCAATAGGAACAAGTTCCATTGGAACCCCTTCCATAAGAACCTCTTCCTTAGGAACCTGTTCTTCTTCCATAAATTCCGATCCCATGAATTCTCGAACCAAAAGTTCCAGAAAATCCTTCTGGTTCAATTGTGTGTCCCCTTTTTGACATTCATCCAACACTTCAAAATGAATTTCAATAATCGTGCGACGATTTGCGCGACCAGAACGTTTTGTTCTTGTTGGAGCAGAACGAGGTTTTCGTTCCTTCACTAATCGATATTCATGTGAACTATCTTGTTGCACATGATCAAGGACTTGTTCTTGTACCGATGGACCAGGAATATCAGCAGGAGATCTTCTGAAACGTGGTCCTCCTTTACCAAGAGGACCAAAATACTACAGAAAAAAAAAGAAAAAAAAAAAAAAATGAGAGGATATTTTTGTTAAGAAGATTGTGAAATGTTCTTTTTACACATTAAAATTTTTTTTTTTCTTTTTAACCATTAAAATTTTTTTTTCCTTTTAACAATTAATTTTGTCCATTAAAATTTTTTTTCCTTTTAATCATTAAAATTTTTTTTTTCCTTTTAACAATTAATTTTGTCCATTAAAATTTTTTTTCCTTTTAATCATTAAAAAAAATTTTTTCTTTTCTTTTAACCATTAAAAAAAAATTTTTTTTTCCTTTTAACCATTAAAAAAAATTGTTTTTTTTTTTTAACCATTAAAAAAATTTTTTTTCCTTTTAACCATTAAATGTGTCCATTAAAATTTTTTTTTTTTTTTTTTTTTTTATTAATTTTTAAATCTTACCTTCCAAAGGTAATAAGCCATAGCAGAAAGGCCAATGGAGACAGGAGCCAAAGGAAGAAAAGGGGTAAGGATATCCGTAAGAAGGATGGGACAGACTGTATTCTCTAATGTTTTTTCCATATGGTTTTTGTTCGGTTCGTCTTGGAAGATTGATTCCACTTTGGTCTTTACATTGTCAGTGCCAATTTTGCAATCATCATAATCGTTCAGTTTGCATTCAAAACAAGAATTACCATTCTTGTTGCATGGAGGTGTTGATTCCATAATGGCATTACTTTTGCTAAAAGCGTAGTTTATGCCCTTATCTACGCTACAATCAGGATGTACTTTATACTTTTTTTCTTTATCTGCCAAATCTATTAATTGTTTTGCATATTCTTTAAGAAATAAACAACCCATCGTTTGTCCAAACGATGGGCCGTTAACACGGCCATTACCGTGGGTATAAATGTGCTTTAATCCTGCAGCAAAAAGTAAACAAGCTGCTTTATTTGTTCTGCCTTGCTTATGGCCAATTTTATTCCATTTATCTTCGTTGTCTTTGCAGTATTTGTCAACGTCCTTCTGCTCCGAAGGTTGCATCATATGTTCTAGAAGTTTCGTCAATTCCTTCGTGGCGTCTTCTTCGATGTTTTTCTGATCATTAAAGAAGAAGTTAAAGAAGAGAAAAATATATATGTATATGTATACACATATGTATACATATACATATATACATATATACATATACATATATATATATACATATATACATATATACATATATACATATACATATATACATATATATATACATATACATATAAGTACATATATATATACATATATACATATATACATATACATATATACATATACATATACATATATACATATACATATACATATACATATACATATACATATACATATACATATACATATACATATACATATACATATAAGTACATATATATATACATATATACATATATGCACATATGTATATATATATATATGTAGTTGTTTCCCACTTACCCACGTCACTCCGCTGCTTTGTCCATTTTTGTCGTTTATTGATTTCCATTTCTTTGCTGCGCATTGGACTTGAGTACAGAAATTGTGGTCCATTTTAGTGATTTCGGAGAATGTTTTTTGCATGGTGTTGTTAATGGAGTTGGATTGGGATTTGTCTTCGAGGAGTTTTTTCATTTGAGTTTGGACTTTTTTATGTTCTTCGCTAGAAGTGCAATTTCCATTTGTTGTTTTATCCACCAAAGAGCTGTCAACACTTAGTTCGCAACTATTAAAATTTGGTTGTCTTGTGCATTTAAAACAAACATTATTACTACCATTACATGGAGACGAAGACGAAGAATTATTATTATATTTTTCATTCCATTTATCAAACATTTTATTTATTGTGGTCTCATCAATGGGACAACTATTCTGCGTTGCGTCTCTTATTTTATCAGCGTACATGTTAAGAGCAAGACAACCAACTGTTCGAAAGAACAGTTGGTTGTCTTGACCAATAGATGGGTTGGCAGTACTACCACTACCACCATTTGGTTGAATATCGTTAATGTATTTTAGTCCCGTCGTGATATGATTACATGCTTTTCTTTCAACACTATTTTCATTACCATCACCAAACTCATTGCATGGAGCATTCTTGTTATTTGCATTGTTCGTTCCATTCTTCTCGATTTCTTTGAACATCTTCTGCAGTTCCGGTCTGACACCTTCCCTTTCCCAGAAGTCACACTGTAGAAAAAAGAAAAGAAAAGGTTATATATATGTAGTTAGTAGGTTGTGTAGTATCCGGTTGGTGTAGTATCCAGTTAGATTGTAGTATCCGGTTGGTGTAGTATCCGGTTGGTGTAGTATCCAGTTGGTGTATAGTATCCGGTCGGTGTAGTATCCGGTTGGTGCAGTATCCGGTTGGTGTAGTATCCGGTGGTTGTAGTATCCGGTCCATGTCTGCCATCCGGTTCCTGTCTACGAGGAGTTTTTCCCTTCCCCCCCCTAAAGTAGCTAAAACTAAACCCGGAACCTTATTCCTAAACCCTGAAACCTTATTCCTATACCCTCAAAGTTTATTCTAATACCGCTAAAACTTTATTCCAACACCCCTAAAACCTTATTCTAACACCGCGAAATCTTAATCCTGAACCCGGAATCTAAATCCTAACACCCTGAAACCTTCCCCCTAAACCCGGAATCTAAGTTCTTACACCCCTACAACCTTATTCCTAAACCCTGAAACCTTATTCCTATACCCTCAAAGTTTATTCTAATACCGCTAAAACTTTATTCCAACACCCCTAAAACCTTATTCTAACACCGCGAAATCTTAATCCTGAACCCGGAATCTAAATCCTAACACCCTGAAACCTTCCCCCTAAACCCGGAATCTAAGTTCTTACACCCCTACAACCTTATTCCTAAACCCGGAATATGATTTTTTTTTTTTTTTAAATATTCATTCCATTCCCACTAAATGTTGCGTTGTTTTTAGTAATACTTACCCAATTCTTCGTGGGAGTAGGAGTACCACCACTATTACCGTTCGGTGTTGCCCTGTTTTTGAACCATTTGGGTCCGGCGCATTTAATGTATTCGCATAGAGTGGACATTTCATTTATTTTCGGTAGGGTGTTAGTTGCGCTGTTAGTAATTTGGGGCTGAACTTGTGTTAACTTCTCCCGTACTGGCGTTGGAGTTGTGGTGCCACCTGTGCCAGTTGTGTTAATTTTGCAAGTGTCAATGCTGTCATCCTTCCATTGGCAAGGGACACAAGGTTCCTTGTCAGTGCAAGTACCATTAGTAATATTTCCATTCCATTCCTTAAATGCCTTCTCTATGCCAGAATCGATAACACAAGTAGATTTTTCTTTCATTTTCTTTGCATATTCCTTAAGAAGTAAACAACCCAACGTTCGTCTCAACAGTGGGTTGTCCTTCAGGCTGATGGTTCCTGACGACGACAGCAACGACGGCGTCAACGCCGCCGTCGCCGGCGGATTGTACAGTTGGTTTAAGCCGACATGCAAATAATTGCATGCCTTCTTTTCAGGGTTAGTTGCTTCTCTAGTGGTAGTGCCAGTGCCATTATCATACATTTGATCACATCCATTCTGATTCGTCGTGCCTTTCTCTGTCATTGTGGTGGACAGTTCTGTCCACAGTTGTCCTACTTCACCAGTCTCCTCCCAAAATCCTTCCTGTATAAGTGGAGTAATATATATATATATATATATATATATATATATATATATATATATATATATATATATATATATATATGCATATATACATATTTATATACATACATATGTATACATACGTATATATGTACCTATGTGTACATATATACATATACATTTATGTATATATGTGTGTATGTTTATATGTATACGTTGTTGTCCATCCTTACCCAGGGTGATATTTTTCCGTTTTTGCTTTTTGCGTATTTTTTTGCTGCGCATTGGAGTTGAGTACAGAAAGGAGATTTTGTAATGTCAGTGATAGAAGTTAAGGTATCCTTCACTTGGGCGATGGATTGGGATTGGTTGTCTTCGATGTTGAGGAATTTGTTCATTTGAGTTTGGACTTTAACTGCCTCATTTGCATCAGTTTTGCAAGTTGTACTTTGATTTGTTTCCACTAAATTGGTGTCAACACTTAGTTGGCAATTATTAAGTTCTGATTTCTGTACCCTCTTACAAACAAAACAATCTTTATTATTAACATCATTACATGAAGGCGAAGACGAAGAATTATTATTATATTTTTCATTCCATTTAGTGAACATATCTTGTATTTTAGATTCATCAATGGGACATGAATCTTTCGATTTTGCAATTATTTGATCAGCATACATGTTAAGAGCAATACAACCAACTGCTCGTTGGAGCAGTTGGTTGTCTTGGTCTTTAGACTGGACAACACCATTACCACTACCACTTGGTGGAATATCCTTAATGTGTTGTAACCCTGCTGTGATATGATTACATGCTTTTCTTTCAACACTATCAGGATTTTCATCACCAAATTTATTGCATACATCATTAGTGTCCTGTCCTCCGGACTTGATCTTCTCGAATAAATCCTGCAGTTTGGGTTTGACGCCTTCCTTCTCCCAAAATTCACACTGCAGAAGAAAAAAAAGAAAGAAAAGGTTATATATATGTAGTTAGTAGGTTCTGTAGTATCCGGTGGGTGTAGTATCCGGTTGGTGTAGTATGAAGTCCCTGTCTGCGAGGAGTTTTTCCTCTCCCCCCCCTAAAGCAGCTAAAGCTAACCCCTAAAACCTTATTCCTGAACCCTAAAACCTCACTCCTATACCCCTAAACACTTACTCCTATACCCTACAACCTTCCTCCTAAACCCGGAATCTAAGTTCTAACACACTGACACCCTTCTTCCTAAACCCGGAATATGATTTCTAACACCCTGACACCTTCCACCTAAACCCGGAATCTATGTTCTTACACCCTGACACCATTGTCCTAAACCCGGAATATCAGTCCTAACACCCTGACACCTTCCTCCTGAACCCGGAATCTAAGTTCTTACACCCTGACACCTCCGTCCTAAACCCGGAATCCAAGTCCTAACACTCCTACAACCTTATTCCTAAACCTGGAATCTAAGTTCTAACACCCTGAGACCTCCCTCCTAAACACGGAATCTAAGTTCTAACACCCCTGAAACCATCCTCCTAAATCCGGAATCTAAGTTCTAACACCCTGACACCTTCCTCCTAAACCTGGAAACGGACTTCCAACACTCCTACAACCTTATTCCGGAACCCGGAATCTGAAATTTTTTTTTTTTTTTTTTTTTTTTTCAAAACCACTCAGTGTTGTGTTGTCTGTAGTAATACTTACCCAAGTTTTCTTATTAGAACCACCGTTATCCTTACTGTGCTCATGGAACCACTTCCCTGCGGCACATTGGAGTTGATTACATAAAGATTCGGTTTTGTTCATATCGCCCATTGTGGGAGTTAAGGTGTCAGTAATTTGGGATTTTACAGCTTTTAACTTCTCATCTGCAGTCTCTTTGGTGGAGCCATTTGTGGTAATTTGGCAGTTTTCAATATTGTCTTCAAATTTACATTCAATGCACGGACTACTGTCCTTACAGTCAGTTTTATTACTTGGATTCCATGAACCAAAAGCTTTTTTTATTCCTGATTCGATAAGACAAGTCGATTTCTTTCCCATTTGTTTTGCATATTCCTTAAGGAGTAAACAACCCATCGTTTGGACAAACAATGGGTCCTTATGCAGAATTCCATTTCTCCCATTGAGAGAAATAGTTTTCAGTTTGTTAAAACCTAATGTAAGATATTGGCATGCCTTCCTCTCAGGGTCAGTGGCAAGTCTGCCACCAGTGCCAGTGCCATCATCCATTTGATCACATTCATTCTGATCCGTTTTGCCATTTGTTTTCTTCATGGCGTCTGCCAATTCTTGCCACAACTTACGGACCTCGCCAGTCTCCTCCTTCCAAAATTCTTTCTGTACAAGTGGAATAATATATATAGATATGTATATATATATGCATATGCATTTATGCATATGCATATACATACATACATACATGCATACATACATATATGTATGTATACATACGTACGTACACATGTAAGTATATATATGTATACACATCTGTGTATATATATGTATATACGTATACATGTATAATTGTACAGATACATATGTATATGTATGTACATATGTAGAGTTCTTTTACCCCCATTCTACTTACAGCAGATGTACTCTACTTACCGCATTTTGTTTTCCGCTATGTTGTGTGTTTGTGGAATTTAAGTGGGATGCTATACATTGGAGACGGTTGCATAGAGTCTCCATTTTATTTATTTCAGTTAGCATTGTCTTAATGTTTTTGTCCTTGTCCTCCTGGAAGATATCTTCCACTTTGTCCCCTGCAGTGCCCGTGTCGTTTGTGCTAGTCCGCACGTTGCATTTTTCCAATTGGGCTTTATCTTCCCATTGGCAAGGGACACATTGTCCATTACCACCATTGCAATTAGCATTATTATTCTGAAATGCCTGTGTTATCCCTTTTTCAATATCACAAATTGCCTTTCCTTTCATATGTTGTGCATAAGAATGAAGTAATATACAACCCATGGTTTGTCTTAACGATGGGTTGTCCTTAGATAAGATGGTGCCATTGTTAACCGTTCCTGGCGAATTATCCGGTTGGTACAGTTGTTTGAAACCGGCATGCAAATAATTGCATGTTCTCTGGTCAGACGGATTTTCCAATGCATTACATTGTCCATTTGCGTTGTCCTTGCCATTTGTCTTCGTCATTGCTGTGGACAGTTCTGTCCACAGCTTTGCCACAGCTCCATCTTCCTTCTCCCAAAATTTTTCCTACATAAGTGGTATAATATTTATATATATATATATTATATATATATATATATATATATATATATATATATATATATGTGCATATGCATATATACATATACATATATATATGTGTATACACCTATACACCTTCCCCCCCCAATTATACTCACCGCAGTTGTACTATGTTTTGAGCTAGAGGAATTTAAGTGGGATGCTATACATTTTAAACCATCACATAATTTTTCTATTTTATTTATGTTAGTTAGCATTTCTTTTATTTTTTTGTCCTTGTCCTTATTGACGATGTCCTTTAACTTCTCCCCTATCTTCGAACCTTGGCCAGTGGACTGGCCAGTTGTGTTAATTGAGCAACTATCATAGTCGCTCTCTTTCCATTGACAAGGGACACATTGTCCCTTGCCACTGCCATTGCAAGAAGGTGCCTTACTCTCCAAATTCTTCCACGAATCAAATGCTTTCTGTATCCCCTTTTCAATAACACAAACTGACTCCCTTTGCATATATTTTGCATAGGCGTGAAGTAAAAAACAACCCATCGCATGTCTAAACGATGGGTTGTTCTTTAAGACGTCGGCGTCTGACGACGCCGACGGCGACGTCGCCGTCGTCTGATCATTCTTGTACAGTTGTTCTAAGCCGGCATGCAAATAATTGCATGCCGTCTTGTCAGATGGATTTTCCAATGTTTCACATCCATTTCCTTTTCCTTCTCCATTACTACCCCTCATTGCTTCAGATAATTCTCCCCACAATTCCTTTACCTTCGTCTCCCAAAAGTCATTCTGTATGTAAAGTAATATATATATATATATATATGCATATGCATAAATGCATATGCATATATACATATGTATATACATACATATGTATACATACATACATACGTATACATATACATGTATACATGTATATGTACATTCGTACATACATCTGTATACATCTATACATCTGTGTATATGCATATACATATGCATACATATGTATATATATGTATATCTGTACATTTGTGCATGTATATGTATACATGTATTTGTATATATGTGTATACGTATATGCGTCTGCATATGTATGCATATATGTGTATACATATATGTCTACATACATATGTACGTACGTACATACGTACATATGTATATATCTGTACATCTATGTATATGTATATACATATGTATATATGTATATACACATATGTGTCTGCATATGTATGCATACATATGTATGTATATATGTATATATATACATGTATATGTACATACATACATACATATGTATGTACGTATATGAGTTCACATATGTCTGCATATATATATATGTACATGCACATGTACATATGCATATGTACATATGTACATATGTGTACATCTGTACATCTGTACATCCATGTATATGTATATATATATACATATATGTATATATGTATATACATGTATATACATATATTGGTCTCCATATGCATGCGCATATGTATGTATATATGTATGCGTTTACATATGTATGCATATGTATGTATATATACATACATATGTACGTATATGCACATATATACACATAGATGTATATGTATGTATTTATGTGTGTATATGTATATGCGTACATACGTAAGTACATCCTTGTATATGTATATATATATACATATGTATGTATATATACATGTATGTGTCTGCATATGTATGCACATATGTATATGTATATAGTATATGTATATGTACATTCGTACATATGTATATGTCTGTACATCCTTGTATATGTATATGTACATATGCGTCTGCATATGTATGTACGTACATGCATATGCATGTATGTGTACATCTGTACATATATGTATATGTATATATATGTCTGCATACATATGTACATACGTACATCTATGTATATGTAATTATATACGTACATATGTACATATATATATATATATATATATATATATATATATATATATATATATATATATATATATATATATATATATATATATATATATATATATATATATATATATATATATATATATATATATATATATATATATATATATATATATATATATATATATATATATATATATATATATATATATATATATATATATATATATATATATATATATATATATATATATATATATATATATACGTATACATATACGTATATGTATACATCTGTATATCTATGTATATGTAAGTATATGTATGTATATACATATATGTATATACGTACATTTCTGTATACATGTATATGTATACGTATATATGTACATTTTTACATCAATATATATATGTAAGTATATATATGTATACACATATGTGTGTACATATATGTCTACATACATATGTACATACGTACATATGTATATGTCTGTACATCTATGTATATGTATATGTACAAATGCACTTATATATATGTAGATGTATATACATACATACGTACATACACATATATATATAAGTATATATATGTATATACATATATATGTGTGTATACATCTATGTATATAGACATATATGTATATATGTAAGTGCATATGTATATACATGCACGTACATATGTAGATGTATACATGTATGTCTATATGTGTATATGTGTAACTGTCATTCCTTAGCACCGAACCGGGTGGTGTGTGTGCCCACTTACCTGTCCACTTACTTGTCCAGTCCCCTGTACCTTGTTCTTGCTGTTGTTCTCTTCCGACCGCTTTGCGGCACAATTTACCCATTCACATAAGGAATTTCCTTCATTGAACTTAGCCAAGGTTTTCTGTATTCCGTCGTCCTTGGTTTGGTCGTTGTTGCCGTTGAACAATTTAACCACTTCTTCCTTTACTTTCCCATTTTGGCCATTGCCAATGGGGCAATCTTCATAGTCCTCTTTATCGTTCCAATTACATTCAAAACATGAATTAGTGCCATTAGCAGTTTGGCATGAAGTTCCTCCGTTCTGCATAATTTCTTTACTTTGATCGAAAGCTTTCTGTAAACCATTGTCTATGCTACAAAACCCGTTCTCTTTTGCTTTTTCTTTTAATTTTTTAGCATATTCTTTCAATAAAAGACATTTTATAATTTGTTCAGACAATTTGTCGCCAACACTCCCATTTGAATTTTGATAAATTTGTTCTAATTTAGTAGTAATGAGTTTGCAAGCTTCCTTATTTGCAGTATCTACGCCACTCTTTTCGCAATTGGCAGCTGCGGTGCTACTACTACCAGTATTATTCACCCCATTAAAGAGATTGTCCAATTTGCCATTGACGTATTCATCCCAGAATTTATCCTACATACAAACGGAAGGCATATACACACATATACATATATATATATATACATATATATAGATATATATACATATATACATATACATGTATACATATACATATATGCATGTCTACATACATATACACATATACATATATGCATGTCTACATATATATACATATACATATATGTACATATAAGTATATATATATGTACACCCTTTTTTCTCCCCCTTACGGTATTGCCCTGATCCTTGTTCTTCAATTTCCAATATTGTTTTGCACATTTTAGTCGATCGCAAAATTTCGTGCTGTTCTTCATGCATACTTCAGCTGCGGAAAGAAAAAAAGAAAGGGAGGAAGAAAAGTTAGTACGACATATAAAGTGCCATGTGTATGTATATATATGTTGTGTGCATTTATGTTGTATGTTGTATGTTGTATGTTGTATGTTGTATGTTGTATGTTGTATGTTGTATGTTGTATGTATGTATGTTGTATATTGTATGTTGTATGTTGAATGTTGTATGTTGTATGTTGTATGTTGTATGTTGGTTGTGTTAGTATGTTGGTTGTTGTATGTTGTATGTTGTATGTTGTATGTACTTATGTAGATTGAGTAAATGTATGTCATTCACAATCGATGAAAAATTTTTTCCATTTTTTTCCGTCTAGTTTGTTCTAAATTTGCGGTTTTATATGCCATCCGGTTTCTACCATCCGGTTTCTACCATCCGGTTTCTACCATTCGGTTCCTACCATCCGATTTCTACCATCCGCTTTCTACCATCCTGTTCCAACCAACTTGTTCCCACCATCCGGTTCATACCATCCGGTTACTACGCCATCCGGTTCATACCATCTGGTTCATACCATCCAGGTTAATACCATCCGGTTCGTACCATCCGGTTCATACCATCCGCTTCATTCCATCCGGTTCATACCATCCGGTTCATACCATCCGGTTCATACCATCCCGTTCCTACCATCCGGTTCATACCATCCGGTCTCCACCAACAAGTTCCCACCATCCAGCCTCCACCATCCGGTTCCTATAATCCGGTTTATACCATCGGGTTCATACCATCCAATTCCCACCATCCGGTTAATACCATAGGGTTCCTACCATCCGATTCATACCATCCAATTAGTGCCTAGTATCCAGTCCCTGTCTGCGAGGAGTTTTTTCCTACCCCTCCCGGGAGGGATGCTGGGATGCGTCCCTGCCATCCGGTTCATACCATCCGGTTACTACCATCCGGTTTCTACGATCCGGTTACTACCATCAGGTTCCCACCATCCGGATACTACCATCCGGTTCCTACCATTCCGTTCATACCATCCGGTTACTACCAACCGGTCTCGACCATCCAGTTCCCACCATCCTGTTCCTACCATCCAGTTCATACCATCCAGTTCATCCCATCCGGTTGCTACCATCCTGTCCCCACAATCCAGTTCCCACCATCCAGTCTCCACCATCCAGTCTCCACCGTCCAGTCTCCACCATCCAGTCTCCACCATCCAGTCTCCACCATCCAGTCTCCACCATCCAGTCTCCACCATCCAGTCTCCACCATCCAGTCTCCACCATCCAGTCTCCACCATCCGGTCTATACCGTCCGGTTCATACCATTCGGTTCATACCATCCGGTTCATACCATCCGGTTCATACCCTCCGGTTCATACCATCCGATACATACCATCCGGTTCATACCATCTGGTTCATACCATCCGGTACCTATCATCCGGTTTATACCATCCGGTTCATACAGTCCGGTTCATACCATCCGGTTCATACCATCCAGTCTCCACCATCCAGTCCCCACCATCCAGTCTCCACCATCCAGTTCCCACCATCCGGTTCGTACCATCCGGTTCGTACCATCCGGTTCATACCATCCAGTCTCAACCACACAGTTCCTACTATCCGGTTATTACCATCCGGTTCATACCATCCGTTTCCTACCATCCGTTTCCTACCATCGGGTCCATACCATCCAGGTGATACCATCCGGTTCATACCATCAGGTTCATACTATCAGGTTCATACCATCAGGTTCATACCATCAGGTTCATACCATCAGGTTCATACCATCAGGTTCATACCATCAGGTTCATACCATCAGGTTCATACCATCAGGTTCATACCATCAGGTTAGTGTGTAGTATCCGGTTCATACCATCCGGTTCATACCATCCAGTTCCTACCATCCAGTTCCCACCATCCTGTTCCCACCATCCGCTTCATACCATCCAGTTCATACCATCCGCTACCTACCATCCGGTTACTACCATCCAGTCTCCACCATCCGGTCTTTACCATCCACTTCCCACCATCCGGTCTTTACCATCCACTTCCCACCATCCGGTCTTTACCATCCACTTCCCACCATCCGGTCTTTACCATCCACTTCCCACCATCCGGTCTTTACCATCCACTTCCCACCATCCGGTTAATACCATCCGGTTCATACCATCTGGTTCATACCATCCGGTTCCTATCATCCAATTCACAGCATCCAGTTCATACCATCCGGTTCATACCATCCAGTCTCCACCATCCAGTCTCCACCATCCAGTTACTACCATCCAGTTACTACCATCCGGTAACTACCATCCAGTCTCCTACCATCCGGTTCTTACCATCCAGTTACCACCATGCAGTTACCACCAAACAGTTCCCACCATCCGGGTCGTACAATCCGGTTCATACTATCCGGTTTCTACCATCCTATTACTACCATCCAGTTTCCACCATCCAGTTTCCACCATCCTGCACCCACCATCCTGTACCCACCATCCTGTACCCACCATCCTGTACCCACCATCCTGTACCCACCATCCTGTACCCACCATCCTGTACCCACCATCCGATTACTACCATCCGGTTACTACCATCCGGCTACTACCATCCGGTTACTACCACCCGGTTTCTACCATCCGGCTCCTACCATCCGGTTACTACCATCCGGTTCCCACCATGCACTTCCCATACATCCAGTTCCCACCATCCAGTCTCCACCATCCAATCTCCACCATCCAGTTCCCATCATCTAGTTCCTACCATGCGGTTGGTGTATAGTATCAGGTCTTTGTCTTCGAGGAGTTTTTCCACTCCCCTCCCGGGAGGGATGCTGGGATGCGTCCCTGCCATCCCGTTCATACCATCCGGTTTCTACCATCCGGTTCATACCATCCGGTTTCCCACCATCCGGTTCATACCATCCGGTCTCCACCATCCAGTCTCCACCATCCACTCTCCACCATCCAGTCTCCACCATCCAGTCTCCACCATCCAGTTCCTACCATCCAGTCACCACCATCCGGTTCCCACCATACGGCTCCAACCATCCGGTTTCTACCATCCAGTTCATACCATCCAGTCTACACCATCCACCTCCCACCATCCTATTCATACCATCCAGTTCCCACCATCCAGTTCCCACCATTCAGTCTCCACCATCCAGTTCATACCATCCGGTTCATACTATCCGGTTCATATCATCCAGGTTCATACCATCCAGTTCGTACCATCCGATTCCTACCATCCGGTTTCTACCATCCGGTTCATACCATTCAGGTCATACCATCCAGTTCATATCATCCGGTTCATACCATCCGGTTCATACCATCCGGTTCATACCATCCTGTTCCTACCATGCGGTTGGTGTATAGTATCCGGTTTTTCGTCTTCGAGGAGTTTTACCTACCCCTCCCGGGAGGGATGCTGGGATGCGTCCCTGCCATCCGGTTACTACCATCCGGTTACTACCATCCGGTCCATACCATCCGCTCTTTACCATCCGGTATATACCATCCGGTTCATGCCATCCAGTTCCTACGATCCGGTCGTCGTTGTATATAGTCCCTGTCTTCGAGGAGTTTTTCCTCTTCCCCCCCTAAAGTAGCTAAAGCTAACCCCGGAACCTTATTCCTATACCCTAAAACCTCCTTCTTATACCCCTAAGACTTTCCTCCTATATCCTGAAACCTTATTCCAACACCCTAAAACCTTTATTCCTAAACCCGGAACCCTACTCCTAAACCCGGAATCAGACTTCTAACACCCTTACAACCTTCCCCCTAAACCCGGAATCTGACTTCTAACACCCCTACAATCTTCCTCCTAAACCCAGAATCTGACTTCTTACACCCTGACACTTTTGTCCTAAACCCGGAATCTGACATCAAACACCCTGACACCTTTCTCCTAAACCCGGAATCTAAGTCGTAACACCCCTAAAACCTTCCTCCTAAACCCGGAATCTAAGTTCTAACACCCTGACCCCTTTATCCTAAACCCGGAACCCTCTTCCTATACATCTAAAACGTTCTTCCTAAACCGGGAATCTATGTTCTAGCACCTTAACACCTTACTCCTAAACCCGGAATCTAAGTTCTTACACCCTGACACCATTGTCCTAAACCCGGAATCTGACATCGAACACCCTGACACCTTTCTCCTAAACCCGGAATCTAAGTCGTAACACCCCTAAAACCTTCCTCCTAAACCCGGAATCTAAGTCCTAACACACTGACACTTTCCTCCTAAACCCGGAATCTAAGTTCTAACACCCTGACACCGTCGTCCTCAACCCGGAATCTAAGTCCTAACACCCTGACACATTCTTCCTAAACCCGGAATCTGACTTCTAGCACCCGTACAACCTTACCCCTAAACCCGGAACCTGAATTCTGACACCCCTAAAACCTTCCTCCTAAACCCGGAATCAGAGTCCTAACACCTTGACACCTTTGTCCTAAACCCGGAATCTAAGTTCTGACACCCCTACAACCTTCCTCCTAAACCTGGAATCTAAGTTCTAACACCCTGACACCTTTGTCCTAAACCTGGAGTCTAAGTTCTAATACCCTGACACCTTTGTCCTAGACCCGGAATCTGAATTCGTACATCCCTACAACCTTTGTCTAATCCCGGAATCTAAGTCCTAACACCCTGACACCTTTGTCCTAAACCCAGAATCTGATTTCTGACACCCCTACCACCTTCGTCCTAAACCCGGAATCTAAGTCCTTACACCCTGACACCTTCGTCTAATCCCGGAATCTAAGTCCTAACACCCTGACACCTTTGTCCTAAACCCGAAATCTAAGTTCCTACACCCTAACACCTTCCTCCTAAACCCGTAATCTAAGTTCTAACACCCCTACAACCTTTGTCTAATCCCGGAATCTAAGTCCTAACACCCTGACACCTTTGTCCTAAACCCGAAATCTAAGTTCCTACACCCTAACACCTTCCTCCTAAACCCGTAATCTAAGTTCTAACACCCCTACAACCTTCATTCCTAAAACCGGAATTTTAGTTCTAACACCCTGACACCTGCCACCTGAACCCGGAATCTAAGTTCTAACACCCTGACACTTTTGTCCTAAACCCGGAATCTAAGTCCTAACACCCTGACACCTTCCTCCTAAACCCGGAATCTAAGTCCTAAGACCCGGACCTCTCTGTCCTGAACCCGGAACCCTACTCCTAAACCCGGAACCCTACTCCTAAACCCGGAACCCTACTCCTAAACCCGGAACCCTACTCCTAAACCCGGAACCCTACTCCTAAACCCTGAACCCTAAACCCTAAACCCGGAACCCTAAACCCTGAACCCTAAACCTAAACCCTGAACCCCTAAATCCTGAACCCTAAACCCTAAACCCTAAACCCTAAACCCTAAACCCTAAACCCGGAATCTGAATATTCTTTTTTTTCTTTTTTTTTTATTATATTTCTTTTTTTCATTTTTTTTTTTTTCTTAAATCTGTGAATATATAATTTCTGTCTTACCTTGTACTTGGTGAGATGCTTCCCCTAACTTCTGTATAACCGTGGCTATATTTGAAGTGTTCACTTTGCCACCAGATACTATTTCCTTACCCCCCCAATAAACATTCTTTCCTTACCCCTCCCTCCCTAAGGAACCTTTTCATTCCCCCTCCTCCCTAAACAACCTTCTTTCCTTCCCCCCCCTGAGCAGTCTTTCCTTCCTTCCCCTTTTCCTTCCTTCCCCTTTTCCTTCCTTCCCCTTTTCCTTCCTTCCCCTTTTCCTTCCTTCCCCTTTTCCTTCCCCTTCCTTCCCCTTCCTTCCCCTTACTTCCCCTTACTTCATTCCCTTTCCTTCCTTCCCCTTCCTTCTCTGTCATTCCCTTTCCTTCCTTTCCCCTTCCTTCCTTTCCCCTTCCTTCCTTTCCCCTTCCTTCCTTTCCCCTTCCTTCCTTTCCCCTTCCTTCCTTTCCCCTTCCTTCCTTTCCCCTTCCTTCCTTTCCCCTTCCTTCCTTTCCCCTTCCTTCCTTTCCCCTTCCTTCCTTTCCCCTTCCTTCCTTTCCCCTTCCTTCATTTCCCCTTCCTTCATTTCCCCTTCACTCCCTTTTCCTTCCTTCCTTCCCCTTCACTCCCATCTCCTTCCTTCCTTCCCCTTCACTCCCATCTCCTTCCTTCCTTCCCCTTCACTCCCATCTCCTTCCTTCCTTTCCTTCTATTCCTTTTCCTTCCTTCTCTTTCATTCCCCTTCCCCCTCCTTCCCCTTCCTCTTTCCTTCCCCTTTTCCTTTCTTTCCTTCTTATTCCCTTTCCTTCCCTTCTTAATTCCTTTCCTTCCCTTCTTAATTCTTTTCCTTCCCTTCTTAATTCTTTTCCTTCCCTTCTTAATTCTTTTCCTTCCCTTCTTAATTCTTTTCCTTCCCTTCCGTCTGAACCATCTTTCCCTTTCCTTCCTTCTCTTTCACTCCCTTCCCTTTCCCTTCCCCTTCCTTCTCCTTCCCTGTCCCCTTTCCTTCCTTCCCTGTCCCCTTTCCTTCCTTCCCTGTCCCCTTTCCTTCCTTCCCTGTCCCCTTTCCTTCCTTCCCTGTCCCCTTTCCTTCCTTCCCTGTCCCCTTTCCTTCCTTCCCTGTCCCCTTTCCTTCCTTCCCTGTCCCCTTTCCTTCCTTCCCTGTCCCCTTTCCTTCCTTCCCTGTCCCCTTTCCTTCCTTCCCTGTCCCCTTTCCTTCCTTCCCTGTCCCCTTTCCTTCCTTCCCTGTCCCCTTTCCTTCCTTCCCTGTCCCCTTTCCTTCCTTCCCTGTCCCCTTTCCTTCCTTCCCTGTCCCCTTTCC